>NW_027527428.1:6790677-6795536 GCF_008692635.1 Crocuta crocuta | reverse complement strand
CATGGCCAACTCCCCCCTCCGCGCATCCGTCTTTCATTGTTATGGGCACTCGGTTCACACTCCAGTTCCAGAGATGGAAATGCTGATGCTGATAGGAAAATATTACTTTCTCTGCGGAAGCACGGGCGCGGGAAGGCTGGGAATCCTTCTTGTTTAAAACAAACGTCACCCGGTTCAGGAGCTGCATCCCTCAGACCCCTGGGTTTCCATGGCGACGGCAGCCCGGCTGGAGGAGCAGGCGCTGCGCTCTGGGTACAGCCTCCGCCGGTGCAGACACAGAGGGGCGCAGCCACTGCTGGGAGTCCTGGGGGCAGGCTTGGCGCTCAGTGCCCCTCCCCACCCCTCTCCCCCGCCGAGAGCACGACAGACCCCTTCCTTCCCATCCCAGAGGCCACCCACCTCCTCTGGGGGTTGGACCCCCTGTATTTCGAGTGGTCGGCAGATGAAGGCCCCTTAAGGGTGTCCGTGTTCTACTCTGGGAGCCGTGACTGCCGGGCATGGCGGCCAAGGGGCTGTTGGGGACGGCAGCGAGGCGGGGCAGCAGCTGCCTGTGGCCTGGGGAGACTGTCTGTCACCCAGGGACCTTAAAAGTGGGGCAGGGGGTACAGTCAGCATCAGAGCCATGGGACACAAGCAGCTCCTGGAGCTAGGGACCCAGGCAGACCCTGGAAGCTGGGAAAGGCGGGAAAATGGAACCTCCCCAGGTTCCTCCCCAAGGGGCCTTGCTCATCCCTGGGTTTTAGCCCTGGGAGGCGGTGGGGGCCCCTCCAGACCGGAGGGGTGCTCGTGTTTCCAGCAGCACAGGTGTGGCGGCCTGCTGTGGCTGGCACGGGGGTGTCACCAATCTGGGGACCCACAGTGCCCCTTCCTTTCCCGTGTGCCCCTTGCGGCGGGCCACCTTGGCTGCCCCGAGGACACTGCCCGGAGCCTCCTGAGCCCCCTCCTGCCTTTGCTGATGCCCGGGCCCCTGCGCTGCTATGGTGTGGCTGCTCCTTCCAGAATAAGGACCCACACAGAGGCCCCCGCCCCTGGAGCCCCTCATCTCGGCAGAACCAACCAGTGCTTAGCAGGTGGTGATTTCTCCAGGAAGACCCTCAGTGGGCAGTGATGGTGACCTTGCGTCCCGGGAGTCACGTGGCCCCTTGCCCATGCTGGCGGCAGCAGGGCTGGTGGCTCTGCCAGGCGCAAGGGGACGTGAGTGCACAGGGATGTCCCCTCGCTGCACACCAGCGCTTCCCTTGTTCCCATCATCCCCGTTCTGGGGCTGCTGCGGGGAGCTTACCAGGACCTTGGATGCACCCCTGCCCCACGCAGACCTCGCCCAGTTGGTGGAGTGAAGAAGGTCTTCATGAGGGCCTTGGGGTCAGGATGCCTGAGTTGAGTCCTCAGTTCATGCCACCACCCAATGGGCGTGGCTTTGGGCCCTCACTTGCTGTCCCAGGGGGTGACAAGGGTCTGTCCTCAATTGGTGTCCAGGAGGCCACACCTGTGAGGTGTGAGGTAGACTGAGTGTGGGGGGGCCCTTGCGCCTGCGGCCCTGCTGAGTCGTCTTCAGGGACACCTGCCCCTAAGCCCCCACATGGGAGCCAACCCCAGGCCGCGGGGGGAGGGGGGCATGCCATCGCGGGGTGAGGGGGCCCAGGCCTGGGAAGGAGACACTGTGTCTGTCTCCGGCTGCAGGGCAGCGAGTTGTGTCGTTTAACCACGGGGGCAAGAAGGGGCAGCAGGGGCCCCTGTGGCCTGGGCTGGCCCACTGGAGGGGGGTGTTCTGAGAGGGACTGGGGGCGGGGCCCACCCCCGGGGNCCCCAGGAGCCACAAGCTTGCAGCCAGTCACCTCTGTACTTGTTTATTGTCATGAACAGTTGTCGTTTGCTCTCACTTTCACTCCGAAATTCTCATTTGGTAAAATAAATAGAGATAAACGAACTTTCAGGGCGTGCTCTGAGGAGCCCCGGTTAACTCCATGATTGGATTTTCGCTTCAGACCCGGGATGGCCCAGCGGCCACGGTGCAGGCGGTTCCGAATGTGCACAGGCGGCCCAGCCCGGGGGCATGCAGTCCCCTGCACCACATCCGCCTGGCGGGTCAGCTGCCGGGCGCGGGCCCCCAACCCCGGAAATCCCCAGACCCCGTCCCGGAGCCGACTCCCGGGGTGCACGGGCATCCCGCAGCCGCAGAGCCTGGGCTGCCCCGACCCCGAGAGGGGCCCCTGGGGAGGGCACCTAAACTTCGTCACCGCTGGGACGCACATTCCCACTATTAGGGCCTCTTATTGGCAGAATTAGTTAAGCCAGCTCACTCCTCTATCTGGTAATCTTGATTCCCAAGGAAAATGGAAAAAATGCTTTTCAGAATATCATCATTGTGGTTTTGTTTTACAAGCGCTGTTTGTAATCGCTTAGCACGTTCTCTCTCTGTTGTCCTTCCTGGGGCTCAACCGTCCCAGTGGCTCTGAGGTCGTGCCCGGACACATGTGGGCGCAGCGCACACCTGTGTGGGGACATGCGCAGACGCCCCGCCACGTGCTAACGCAATCACCAAGAAACTTCTGTGTTACTCGCTGCAAGACATGAACTGCGGTCACACCAGCAAGTGGCGGCAAAGATGGGCTACTGTTCACCCCCAGGCACCCCCGGGGCTCCAGCTGCCCCCGCACACATGCACGCTGTGATGCCCCAGGCGACGAGGCCGCGGGGCCACGCAGGTGCACACTCCTGTGTTGGCTCCAGTGTGGAGGCCACGGGCCCTGCACATGCATGTACCCCATATGGGGAGGCCACAGGCCTGCGTGGCTGGGGGAACAGCAGCACTTGAGAGAGGCAGGCCCTGTGGCCTTAAAGGGTGGGGGCCGAATCACCAAGGACCGGCCGCACACATCGAAAGTCACAAGCTCCTCCTGCCAGCGGGTCTGTGGGGGGAGGGGCTTGTGCAGGGGAGGTGGGCTGTGGAGGGAGGGGCTTGTGCAGGGGAGGTGGGCTGTGGGGGGAGGGNAGTCCCCGCCTCTCCCAGCCCGCTTGGAACCCCCCAGGGGTGTGTGTGCAGGAAAAGGCGGCTGGCGTGCAGCCGGGGGAACGCGGCCCAGGCTGGCTCATGGCCTGGCAGCCACCCGGAGAGCTGTGTGAGCCCCGGCACTGCCCTGTCCGCCAGGGTGGCTCAACCCTGGGGAACCGGCTTCGGTCTCGGAGCTTTTGTGGAGCCAACGCTCGGGTCCTTCGCAAAGTAGCACGAGTGTGTTTCCCCCGTTAAGAACCTCAGAAGCACAACAGGACGGGAAGGGTGCTGGGACGTGTGCGGCTGTCCCTGGGCTGTCACACGGCAGGACTCTACCAGAGCCCCCTTCCCTGGGCTCCTGGGCGTGACAGCGACCACAGACGCACAGACAGACAGCGAGGGGCCTCCTGGCACCCTCGGCAGCAGGTCAGGACCAGTGTTGAGGGTGGCGCGGCGGATCCACTATGTACAGGGAGGCCTGGCGGGGAGGGCGCCCGCTATCTGGCGCGCTTCTCCACCGAGTACACGGAGATGTAGTAGTCGTTGCTGCCCACGGCCAGGTGAGGCTGCGGAGGAGAGCAGGGCGGGTGAGCGGGTGGGCGCCACAGGGTGTCTTCACCCCCCCACCCCCTGTGGCTCTCAGCACAGGCTGGCACCCGGCCGCTGGGACGCTGGGGCTCCCCGCAGGGGCGGTTCCGGGGACCAGAGCCCTGCGCCTCACGGGGGCGGCCGGCAGAGCCTGCAGACTCGGGGAGTGACCCTAAGGGATGGGCATGTGTCACAGGTCTGGGCCGCTCCTCCCTGGGTGCCCCAGCACCACCCCCCTCACCCTCAGCAAGGTTCCCCAGGGCTCATGTCCGTGCAGGGGCCAAAGGTGTTGGAAAGGGCAGGGCTGTCTCGTGTGTCCAGCCCACGGTTCCTGGCTCGAGGGGCGTGTCTGGTGCTGTTTCTGGAGGTAGGTGGGGGGCCATGACCCCTTGAAACTCTAGGACCCAACAGGTCTGGTTTCGTGCTGTTCTCAGACACGGGGAGGGGCCTGGGGTGCCCTGATGGCTGACCGTGGGGCAGGGTGGAGCTGGGTCGTGGCGCTACTTGCCTGTCCCAAGTCCCCCGTCCCTCCCGCGTAGCCCTCAGTCCCCATGCCTCCGTGTCCTGCAGGACCCTCCGTGTTGCCCTGTGTCCCCACGTCCCCCTGGCCCATCCCCCCCGGCGCCCCCGGCCCTGGTGTGCAGACAGACCCAGTGCGGGTGGAAGGCCAGGCAGCTGATGGCCCCGACGCGCTGGCCCATGAACCCGTCGTAGTACTTGATGTTGTTGATGAGCTCCCCATTCCCGCTGTAGATGGCTGTGAACTGGTTCATGGAGCCGCTGCGCACAAGAAGGTCTGGCATCAGCCTCCCCTCTGGGGTGGTGGCCCAGAGGNGGGGGGGGTGGGGGAGCGGGGCGGCACGTCCACAGGGAGAGGTGGCCCTCCCTCTTCTCACACGGGCCCATCCCAGACACGGGGCTGACCTGCCCGTTGTCGCCCAGGCACGAGGGGCCCCACAATTACGTGGCCCAGTGTGCTCTCCTTCCCAGGCGAGAGGGGCATAGCGCCCGCTGTTTACAGGGAGGCCTGAGGCTGCTTTGGGTGCTCTGAGGCGGTCTGGGCAGGAAAGGCCATTTTCTCTTAGGTGTGGGCACCTACCAGGCGATCAGGTTTGCCTGGGGGTGGATGTCCAGGGCTGTGAGCCCCTTCACGATCTGAAGGACGTTCACCGACTCCGGCATCCGAGGATCGAAGAATCGCACGTCCCCGTTGACACTGTTGGGACAGGGTCACTGCTGGTGAGGCCGTGGCGGCCCAGCCCCCCGAGGCCCAGCACAC
>NW_027527428.1:6785317-6790644 GCF_008692635.1 Crocuta crocuta | reverse complement strand
CGCGGCCCCCCCCCCCCCCCCCCCCCCCCCGGGGCCCCTCCGGCCCCCCCCCCCCCCCCCCCCCGCCCCAGCCACCAGCACTGGCGCTAAGCCCCCATGACTCCTCTCCGGAGGGCCCTGCGTCTAAGGCAGCAGCAGCAGCAGCAGCAGTGAAGACACAGGGGGGAGGTGAGTTATTGGCTTCATTTCCAGTCCTGGAGATTAGATTT
Organism: Crocuta crocuta; assembly: GCF_008692635.1. Classification (NCBI taxonomy): domain Eukaryota; kingdom Metazoa; phylum Chordata; class Mammalia; order Carnivora; family Hyaenidae; genus Crocuta; species Crocuta crocuta. Next base: position 6,790,435 of record NW_027527428.1, on the reverse strand, counting down.
TGTGCAGTCAGGGATGCGGTCACAGGAGGGGAGGGGCGGAGGCCGGGAGGCTGCACGTCAGCCCTGGGGGCCACCTTTCCTGCCCGTGGTCTCTGGTGGGTGTTGTTCTAAGAGCTATGTTGTTTTTATATTACAAACAAGGAAAACAGCATCTCTTCGAAGGAACGGTGTCTCTGTGACAGTAAATTACATTTCGCTGTCCCTTTAACGGGCAAATAAATATTCGCTGCTCTCAGTACGGGATTTACCAGGCAGCAGAAACAGATTTATGGGCAGACGACGACTCCACACGGGGGTCCCACAGCCAAGGCCCGGCAGCTGCCCACCCCCCTCCCTCACACACCCCGCAAGCCCCCCAGCTGCCTGTGGGGGGACCCGTGTGTCCCTGCCTCCCGCAGCCCCTGCCCTTTCTGGCCAGCCCCACGGTGGAGGTTAATTACTGCCTTGAAATGCCATCCTTTCCCGGCTGTTTAAATACCAGAGACATATTTTAAATGGAGAAGAAAATAATGTTTTTACAGCAGAGTCTCATGGACATTCAGTGCTCGTTACCTCACGCTCATGATGTGGCCCTCGGGCTGCTTCTGGAGGTAGGCCTTCACCACCCAGGCCGTGTGCTCCCGGTAGGTCATGACGCGGCTGGGGGAGGAGGGAGGGGTCAGCATCTGGAGAGCCGCCTAGGCCGCGGAGGGGCTGCGGCAGGGGTGCGGGGCAGCAGCGGAGCTCAGGAGCCAAGGGTGCGACTTCATTTCGAGCCGAGAGAACCCAGGTGTTTATCACAGCTGTCGGGGTCTGCGGTGTGGTGGGCCAGTCACCCGCACCCACCATTCCCCGGGATGTCGGGACGCGGTCAGGCCCCCAGGGAGCACGGCACGGCTGCCCTGGAGCCCCCCGGACAGGGCTCCGCCCTGAGCACCGCCACCCGAGACTCGGGGGGTCAGGAGTGAGGACCCCGGCTAAGAAGCTGTTGAAGCGCCGCACTGGCGGGGAGGCTGCAGAGCGCTCACAGTGGGCCCCAGGGCCCAGGCGCGCAGTGTCCGTGTCACCACCCTCCGCCAGGGCCCCTCCACGGCAGTTTAGTGCCTGCCCTGTAGCTGTTTCACACGATGGCCTGATGGAGGCGTAACTCACGTGCCATAAACTCACCCTTCAGAAGCGCACTTAGCGGGTTTGGTGCGGTCACTTCTGCCAGCCCAGAAGCCCTGCCACCACCCCCGCGATAGCTGCTGTCTGCTGGGGGGGGGGAGGGGGCGGGAGGCAGCTCNAGCTGTCCTGCCAGCCCACCTGCCAGCACTGTGTCACCCCTGGAGGCCGGCTCTGGCTTTCTGGGACAGGGTGGGGTTAGTAAGCACGTCATGCCAGGGGCCCCAGGAGACTGCGGTCATTTGCCAGCCGTGGGGCTCCTGTGAGTGACCGTCACCTGTACCTCAGCTCCTCACCTGTCCACAGGTGGCCTCGGCTGGGACTGAGTGGCGGTCCCCGGGGCAGCCACGACCATGCAGGTGGCTCAGCGCCGCACGGGGCCCTTGCGGGACGCTCCCTGATGGTGTCCCTGGCCGTGCATCGCACGCAGGGGGACACCGAGCTCGTGGGAGGCAGGGCCTTCCGGCCCCCCCCCCCATGGTTTCCTGCTCCACATGCTGTGGGAATGTGGCCCCCGTGGGGTTGGGGGGGGCTCATTCTAGGCCCAGAAACCTGGCGGCAACGTGCCCACCTCATCTGGGGGTGCTGGCGGTAGGGGCCCGGATTACCATTCACTGAGCGCCATCCTCCGGTCATACACACGGATGGAGCCGTCGCCGAGGCCAGCCACGATGAGGGAGCGGTGGGAATCGCAGGACAGGCTTGTGACGCAGCTGTCAGCGCCCGTGGGGATGTCCTGGGGCCAAACACAGGCCTGCGGTGAGCCCGCCTGCGGCAGCCCGGCGCACCTCCCCTCTTCCCCCCTAGAAGGGACCCCTGCCTCCTTCTCCAGCGAGGAAGCCAGCAAAGGCCCAGGGAGCCCGAGGGACCGGCAGGGGACCCGGCTGAGTCCGGCCCGCACCCGCCCGAGACCGGTCCCCAGCTGCTCTGAGAACGGCTCTTGGGGCCAAACTTTCGAGTGTCTCCCTCTCCTAAAAGGGAAGACAAGCACGTTTTGGTAGCGAGGGGTCCTCCGAATTAGTTCGGGCAAGTTTCTGGGGAGTTCTGCCTCCATAAACCGCCTCCTCGCCTCCCCTCCCGGCAGCTGTAAATGTTAGAAAAGGGCAGGAGGTGATGAACGCTCAGCAGGAAAGAGCAGGAGATGAAGGGGCCGCAAGAGGGACGGTGCTCTCGGTGTCGCGGGTTCGCCGCCAGCGGGCCCACGGGAAGGAGACCCAACACGTGCGGGAAGTGGAATGTGATCCGCTCACAAGGCAACAAGACACCTGACGAGACCGACCCAGGCCGCTGAGCGGGGGGCGTGTTCTGGGGGCGCAGAGTCCCAAGTAAGGGCTGTGAGCATCGGGGGCTGCGGGGGGGTCCACGCTGCAACGTGAGGGCCGCAGGAGCCCCGGAAAGTGAGGGTGACCGAAGCCAGCTGTGCCGTTGCAGGGCCTGGGCCCTGGGCAGAGGGAGGTCACCTCCGCCGGGTGGCCCCCTGGCAGGGACCAATGACATGGTGGGGCGTCACAGCAGCTCCCTGTCCCCCCCTCCCTCTGAGGAGGCCAGAGCTGCTGGGCCTCAAGCCACAGCCGGCACGGCGGCCCAAGGGATCCGCGGCCCCCAGTGACCCCTCTGCCAGCACGTCTCCGTCAAAACCAATTCGCTACTCGCTGTTGATTACAGCTGGAAATGAAAGATGCTTTAAGAAGCACACAGTCAAATAATCCAGCATTCCGATTTAAAATGCTTTTCCCCTGCTACTTTCTGATATTTCCTAATTTGCACAGATAACATGATATTTGGAAATAATTAGGATCAGCAGAGGCTTAATCGCGCTGCCAGGCAGGGTCACAGGGTCACAACGGACGTGCATCTAGTGGTAATTAGCTTCCCAAGGCTTGGGGACGGGCTGCACGCCCTCCCCGGCAGGACCCCTTCTCGGTGAGGAGGGTCTGTCTGGTGGGGGGAGCAGAGCTGGGAGGCCGGCGGGTGCTGTGCTTACCTGCACTTTCATCTCGCGGTCCGTGTCCCAGATTCGGACGATCCGCACGTCCCCGGAGCTCATGAGGAGGCCAGTCTCCTGTTCCCAGTCGACCACCATCCCGGCTCCTGGAGAGAGACAGAATGTTCTGGCGTGACTGCGGGAGCCTGTCCCAGCCGGGTCCCCGACCCCACGCGAGCTCCAGGCCCCGAGTCTGGGTCAGGGCAGCGGTCCAGAGCCCGCTCCAGACCCCCGCTGTGCCCACATCGGCCCGAGGGCCAGCACTGTCCGAGGACAGTTTGTCCACGACGCCCTGAGGCTTCAGAGTGGGTGCGGACACGCTTCTCTTGGCCACATCAAAGCTCAAGGACGCGGTTTCTTCCGGCCAAGCAGACGGGGCGGCGTGTGAGGCCCACGCTGGGACTGCAGCGTTCCTAAAGGTGGCACCGAAACTTCACGGGAGGGACGCCACTTAAAACAAGGTTATGACATTGCAAGCGTACGGAGGAGAATGTGCCAGACACCTGGGGCCTACCCACCAGATCTAACAGTTGTGAGGCCTCGCCCACCCACTCAGACGCCGAGCCGCCCCGGGGGGAGGGCGTCTTCCCAAGCCCCCGGTGTGACCCCCACCCAGGTGCACCTGTCTGCAAACTAGGACGGTTCCGTTAACGCCACCGACTTCACACGGGCGGTTTTCTGGCCACTGCACTTCCCTTTAACGTTCTGTGTGGAGGACTCAGCCCATCCATGGACGGGGTCTGGTTAACTCATTTAACTGTGGATCTAGCTGTTCCCTGAGACGCTGGAGACCAGGAGCGAGCGACGAGGTCTTCTGCAGCCCTGTATGTGCTCGGGAGGGAGGCAGCCAGGCAGGGGTGCGGCTCCCGTCCTGCGCTTCACCGCCCCAGCCAAGGCCACGTCTGCGGTCTCTGCCCACGGTCGCTGGTTTGTGGTATTTCTCCTCAACGGGCCACGTGTGCCATGACGTTGCATATCGTGACGCCGGTATCTTTTCTTGTCCCATCACTTACAAGGTAACTTTGTGTTCTTTTGGTCACACGGGAGTCTGATGTCACATTTGTCAAACTCCCTTCCGCTGCGCTGTGGCCCCTTCCCCTTCCTCCCTGGGGAGCCCTGTCCCCCTGGACACTTAGGCTGGGTGACCCAACTCTGCGTTCCTTTCCACTGTGACTGTCCGTTTATGGGGTGGACCTCCCGCCAGCCTGGATGCCCATTTCCAACCCTGACCCGGCTGTGTGCGCACAGGGCTCCCTGCCAGATGCCCCCTGCAGTGCTGGGAGAGGCTGGGCCCAGACCTCGGACAGACTTACAGCCACCAACAACGTGGCTCAGCTTTGGAATCTACTAAGTGCCAAGGGTTTGTGAAGGAATCTGCGGGGAGAGATGGAATTAGTGGGCATGGCGTCTCCTTCGGGGGGTGAGAATGTTCTGGAACTAGAAGGATGGCGGTTGCATATTATGACTGTGCTAAATGCCACCGAATTGGACACTTTAAAATGGTTAATTTTATGTTATGTGAATTCTACCTAAATCATTTTAAAAAAGGAAAGAAAAAAAAAAAGACAAGCAGGACGCCCTTACCCGGCTCAAGCTTTTGCTCTCCTTGACCAGATAGATGGCTGCCTGTCTGCTCGCGGAGGCAGGGCCCCTGGGCCCATCCCCACTGGCTCCTCTGTGCCAGCACATGACGCCCACAGGCCAGTGGAGGGGAAAGGCGGACCAGTCGGGACACTGCTCATGATGGGGGTCCCTGCGCAGGAAGTTCTCTGACCCAGAAGGGCCCCCATCCTGAGGGGAAGGAGTCAGAAGCCCCACTGTTTCACACCCCATTTTTCTTGTACACTTTGATGTATGTGGTACTGCTGAGGACGGAGAGCGTGACTTCTGTCTCTGGCCCTTCAGCCACTAATGTCAGCCCCGTGCGCCTTGGAGCATAACCTCCTGGAGTAAAAGTCCAAACCACCTGCTGGGGGGGGGGGTCCACGTGC
>NW_027527428.1:6784331-6785245 GCF_008692635.1 Crocuta crocuta | reverse complement strand
ACGTGCATCATCACTCAAACTCAACTGGAACCTCAGGAGCCAGTTCAGAGGCCCAGAGAGGGGCTGTGGGCCAGCACCCACTGGGACTCCCAGGCGGCCTGGTTATTTAGCTGGGCCACATGGTGGGCGGGCCACATGGTGGCCGACTGACATGGCCTGCCTCACCAGTGTCCCAGGAGCCATTCCTGCCAGGGGCCAGGCTAGGGAGGGAATCGGACCCTGTCCATCTGTGAGCCTTCTCTCTGGAGTCCCTTACGTAATGGGGACCAGATGCCGTCATCCAGGGAGACGCCAGCGTCATATAATGAAGGACAGATGGCCTTGCATGACGGGGAAGGGACGGCCGGGCAGCAGACAACTTTGCACGGTGGGGGATGGACTTCTGTGACGGGGAACAGACAGAACTCAAAAGGAAGCTGGTTCAAGGCCCCGAAGACCCGAGTCGAAATGCGGCGGGACAGTCAGGTGTGGTGTGAGAGAAAGGAGAGGGCGGATGGGCACAAATCGGTCACCCAGGAGGGAAGCTCTGTCTCTGTGCAACAGACAACAGCGTGTCTCCAGGCAGCAACCTCCACACATCCCGGGGACCAACGAGCCGGCAGACCCAGCAACCCCACGAGTGGACGCAGCGTTTCAGCAGGCGACGGGGCAGGAGGGCCGGCCCGGGGAGGCCACGTGATGGTTCTCCCAGCAGCGGCTCTCCTGTGTGACCCAGGCCAAGTTCACGGCTACTCCCTCCCTTCCTGTGATTCTGAGCTCACTGGCATGGGAGCCCCCAGCTGCTGCTGTCCCTGCATGTGAGGGACACAGCCAGCCGGATGGACGCCGCCTCACACCTCAGTGATGCACTGTCAGTGCCAACGACAGGGCAGTCAGCCCGGGGACCATCCTCAGAAGGGACCACCCTCAACCCT
>NW_027527428.1:6745099-6780407 GCF_008692635.1 Crocuta crocuta | reverse complement strand
ACGTGCATCATCACTCAAACTCAACTGGAACCTCAGGAGCCAGTTCAGAGGCCCAGAGAGGGGCTGTGGGCCAGCACCCACTGGGACTCCCAGGCGGCCTGGTTATTTAGCTGGGCCACATGGTGGGCGGGCCACATGGTGGCCGACTGNACGTGCATCATCACTCAAACTCAACTGGAACCTCAGGAGCCAGTTCAGAGGCCCAGAGAGGGGCTGTGGGCCAGCACCCACTGGGACTCCCAGGCGGCCTGGTTATTTAGCTGGGCCACATGGTGGGCGGGCCACATGGTGGCCGACTGACATGGCCTGCCTCACCAGTGTCCCAGGAGCCATTCCTGCCAGGGGCCAGGCTAGGGAGGGAATCGGACCCTGTCCATCTGTGAGCCTTCTCTCTGGAGTCCCTTACGTAATGGGGACCAGACGCCGTCATCCAGGGAGACGCCAGCGTCATATAATGAAGGACAGATGGCCTTGCATGACGGGGAAGGGACGGCCGGGCAGCAGACAACTTTGCACGGTGGGGGATGGACTTCTGTGACGGGGAACAGACAGAACTCAAAAGGAAGCTGGTTCAAGGCCCCGAAGACCCGAGTCGAAATGCGGCGGGACAGTCAGGTGTGGTGTGAGAGAAAGGAGAGGGCGGATGGGCACAAATCGGTCACCCAGGAGGGAAGCTCTGTCTCTGTGCAACAGACAACAGCGTGTCTCCAGGCAGCAACCTCCACACATCCCGGGGACCAACGAGCCGGCAGACCCAGCAACCCCACGAGTGGACGCAGCGTTTCAGCAGGCGACGGGGCAGGAGGGCCGGCCCGGGGAGGCCACGTGATGGTTCTCCCAGCAGCGGCTCTCCTGTGTGACCCAGGCCAAGTTCACGGCTACTCCCTCCCTTCCTGTGATTCTGAGCTCACTGGCATGGGAGCCCCCAGCTGCTGCTGTCCCTGCATGTGAGGGACACAGCCAGCCGGATGGACGCCGCCTCACACCTCAGTGATGCACTGTCAGTGCCAACGACAGGGCAGTCAGCCCGGGGACCATCCTCAGAAGGGACCACCCTCAACCCTCGGAAGGGACCACCCTCTGGAAGGCCCCGCCCTGGGGAGGACTATTCTCTGGAAGAGACCCCCTGGGCATCACATTGCAGTGACAGGCGGGTTTTCTTCTCACGACACAGAGATCATCTGCACTCCTGGCAGTGCCTACCGTTCCAGGACAAAATCCACGGACCACAGAAAGAGACACTGATTTCTCCAAGTCCCGGAGGCTGGACGTGTGAGGTCAGGGTGTGGGCAGGGCCGGGTCTGGCTGGCAGACAGCAGCCTTCTCGCACGTCCTCACGTGGTGAGGAGAAAGATGGGCTGTCTCTTCTTACAAGAGCACTGAGCCCATCATGGCCACACCGCCGTGACCTCATCAGGCCCCGATCACTCCCAAAGGCCCCCCTCTTAGCCCACCATGTTGGGGATTAGGGCTTCAAGAAGTGAATTTTGGGGGCTGTGCACATTCAGTCCATACTCTTGCTCTGAGGACAAGGTCTTCTTCTGGTTTGATCGGTGGTAACACTGAGGCATATGTACGAGCCCACACAGCCCTAGAATCCGTAGAGCCCCCTCTGTTGCATGGCCGGAGGACACAGGGGTGACTTCCGCCAGCACAGGTGTGTATGAGCACCCCTCTGGGGGAGTCGGCATGGAGCCACACCTGGGGGCACCCCGCACTGGCCGGGTACAAACCTACACTCAGGCCCCTAGACATAGCCCCGGGTTTTCTGCAACGGCTCCAGCTTTAAGAAGCATTCTTCGTAAAATTTATAAAATGAGAAGTATTTGCTTTGTATAGACTCTGTAAGGGTTTTTAAAGAATAAGGAAACTCACAAGTCCAAAGCACTATGGTCAGACCACAAGCCCTGGACATCAGCCTGTAGACCGTGGCCTTCGGGGAGGGGCACCAGCTGGGTTGGTGCCCGGCCACTTCTGTGCCACCATGCTCCTGGCCTCTCCCAATGACAGAGCTTAGAGAGTCTGATCGCTAGGTTTCCCTCCTGGCAGGGGACAGCACATGCCTGTGTCACAGCCATGGAGGCTCACAGGCTCCCCAGTCTGTGGACCCGTGGGGTGGCTGCTGCTGCAGCAGAGAGCACGCTGCCTGTGTCTGCAGACAGCCTTGGCCGTCCGGCTGGGGCTCTGTGCCAGCCCCGCCAGGCACTGAGGGGTGGTGTAGTTAGGGAGTGTGTAGGCCAGATGGCATCTGGAGCCTGATGCCCGGGTCTCGTCACGGTCTGGGGTCACATGGACAAGCGGAGAGGGGATGCGGTGGGGTGGGTGGCCCAAGGAGTTGCAGCTGCCCTGCACAAGGAGAGAGACAGGCATCGTCCTGGGTGCGGGCTGGGGCTCGAGCGAAGGGCGGGCGCAGCCTGAGTCCCGCAGCATGTCCTTCTCGGTGGACTCGAGAGTCTGACATCTTGTTCTGACTCAATCACCTCTCCGAGGACGCTTTCAGATACAGTCACCTGGTGCCGACACCATGGGCCTGGCGGCTCCGGGTAGGGCGTCTGCTCGGCCACCGAGGGCTCTCAGCCTGGGGTGGGGGTGGGGGGGTGGGTCTTGTGAGCTCTGCTTCCTGTTAAACTCTAGCTTCTATGAAGCCAAGCAAGTTCCAGTCGAAACTAGCCCTGGGCCTGGGCTGCAGGCAGCCGACCAGATGCCCCGCAGACGGCCGTGGACAGCGCCGCAGACGGTGGGGTTTCCCTGAGCCCCACGCACCGATCCTCGCATGAGCAGACGCATCTGACCTCGGGTAGGATGGCCAAGTGCCTGAAAGGTGGTAAAAGTCCTGTTCTCTGACCCTGTGACCCTGAGATGCACAGCACAGAGGGACAGCCCTGGATGGGGGGCTCCTGCTGCCGAGAAAGCCATCGCCTCTCAACGTGAAAACCAGGCACCAGGCAGTCCTGCTCCAGAGGGGGGGCCGGAGAGGGTAACGATGAGACAGCTGCACAGGATGCTTCATACGTGCGGGCCTGGGGACCCTGGCCGGCCTGCAGGGGGCGTCCCCATGGGGCCCGGGGACCCCGGCCGGCCTGCAGAGGGCACATCTTTCCACCATTCCAGCCGTGGTCCAGGACCTAAGCTCAGACTGGTTTGGAACTTTCATAGCAGCAACAAGAGGCAAGTGAGGCAGAGTAAGGACCCCCCCGTGGGTCCACCCTTTATTCAGGTCTGGTCCTGTCTGTGCTGCCAGGCTACCCCTGCTGGACACCAGGGAAAGAGAGAGGCTTATTTGACACCTCAGTTGCTTCCTCTCTTTTAAAGGGACAGAGTGTCATCGAAACTGGCCCCTGAGATGCGGACAGCGGCCCGAACGCTTCCTGAGCAGGGCCGGGAGGGGCCCTGGACTCCAGGCGTAGCGCACCCGTCGCAGCCCGGGGGAGGGCACCCATTGCCGTGCCAAGGTGACAGGATGACTCAGCCCAGGATGAGCGGCCGCGCCAGGGCTCCAGGGCCCTCAAGGCTTCTCTTAAAGACAAAGCAGGGTGTCAGAACGCACAGCCACAGCAACCTCTGTGGTAGGTTTCGTACAAAAACAAAACCCCAAAGAATAGGTGTGCGGAGCCCCAAGGGCAATGGGCCAGTCCTCCTGGCACAGGTGAGAAGCACAGCTCTGTGGCAAGGGGGTCCCTACTCTCTCCCGTGGGACGTAGATGCGGAGCCTCCCTGTGGGGTCAGGCCCCCTCTCGGGCCCCACAAACGCCTCCTGGACGGCGCCAGGTGCAGAGACGCGGGTCGGGCAACAGAAAACTGGGCTCAGGAGCAAACAATTTCACCTAAACTTGCATCTCTCACCAGAAAATAGGCCCAGACCACGTGGGAGCTGCTCTAAGGGTTGGAGAAGATGGGGGATGTGCTCCCCACTGGTCAGGCTGACAAGCCCCCCCTTTCAGAGAAGGGAGCAGGTGGCCTCCAGGCTGGTGCCCTGTCCAGCTCGCACAGCCTCACGCCCAGTGGGACTGTCACCTGGCCCTGCGTGTCTGCCTCCTGCACCGAGGAGGCTGCCCTTCCAGATTCTAGATCTGCCTGTGGTTTCTGGAGAACAGAAGCCGCCATCAGCGCCTGCTCCCGCATAACCTGAGGGTAGGCGGGCCAGGAGCTCTGGAAGCGGCGGAGGCTGCTCTGCCGGCCCCTCCTGGTCTTTCTGGGTCCTCGCCCTGCTTACTTCCTAGCTGCTCCCAGTTGATGAATATTATTAATGAGCCAAAGGTCCAAGACTGATGTCAGTGTTCACACACCCCAGGCTACACAATGTGTCCTTGGTTCTCTGGGGAGGCTGAGGTACAGACATGTCCTGGGTGCTGTCCCATCCTGGGTGCTGTCCTGTCCCGTCCCGTCCCAGGCGCTGTCCCGTCCTGGGCTCTGTCCCACGGTATTGACCCTGAGTGAGAACCGAGCAGCTGGAAATGACCAAACCCTGCCTCTCACCTGCCCGCAGCCCCAACGTGGTAGGCGGTCCTCGGGCTTGTCCTCAGGCTTTCAGAGAAAGCGACCCTGTCATTTCTCTGAGAAGCTCAAGTGGACTCTTTCTCAAGAGAAGGAGCCCATCTCCTGCTCTGTTTAGTTTTTCCTTCCCAGATCGTACATGCAGAGAACGTTACCAAAACGGCTCTTCCTAAGCATTGAACCATAGTCCGTAAGATGTGAAGGGACTTCCTGTTCTTAGCACCTCAGCCCCTAGCTGTGGAGGCTTGGCGGCCCCAGACCCACAGCCTCTTGCAAAGGGCTTCCAGGGACAGGCTGGGATGCAGGCTCCTTTCCACCTGCCTCTGAATCACAGGTCTGGAATCGTCTGCGCTGCCTGGACTCGTGAGGCCCCATCTCCTCACAAGGTTCCCAAACGGTCAAATTAAGAGAGAAAAATGACTCGTTTATGGCATTATAGATTTTATGTTTGCTAACCCAGTTCTACAGTTGTGTATCCAAGGGCAGCTGCGTGTGGGTGTTTTGGTAAAACCATTAAACTTATATATGGATTTTTCAGATGGAAATGGATATGCTACAAGAAACTTCATACTACATTCCAAAAACGATTATTTTTCAAAGTTTATGTGGAAAAGCCAATTTTGATCTGGAACTTCTTCTCTGCTCTAATGAAACCACAAGGTCCTTAAATAAAGCCCACAGGACTGGAGTCCCTGCCTTTAGGGTCAGGGGGCCCAGGAGGTGACACTATGAGGTTTGGGTCTGAGGGAGATACCTTTCGATAGCTTTCCTTAAGATTTCGTCCGAGGGCCTTACACAGCTACCTGACTCACCCCTGACCTCTGAGTGCTGGTCGACTGGTGCTCTTCTGGGGGCTGCATGGACAGGACGGATGAGCAAACTCACAGCCCTAGCCCTCTGCTGGCCCCAAAAGCGCATGGGCTGGGGAACAAATGCCACCATATGGACCATGGGGGCCAGGCCCCCGCCCCCCCAGCCAGGGCGGTCAGGACTTTTCGGGCCAGACCTTTGAGGAGGCAGGGATGATGGGTCTGCAGTGAGGGGCAGTGGCCAGCCAGCGCAGGTAGCCAGAGCCAAATAATCCAAAAGGCTCAGAACATTCGAGTGGAAAGAAGCAGGAAGGGGAGGCAGGCAGGAGCGGCCAAGGCCACAGCGTGCCAGGGTCCAGAGGAAAAGGGCCGACCTCAACCCAAATGTGACCTGACAAACGTGATAACACAATCACCAGGGCTTCTGGTCCCCAGAAAAGTCTCTCTCCAGGTAGAGAATTGGAAGGAGCCGTGGCACATCCTGAAGCCGGACCAAACGTGCCAACAGAACCTCCGAGCGCCTGAGTGCCGGTAAAGGCTGCCGTGATGTCCACCGCGGCCGGGCCAGGGACGCCTCCCAGCGCAGGGAAGGCATCGTTGGCTCCAGCAGGACGGGGACGGGCAGCGGGGAGCACAGAGGGGAGAGCCCGTCCCTGACTCTACTGCAGATCACGTGCACACGTGTGTGTGTGCACATGCATGTGCACGTGAGCCAGACGTGCTATTAAGGTGACGGTGCACTGAGCCTGCATGTGTTTCACAAGACTTTCTACCCTCGGTCACAGAGTGCGGAATCATACCTCAAACGAGCTGCCCAGACAGCGACTTGGCCGGTGGATTCCAGCTGCGGACGCTGCTGCCTGAGGGGCCTCCCTGCCAGCAGCGCCCTAGCCACCTGGTCACGCCAAGTCACCAGGGCCTGCAGGCAAATGCCCCTCCTGCACCCCACATGTCTGCTCCGTGGCGGACGGCCACGGCAGGTGGACGTGGTGGGCCGGCCACCTCCCCCTGCAGTCTGCAGGGCCAGGTGGAGAGCCACGCGGAGGGCGGGAACACGGCTTCGAGAGCAGGGAAGAGTGGCCTGGGCCCTGGCCTGGACGCCCCCACGGGCCGCAGCCAGAACTCTGAAGGGCACTGCCTGGTGCTGCTCCAGATGCGGAAAAGCAACAGCCACGGGAGCGAGTGGCCCTTGGAGTCCCCACTCCCTCTCTCCCGGGGGTCACAGCGCAGGCCTCTGCGGCTGGCGTGTTAGGGGCCAGGGCTGGTTCCGGGCCGGGCAGGGAGAGAGAAGGCGGGAGCCGATGGGCAGAAGCTGACCACAGGTCAGCCCAGGGGCTGGGATTCCACCAGACCTGCCCCTCGGCCATGGAGCTTAGATCCCAAGATGGAAGTTGCAATCGGGGTGGCTGTGTGGGCCGCAAGGTGGGGCCGTGTCCGGGCCCCGCGGCACCCGAGCCCACGCGGACTTGACCTGTAGAGCAGCTGGTCCTCCAGCCCCTCGGAATGAACTAGGAAAGAACCTTTTTGCTCAGGGCATGGCTGCCAGGCTATAAGGCAGAGGACAGGACCAAATGCTGCCTCAGCGGCTGAAGAGACAGAGCAGGCTCCAGGCCCCTCACCCCGTGGGCTGATGAAGACCAGGAGGTGATACCCTTGCCTGCTGCTCCTGGCTCCTCCCCAACTCTGCCCCACCTGGGGAGATCTCTGAACCCCAGGGAGAGGGGTGGAGGCCTCAGAAGGGGTAGGCTGGTAAGAAACGCATGTCTACACCAGTGGGACCCAGTTTCAAGTCAGGCCTGTGGTGACAACTGGGGCCAGGAGCAGCTCTGGGCACTCCAGGCGACACCGGGGTCTTCTGATGGGCGGGAGACAAGTCCAGGGGTCCCAGCTGGCCTCCCGCACCTTGGACGAGGCAAGGGGAGCGGCATCACGGGTGGGACTATTCCTGGTGTCTCAGACCACACACACACATCATCTGGGGGCAGACGGAAAGGCAGGAGCTGCAGAAGGAACAAACTAAGCCGCCAGCGTGTCTGTCCCCTGAGCCGTCGTGGGCTCCTGACGTCCCCACCCCCTGTCCCTACCATGAGCCTGACAGCCCTCCACCAGCCCCTGCCTTGTCCGCACAGGGGTCTCTGGCCCCGTGTGCAGGGGCTGGCGGGCTGCCTGGGGCCTGGTGCTGTCACCTGCTGGAAGGCAGGACGAAGGGAAGGACCACCTGCAGCACGGACTGGGCTCAGGAGTGCCTGCGTGGGGGGGGGGTCGTGGCCCCGGGTCCCCCCCACCCCGTGCGGAGCCCCCAGTGCCGCCAGGTGGCTGGGGGGGTCTGAGGGGGGAAGACAAGCTGGAAAACAGAGACAGAAGGCACGGTGACTGGCTGTCATCCACGCCAGCACGTGGCCCGGCCTGAAGGGGCCCAGGTGACACACAAGTGGCCGTGTTGGGGCCGTGGCGGTGGGGTAGATATGGACAACTGTTTAATTCCTAAAATAATTAAAAAACAGTAACGTTTGAAAGCAGCCCACAAGGAGACGTCTGCCCTGGAGCTGGCGCTGGGCGGCCCCTCCGGCACGAGGTCACCTCCCTGGGCAGCAACTCCCCAGGATGGGCACTTGGATGGAGGGGAGAGAAGGGGCCGCACGGATGACGGCCACACGACGACAGGACGCGGACGGGGCCACGAGGGGAGTGGACGCAGTTGTGGCCTGGCCGGGAGCGCAGGGCGGGAGGACTAAGCTGTTTTCACGGCCGGTTTAGGGGAGAGACCGTGGCCCCTGGCGTCTCTGGAACCCAGAGCTACCACGCCGTCCAGGCTATGGCAGCGCAGCGAGCCGCCGAGGGACCGGCGCACAGCGGCAGCCGTGTCCCGCCCCTCCCCCCGCCGTCCAGACAGGCGTGCCCACGTGCCACGCACCCTCGTCCCCCAAAGGGGGTTCGTCCGGGCAGAGAGCAGAGCGTGGCCCCCGGGCCCCGGCGGTGGCCAGTCCTCCCCACGGCACGGGCTGCAGGCAGGACGAGGGTGCGGCAGGCGTGCCCACGGCCAGCGAGCCCTTCAGCGGGGCCGCGTCTCCTGCCCGGGAGGCGCTTCGTGCAACCAGGTGGAGCTGGCGGCCTCAGGGAGCCACCGCCAGGGGGACGTGGCGGCAGTGCGGGGCCCGCTGCCCCCGGAGCACCCACCTCTGGTGGTCGGCAGCATGTCCGAGAGCCCCTGCCACGCGGTCACCATCTCTGGGTTCTTCTCCAAATCTGCAAAGTTCTTCCAGACTCTGATGGCGCCGTCGTCTGGGGGAGAGAAGGGAGGGAGGTGGAAACCCAGGCCCGCTGCTGGCACGTGGGAGGACGCCCCTGGGTGACAGGAGAGCGTGTGGGTCCCCACGAGGCGGCCGAACGCAGGCGCAGCAGGGCCGGTTCCCGGAATGTTCCTTCTCACCTCGCCATCCTCAGTCAGACTCCTGTCTGGGCGCGGGGGGAGCTGCCACCACCTGCGACCTCTGACTCCATGTGACCCCCCCCTCCTTGCAGTGACTCACTCGCACCAAGAAGTCAGACCTTCAGCTGGGCCTCAGCGTGTGACCCCATGGCTCCCTGCACCAGGGGGCCAGCTGGCCGCCCCCTGCCCTGGCCGCCCCCCTGCCCTGGCCGCCCCCCTGCCCTGGCCGCTCCCTGCCCTGGCCGCCCCCCTGCCCTGGCCGCCCAGCACAGGGCCCAGGTGCTGTTCTGTGAGCCTGGGTGATGTAAGCGTGTGGCTCCACCCGTGTCCCTGCACCCCATGTGGACCCTGCTCTCCAGACTCACCGGCCCCCCGTGGTGGGCCTCAGCAGTGGCTCCCGCCTGGAGTACGACCGTGCGAGATGCCCGCTGACCCATCCCCGCCTGCACCCACCCATCAGTTGTCCGGGCCTCGGTCTCCCTGACAGTGACCTTGCCCTGCTCTGGGACCCAAGTCCTTGTGTGCTTCTCTACCAGGACCCCCACCCCTGGGACTTTCCCTGGTGGCCGACGTGTGGGAATCACCCCCTCCTCCTCTGTGGTGCTGAGGGGCACCGAGCACCACCCCTCCCGCAGCTTCCCGCACCCTGCCTGGCACTGTACTTGTCTGTCCTGATGCCTGCGGCCGAGGGAATGACTCTGGATGGTGGCTCGACTCTGTCTGGTCCTGAGGTGGGAACGCCTGGGGAGAAGCCACCAGCAGGACCCTTCCCTGTGGGCACACCATTCACAGTGGGGCCCAGGAACCCTCTGCAGGGACGGGGGCTCTCGGTGCAGTCAGCTCGGCTACAGCGATGGCTCAGAAGCTCAGGCCCAACACAGGTGGGGACAGAATGGGGACATGCCCAGGATAGCACTGTCTCATCCTGGCCTGTCACCCCTGAAGAAGTGCAGTCAGGCCAGCAGTGACCAATAGTGACTTCTCGTCACCCCGAGATAGCAGAGTCTGGTCTTTAAACAGCTAAAGCAGGGGCGCCTGGGGGCTCAGTCAGTTAAGCGTCCGACTTTGGCTCAGGTCATGATCTCACGGTTCGTGGGTTCGAGCCCCACGTCGGGCTCTGTGCTGACAGCTCAGAGCCTGGAGCCTGTTTCAGATTCTGTGTCTCCCTCTCTCTGACCCTCCCCCGCTGATGTTATGTCTCTGTGTCTCTCTGCCCCTCCCCTGCTTGTGCTCTGTCTCTGTCTCTAAAATAAACAAACGTTAAAAAAAAAAACACCAGCTAAAGCAGACGGCTGTTGCCCAAGGATGGCATTGTGGGAAGCCTGTTCCGGAGGGATGTGAAGTGACACCACTTCAGACCCCAAAGTGAGCGTGAGGCCCAGCACTAGCAGCGGCCGCCAGGGAGCAGGGGTGGGGCTGGAAGAGGAGGAGCACGCGCCGCGGCACCGCTACTGAGACGTCTGGAAACCCCGCGGGCACTGAGGCGGGCCTGCCTCCCCCTTCGTCCATGAGATGCCCCCCACCCCCCGCCCCTGCCCCGGCCTCGCCTCTGAGGGGATCACAGGGGCCAGAGGGACACAGGCTGACCGCGCCTTTCCTGGCCAGGGGAAGGCCTGCCCGGAGGAGGGGACGGTCCCGGGGCCCGCCTGGCAGTGCTCACCGTGCTTCCCCCGCTGTTTGTGGGTGAAGCCTGTTC
This sequence comes from Crocuta crocuta, assembly GCF_008692635.1. Taxonomy (NCBI): domain Eukaryota; kingdom Metazoa; phylum Chordata; class Mammalia; order Carnivora; family Hyaenidae; genus Crocuta; species Crocuta crocuta. The sequence continues at coordinate 6,769,978 of NW_027527428.1, read as the reverse complement.
CCTGGGAAACCTCCCGTGTGGTGAGCAGGGCCCCCTCGCCAGAAGAATGATCGGGGTCAGAAAAGGCCGTGTGTGGATATGTGCTGGGGTCTCCACACTGGGTTTGGGGACCCGGCCCCGCAAGGCCCCTCACCCGTGGCCGTGAGCAGCAGCGAGCAGTCCTGGCCGTTCAGGTACTCCATGGCGGTGACCCTGGTGTACCGGGGGTTTCCGTTGTGGAAGTAATCCAGCTTCTCCCCTTTCTCCCAGTCCCAGAAACTTCAGGGAAGGAGAGAAGAAGAAAGTCAGTCGTCGGGGAAACGCAAACAACACGCACAAGGCGATCGCCACCCATCTGCCAGGGTGGCCACGACCACAGCCACGAGAGCCGCAAGCTCTGGCAGGGTGTGGGCAGACAGCCCGCGTGCACAGCGCCGGGGGTCGGCACGGGGTCGGCACGGGGCGCCTCGGGGCCACCTCTGCTGGCCGTGCACTGAGGGGTCTGCCCCCCCAGTTCACAACCGTCAATGGGGAGAAACGAGTCGTGATAACGGAATGGACACAAACCGACAGAGGACTCAGCCGTGTGCCCGGAAGATACTGAGCGAGCGGATGACGCGGCTTGTTGTTATCACAGCCCGGACTGTGAGGAGCACATGGCTGCCACGGGTCTTTAGTAAACATTTGTGTTTCTACTTCACAGGAACTCTTAAAAACATAAACTTACGGGTGGCTTGGAGTGAATTAGAATCTGAGGTAAAACTCAGCTCCTTTGGCATCAAGTACAAGCTGCCGCAGGGCAGGTATCGAAAGACTCAGTTCTCCCTCGTGATTTACCCTGTCGCTTCCTTTCGTAACAAAATCAAACCCAACAAACCATCAAGGTGGACTTCATTCTACTTTATGTTTTGTCTTCCTCTAGGCTGTGTTGAAAGTACACAATTTTTAATGAATAAAAAATAAAACCTGCCCATGTGAATATACTGAAAAAAACCCTGAAACTCGGGAAGTGACCCAAGTGTCCCCTGCTGGATGGATGGTAAAGCGTGGCTCAGCCACATAGTGGGCTGTCGCCCGGGCTGGACAGGGAGGGGCACTGTGACGCCTGCCACAGCGTGGACCGGCCCCCAGGGCACAGTGCTCGGTGGCAGGGTCAGACACAGAAGGACACGTGAGGTCCCCGGGGTCTCAAGCCCAGAGACAGACAGCGGGACGGTGGGGGCCGGGGTTGCGGGAGGGAGAGCTGCTGGCTAATGGGGACAGAGCTTCAGGTTTTCAAGATGGAAAGAGCTCTGTGGGCGGATGGCGGCAGTGCTGCACAGTGGGAATGCGCTTGTCCCCTGAGCCAGGCACTTGAGCACGGTTAGGACACTAAATTGGGTTCTGTGTATTTTACCACAATAAAGGAAAGAGGGAAATCGAGGGAAGAACCCCCCTGGCTCCCCCCTCCCCCCACTAAGTGGGTAGGTTCTCTGTGCCTCAAGGGCGGCGCTTACAATAAATTAATCTGGTTCTTAGTTTCTCCACGGGCGGTACTGAAGGCGAACCCCGTGCACGTGCGTCCCCGTCACGCCGTGGCTCCGCGGGGCCTGCGTGTGCTGGCCCCAGAAGCTTCCGCTACCACCCCGCACACCTCCCCCTGCGTTCTCAAGCCCTGCCACTGGCTGCGCCCCGGAGGCTCGCGGCGAGTGGCTTCCACGCTGGGAACACAGCGCCCGGCGTACCAGATGCTGTCTTTATCGGCCACGGCCACACACGGCGTGAAGGGGTGGAACTTGACCACGGAGGGGACACCGGGGTTCCTGTTCAGAAATATCTGGTCGTCCAGTCTCACGATACCTGCCCAGAGAGACACAGGTGATGGGCCTCGGCGTGCGGAACCCGAGGACGTGGTGCGTCCAGCCCGGGGCCCTGGGGATGCACAAGGGACCCACAGGGCAGGCAGGGGGGGACCAGGGCCTGGCTCCCTGACCGCAGGGGCCCCCAGCACGAGGTGGACATGCGGCCAGTTTCCAGTCAGTGCTCGATGACCCATGCGTGCAGTGACGCCGAGCCGTGCTGACGCGTGCGGGCGGGGTACGAACAAAGCAGGAGGCCACCTTGGAAACTCCGTTCCAGCTCGAAGCGTCGGGCACGCAGGCCACAGTCCTGGTGGCCTCGGGAAGCTGGTCCCTCTGGAACCACCCGGCTGATGGACAGACCACCACAGATGACAGGGGAGGTGAGTGAGGGCGTGTGCACCAGGCCCCAAGACCAGAAGCAGGGAAGAAGCCGCCAGGAAGGGGCTTTGAAGGGGTCTTAGGGAAATAATAAAAAGAGGCTCAAAGGCCAAGAGGTCAAGACAGGTTTGGATGGGATTTTGGTGACTAATGCGAGGCCAATCCAGGGCGGCCAGGGGCACGGGGCCCCTGCATCGCTGGGCACCGGCCGCTCCTGGGAACCCTGGGGGGTGGCACTGGCTTCGCCCCCGCCCCCACCCGTTAGAGCAGCAGACGCTGAGGTGACAAGGACGAGGGTGAAGGAACAGATGCAAAAAGGCCCCAGAGGCTCTGTCCGGGTGTCACCCAGTGTGACCCGCAGGGGCCCGACCGCAGGCGGCCGGGGGACACCGGGAACACGGATTCCCAAGTCGGGATGCATCGTACGTGGGTGACAACTCTGGTCCCGCTGGCCGGGTCACTGGGGGAGGCCGGACACAGGGGTCGGGGGACCCCTCGCAAAGCTGCAGGCAACCCCTCTCTCATGGGGGCGCAGCTGGCTCTCAGAAGGGGCACTGTGCACGGCCGACAGCCTCTGCATGGGCACGTGAGTGAGCAGCGTCGCCTGCGGCCCTGTCTGGTGGCCGGGTCCTCCGCGCAGACCTCTCACAGGCTGACGGGCCCCGCGGCTGCGTCCAGGAGCTCCGCTTAGCATGTTTCCAAACAGGAGCCTCCTCTTCCCACAAAGACCGGAAGAAAGAACCCCTGACTCGGGTTTACAGTATTCTGTGTTTGTCTAGAAAACCCAGCTGTTTCTCCAGAGCCCTCGGCCCCCAGTATGGCTTCCCTGTCAGGGCCCGTCTGCCTTCCCACGGGTCCTAAGCGTGGGGGCAGACTTGGGGCACGGGGGTTCCACCATCGTGTAGAACCAGGGCCCCGAAGAACCACAGACCTTTGAGAAAACAGCCTTCAATGCTGTAATTCCCAGAGTGCTGTGACGCTCTGACAGCTGTTCTGTCCTCGGGAGAAAGCCGTGGGGCGCAGGCCGGCCCGGCCATACACGTCTGTGAGGGGGCTGCCGGGGCAGCAGACGCCAGGGGCCAAATCTCTAGGGTGATTGCATCCAGCTGCCGGCAGCCCCTCATGGAGGCAGGGCTGCGAAGCGACTCTACGTGACTCTACGCACTACGGCCCCGAGGCGGCTTATGGGGGAGCTCCGGACACTGAGGCGACCGCAGTGGCTCCTGGGGCGGCTGCGTGTGCTCGGGGACACGGGGTGTGCCGGCCTTGGTGGCCAGGCAAGTGCGTCTGCAGGGACAGCCTGTCTCATGGGCCTTCATCCCTGACTGTAAAGAGCGACCCGTGATAATCACCACCATTTTACAGGACAGAAAGGCAAGGTCGAAACAGTGAAATCAACAGAAGGGCTGACAGCCTGTGACCCGCTCTGCGCGGGGACCCGGGGAAGCTGGTTGGCCTGGTCGGCCTGGTGACTAGGGCCATGCTGGCTTCGCAGGACATGTGGGTGCACCCCACCTCTCTGTGCCCCGAATCCATGGGGCTGGGAGAGCAGGGGGGTGGTGAGGGGGTGAGGGCTGCCGTCCAGCACAGGTGAGGCTGGGGGCCTCTCTTGGCAAATCTGGTAAAAGTCTTGGTAAAGTGTGGCTCAGATACAGTCTGGTGGACAGTGTGATTATTCTGGGGCAGGAGGGGGCCAGCTGGGAACAAGCAGGGCCTTGGGTTTGTCTCGTGTCCCAGGCAGAGCTCGGGGCTGGTGGGGCTGCCCCTTCCGCTCTGGAAATGGCAGCGCACAAGGCTCGCTCGCTGAGAGGCCGGCGGGGGCGGGGGCTTCCCTGGGGAGAGAATGGATGAGTGCTCCGAGGGCTCCTGGGGGCCAGCCTGGAGGCGGACCAGTCCGGCCGGCCTCGCCACAGGCCCTCGGAGGGGGCAGCTTACCCTTCTGGATGAGCTGTCGTGCCTGCTGCCTGACGCGGGTGTTGCGGAGAAATCGCCACTCCCGCTCCTTGCGGATCTGACTCTCCAGGTCATGTTCTTCTGGGATCTGGAACAAAAAAACACCCAGTGAGGTCTGGAAGGGACCAATGGCCATAGGCATCTTGTCTGCGCCTCATGGACGCTGCGCTGCTCACAGATGGGGGGCTGGCAGCCGCCCCGCACCCAGCACAGCTTCCCAGCTGCCTCTGCTCACTTCCTGTGTCTCGGCACATTCTGGTGACTCTCACAATGCCTCACACTTGTCATTGCTAGTATGTTTGTCACGGTGATCTGTGGTTGGCGCTGATTCTCTGACGGCCTGGTGACGGTCAGCATGTTTTAGTAGTGAAGTGCTTTTTTAAATGTTTTTATTTACTTATTATTTTTTTAAATGTTTGTTTTTTGAGAGAGTATGCGCACATATGAGCAGGGGAGGTGCAGAGCGAGGGGGACAGAGGATCAGAAGCGGGCTCCCAGCCGTCATCACAGAGCCTACGCAGGGCTCGAACTCACAAACTGTGAGCTCCTGACCTGAGCCATAAACCGAGTTGACTGAGCCACCCAGGCATCCCTGAAACATTTTAAAATTTAAGGTCTGTGCGCCATTTCCTCAGACACGGTGCTATCGCACGCTCTGTGGACTGCAGCATCGGGCAGTGACTTACACGCACCGGGACCCACGGCACACGTGGACTCACTTTACTGTGGCTCTGGACCCACACCTGCAGTGTCTCCGAGGCACTGGCCCGAGAGAAAGGACCCTGGTCCCGACTGCAGAATTTGGGGTCCCCGGCCTGGCCAGGGTGCCCCTGCCCAGCTCGCTGGTGACAGTGAGGGTGACAGACAGGAGCGCCTGGCCTTCCATCCGCGGGGCAACCGCCCTCTGCAGGCCGCTGGGTCTAGAGGATGAGGGCCTCCCGGCGAGAGCAGGCTGCAGCAGAGACCCAGAGGCCACCTCAACCCCAGAGGGCCACATACCGTCCTGCTCTGTGGAGCCCCTGACACGGGCAGCAGGGCAGCCGCTGCCAAAGCAGACGGGGAGCTGCAGGGAGAAGGGGCCGGCGGGGTTCTGCAGGACGGGCCCACCGGCCTGAGCCGAATGCCTGAACGCAGCGACAGAGGGGCCTGAGTGGGGCAGGGGGTGGGGGGCTGTGGGGCCTGACCTGACTCAGCACAGGTGAGGCCGGCCGGGGTCCACGTGAGAGTCGTCAGGAAAGAACTGGACTGAGGACTCTGTCAGCTTCAAACAGCTCCCGAGAGCCCTGCAGTCTCCCCACCGAGCCACGGTGTCAGAGACTGAGCTCAGGTCCCCAAAATATGCGTGTGCCACACATGCCTCCCTGCTCTCTGTTCCCGGGGGAGGGGTCCCTCCTGCTTCGTGGCCCGGATGTGCGCACACGTGTGCAGGTGCACGGAAGGTTGTGTAAAACCAGTGTTCACAAGAGGCCTGCCCGGCCAAGAGGAAGCCAGGATTTAAGTTGGCTTGTGCCATCAACGTGAATTTCCTTAATCCTCACACGTCACCAAGTAAACTGGATTGGCCCTGAGTCCCTGCTTGAAAACCCAGAGTCGTCGAGTCTCAAAATATGGAAGAGATTAAACAAACGAGAAAACCCTGCCTGGTCTTGGCTGAGCCGAGAAGCCGGGCCTCCCTTAACCTGCCCGTGGTCGGCGAGGTTAACACCACACTGTGCAGACAGCCCACGCTCGGATTTAAAGATCATTTTCTCTGTTGAAAAACAGCACACGTCCACACGGACAGGAGCTTGGGCCACGGCACACTCCGCATGTCCACCCTGAACGCCCTGTGTTCTCTGGTCACGGAACAGAAACGCCCCACCCCAGCCACACTTCTGAGCCCGCGGGTCTCAGCCGCCAGCCGTTTTCCTTACTCTGTTCCTTTCTTCTTTTTTCCTTAAAAACTACAACCCCACACCTAACAAAACAGCAACAGCCACAACAAAGACATCCGAACGTGGAGGCGACAAGAAGAAATGGTGTCAGCTGCCTCCACAGAACGTTTAGTGGTTTAGAAATAACCCCCCAGTGGCAGATGGGGTAGATCGTGGGTTTTAACAGTTGGTTTCGCTCTGTGACAATCCAGAGCTTATTAGAAAAGACACGCAAATGGTCAATAACATTGAGCAACAATAAGAAAACCCCAGAAAAACGGACTGAAAGTGTGTGTGGGGCTGCGACAGTGCCCTGTGATGGGATCTGGTTTCCGTGGGAACACATCACAGGAAGAGCGAGAGGCGCTCTGAGTAGGAGGGCAGGACGGGCACTAGGTTCCTGGACGCATGCGCCTTGGCGACCCAGCACCCACGTGCTCAGGCAAGGACCGGGGCCCAGGGACGGGCCTGGGGCTCCAGAGGACGCATGACAGTGGCTGCAAGGGCAGGAATTAAGGCGTGTGGACGTGCGGGCCCCTGGCAGCCCGGCCGGCGGAGGCGCCCCCACAGGCGTGCTCAGCTGAGGATGGTCAGAGCTGAGCTGCACACAGCTCTGCCAGTACCGCCTGGGGACGGCCCGCTAAGAGCCACCGGGACGAGCCAGCAGGACGGAGGGGGACAGGCGCAGGGCGGGCGTGGAGCAGTGCTAGGTGACTGCGGCCACGACACCTTGGTCCCAGCACCAATTCCCACCCTTCGGCCTCCTGGAGACGCAGGGGCCAGGGCCTTAGGCCTGGCCTGTCCCCAGAACAACCAAGGGCAAGGATTGGAGGGTCCCCCAAAGGCAAAAGGGGAGACAGACCCTGGGAAAGGCTCATTAACTCCATGCTAAATGCTCAGAGCCTGAGCTCCGTTTCCACCCAGAAACGAAGTCTGTTCTGACGACTCAACCGAGTGGCTCTGGACCTGCCTTTCACCTCAGTGCTTTCTGTGATGTTTTCCGTGTGTGACGAGCCACCTCTCCCCTGCCACAGACAAGGATGTCACTCGGGCGCAGGGCGGTGGCGGATGCTGGCAGCAGGTGCGCTACTGACGTCCACTCCTGATCCGGCCAGGCCTGCTCTGCGCTCACGCCCTGTGGCCCTGTCAGGAGGAGCTCTGAGGGGAGGGCAGGGTGCCCTGCATGCACCGAGGTCCAGACACGGCTACCTTCGCTGTCTGACCATAGTTCCTGCGAAGCATCAGGCTGATGGAGGCGGAGTCTACCTCCAGGACACACCCCCTCCTGGGCGCTTGCTCCCAAGCCCAAGGCCCGGTGGAAAATGGACCCCGCCCTGCCCCGTGCCCCTCTGTGGTCAGCCTCTTCCCGCAGCCTCAGGCCCGGGACCTGACCACTTCCTGTTCTGTGGTTCTATTTTGGGTTTTCTGGAATGTTGAACCACTGGATCTCCTGGTGTGCAGCCTGTGTGTCTGGCTTCCCTCACCGAGCACAATGCACCTGGCTTGTCTGTGTTGTGCGTGTACCGGTTTATTTGGGGAACTTGTTCAGGTGACTGATACTTTGTTGTATGACCCCACGTCGCTTCTTCACCAGGTGCAGTGTCTGGGTTCTGTCCAGTCTCCGGTGATCGTGAACAAAGCCACCATAAATATGTACGTGTAGGTTGTCGCCTCTCGCGGGTGAGCGTCCAGCAGGGCTGCCGAGCTGTGTGGTAAGTACAGGCTTGGCTTGTCGGAAATGGCCACACGTTCCGGGGCGTCTGACATGCACTCGTCCCTGCCCCATCTGGGCTGCTCTGCTTCCTTTGCCAGCGCTTGGGACCGACCGATCCATCGAGAAAGTGTTGGCCAGGGGCAGCTCGCGACCCCAGTGACCCCTGCCTCACTGTCGCACGCCTTCGCACTGCTCCTTTGCTGTGTGCACACCTTGTTGGTAAAGGGTCTGTGCAAGCCTATTGCCCATTAGTCATCCTTCCGTATGGGATTTTGGGAGCTCGTTATGTGTGCGGGATAAAAGGTTTTTATTAGATAGGAGTTTTATGATATTTTGCTCCAGTCTGTGGCTTGTGTTTTCACGTTAACACGGACACTCAAAAAGCAGTCAATACGACGAAGCTTCATTTACCGGTTTTGTTCTTGTGTGGCTTGTACGTTTTGTGTCTTCTCAAAGAACCATCGTCCAACAGGCCAGAAGGGGCGTCTGTTGGTTTCACGGCTGCAGGATGCACAGTAGGGCAAGAGGCTCTTTGAGTTAGTTTCTGAATAAGGTGTGGGACATGGAGTGACCTTCATCTTCAGGGCAAACAGATGTCCAGCCGCTGTGGCTCCTCTGCCCTGCGGCTGTGTGGGAAGTGGGTGGGATGCGCCATGGCTCCGCCTCTGGACCCCGTTCTGCTCCACTGCTCCCCCGCTTCCACTCCCGCCTTCAAGGGGACTCTTGAAATCAGGGCCAGCCCTCCAACTTTGTTCTCTGCCAAAATTTCTTTGGTTATTTAAGTTTCTTTGGTTTTCCCTGTAAATTTTAGAACAGGCTTACTGATTAAAACAAAACCTGTTGGGAAGTTGAATGCGATGGCATCGACCCACAGACCAGGTCAGGGAGGCCGGACACTTCTCGGCGCTGAGCCCTCTGGCCCACAAGCACACCTTCACTGGGTTAGGTCATCTCGAATTTCTCTCATCTGTACTCTGTTTTGTATTTTTCAGCATTCGAGTCTCATTTTTTTTTTTTTAATTATAACTAATTTAATTATAGGTAATGTTCTGGGGGTGCTATTATAAGTGATTTAATGTCAATTTCCAGTGGCTCATGTAGGAATACAGTCGGTTTTTGGGTAGCGGCCATGTGTTCAGCGATCTAACTTTACCTATTCTGGTAACACTGTGCAGGTTCCTTAGGATTTTCTACGTACACGATGATGATGCTGTGCGAGCAGAGAGAGTTTGACTGCAGCTTTCCACTTTTCTTCCTTCCTGGACGCCCAAGGCCTCTGACAGATGCTGAATGGGAGCGTGGAGACCAGACACCCTCGCCTCAGCCCTGGGTTTAGAGACAAAGCATCCAGCCTTTCGCCAGCGAGAAAGGGAGCCGTGGGTTTTGTGGGTGCCCTGCACAGGGTGCAGAAGTTTACCTCTGGTCCTGGTTTGTGGAGAGTTTTATGACGATTACTTGCTGAATTCTGTCCAATCCTCTCTCTTCAGCTACTGGGGTGATCAGGTGGTTTTCCCAGAGTCTGCTGATACAGCCAATTACACGAGTAATTAATGTGGAGTCAACTTTGCGTTCTTGATATACAATCCCTGTGGTCAGCAGCGTGTTGTCCACTTTATATTTTGCTGTGTTTGATCTGTTAGTGTTACGTTGAGGGTTTTGAGGCCATGTTCACAGAGGACACTGGCTTGTGGTTTCTTGTTTTTGTGATGTCTCTGGTTTGGGGATCAGAGTGATGCTGCCTTTCTGCAACGACCTGGGAGCCATTCACTCCTTTTGTTTCCTGTACCAGACTGCGGACGACTGGTATTATTCTCTCCTTACATTCTGGTACAATTTGCCAGTGAAACTCTGCTGGGTCTGGAGCTTTCTTTTCTTTGTTGGACGGTTTTAGCTGCAGACTCATTTCCCTTAGCAGGTGGAGGACTATCTGGGTTCTATACTTCGTACGGGGTGAGTTTTGGTAGTTCGTGCCTTTCAAGGAATGTGTGTGCTTCCTCTAAGTTGCTGGCTGTGTGGGTGTAAAGTCTTGACGTTGGGTGTACCTCTGACTCTCACCAGAGCCAGTCTGACATCTCTCCTTCGGCCTGCGCCTCACCGTCTCCACCCCTGCAATTACGCCAGCAAGGTCTGAAATCGGGGAGTGGGCGTTGTTTGTTGTTTGTCCTGTACGGCATTATTTTTCAGTGCTGTTCTGGGCCTCCTGCCTTTCCACCTGAATTTTAGTCTCAGCTCGTCAGTTTCCACACACAAAAAAGGCAGCTGGGATTCTCACTGGCATCACGAGGACTCTGGGTCTATTCGGGGCTTTGCCCTATCGTCCTGTGCCCCGTGAACACGATTTCTTCCTGTTTACGTAGGTCGTCTTTAATCTTTCAACACTGTTTGGTTTAAAGAATGTTTTAGAGGAAGAAACAGCTGACAATCCACAGTCCCTTGGTCCCCGATGGTTTACAATTCAGCAGGGATCCACGAGACAACGGGCACCACACCAGGCCAGCACGTCAGAAGACGGGCCAAAGGGCAGAAGCGGTCCCCAGGTGGCAGCAAGAGGGAGCATGCAGTCCCCCGAGTGTGGCGAGCCACGTGGAATCGGGGAGTGCTGGCTGAGCCTCCCGGCCCCCCAGACACTTCCGTCACACCGAGCACTCCTTCCATCCCAGCGTTCCTGCAGGGGAATCCACACATCTATTTGCTTTCCAACCGAGCTTTCCAGAAAGAGCCAAGGCATACGCTTTAGGAACTGGACACAGCACAGTACTGCCTGACCTCCTGACACAGTTCAATCTCACAGCAAACTAAGCTGGTGTGCAGTAATCTGAAGGTGTGACTGAATCCGTTTTTCGGGCTATGTCTGCCTGGAGGTTTACGTACAGGAAAGGAAAAAGCAGAAGTCATTTTTGTGGAAAAACATTTGAAGACATGAGAAAACATTCAATGTTCATAACAGTGTATGTGAAAAAAAGCAGGACACAAAGCTGTACTTGTGGCATAATCCTAATGGCAGGGGAGAAAACCGTGTGTGTGTGTGTGTGTGTGTGTGTGTGTGTGTGTGTGTGTGTGTGTGTGAGGGTGGGGGGAGAATTATGGGTGATTTCAGTTTTATTTTACTTTTTCATTTTGACTTAAAAAAATAGCACACTTTAAATGACAGCTCCACCGATGTGACAGGTTTAGTGCACGCAGGGTGGGGTCCGTGACCAGCCCAGAGCACGCTCGTCCCTTCCTGAGCATGGGCTGCACTGTGCTGCTGGGGACAGTTCTGTTACCTGGTGGGTATCTCGGTTCTTACCCATACCTTTGAGGAGGGCTAGGGCTCTGACCTTTCTGGGGCACAATCCTGGCTTTGAGCTATTCTTAGTTTACATGTGAAGCAGGCTGATAAAAGAGTTCCTAACACATTTTCTTGCACACACGTCATTAAATGATTAATTAAATAAATAAAATAGCAAGAATTAAAAAACTACGACGAGATAAAACCCACCCTCTTCTAAAGTCTAAAAAAGGTCTCTAATGTAAAAGAAAAGTCGCTCAGGCGCCCCCCGCCCTGACCTATCAGCTGCCATCAGGAGCCACGGGCAAAACCCATCACCACAGGGCTTTGCTTCGGCTGTGACGCCCAGAGCCCGTGACTCCAGGCTGCAGCCCCGTGGGAGCTTGACAGAGGGAGACGGCGCGCGCTTATTCGACGGGTTCCTGGCTTCTCCAGGAGAAGCCGGGAGCGACGCCTCACGAGGGTCCCCCTTCTCCAGCCCGCTGCGGGGGCTGCGCTCCGGGTGCAGATGTTGGGCCTGGGCGGCTGGGCCCGCAGCCTCCACCGGCCCCTGCTGGCAGCACGAGAACACACTTCCAGGTGCAGAGAGAGGATGCGAGGGCGGCAGTCTGCTGCTGCTGCCCCGGCAAAGGGGAGGGTGCTGGCTTTGGGGGTGCACGGGGTCACATAGAACAAAGCCCCAGGCCTGGGCTCAGGAAGCCGCCCCATGTCAATGCCGGCCTAAGGACCTGCGCCAAGGACAGGAAACTGGAACCTGGGGGGACCGAACTCGTGTAAGAGGAAGGGGCCTGGGGTCCCCGCGCCCCTTCTCCCTGCCGGCAACATGGGCGGCTGGGACAGGCTGTGTCCAGACATGAAGAAGAGCTGCTCACTGGGGCGCCAGGGGGGCTCAGTCGGTTAAGCGTCTGACTCTTGATCTCAGCTTAGGTCACCATCTCACTGTTCGTGGGTTGGAGCCCCACACTGGGCTTTGTGCTGACAGTGTGGAGCCTGCTTGGGATTCTCTCTCTGTTCCTCCCCTGCTCGCACATGCTCTCTCTCAAAATAAACTTAAAAAAAAAAAAGGGAGAAATGAAAAACCGCTCATCACCACACCAAGAAACTGCCATTCCAGCAGGAGGCGGCCCGCCCAGGGCTCCGGGCCCGCGCTTGCCTGACGCAGGAGCCCATCGGGGAGACTGGCCTTCTCCGTCTCCCCTCTACGCAGAGGTGCCACCCTTCTGCTACTGTAAATAACAGGGTCATCCGGCTTGCCACCCACAGCAGCGGCCCCCGTGTCCTGGTGCGAATCCCAGCACTGGCCGGGTCCCTTCTCAGCACAGGGCCGGGGCGGGAGGCGCTCTCAGGCTGGCCGAGGCTGTGCGCAAGGGCCCCGAGGGCGAGCGTGGGGCTCGGCTGCCTCTCGTGTTTGCTGCTTTCATGTTTCTTCCCTGACTCTAAAGATACCCATGCTTAGTGTGGGAAGGGCGGCTGTAACATGCACGGATGTGCGTGCGGCACTGCCAATGGACCGCTGTGTAGCCGGTTTATGTCCTGCTGTTTTTTTCCTTTTTCCAAGGTTTAGCACGAGTGCTTCCTCAAGACATTAACTTTAAAGCTTGATGTTTTAATAACAATAAACACCACGTCAAATATTCTATAATTGCTAAGCCCTTAGGCCTATGTTGGGTATTTTGAGCGGATCCCAGTTTTTACTACTGTAAATAACAGGGTCATCCATGACTCTGATTATTTCCCTGAGTTGATAGCGCAGTAAATGAATTAATTGCCAGGTCGAGGGGAGTGACTGCTCAAGGCGCTGGTGCTTACCGCCAACTGCCTTCTGGGAGTCGGGCTCAGCTGGAAAACGGAAGAGTGATCTCTCCCTTTCCAGCACAGGTGCTCAATAACTACAAGTGTGTCGTGTGCCTCGGGTACTGACAATGACTCCTTTGTGTTTTCACTGACAAAAATCAGTATCACAATGGGGAAGAAGGAAAGCAGGAAAAAGTTGTAATAAAGGGTCCAACCTCTCGTCGCGGAAATTACCTGGATGTGGAGCCTGAGGCACAATTAAGAATAAGCTGTGATTTTCAATGGTCTGTGTGAGGGAACAAGGTTTCCTAAGAATGCGCTTCATGGGAAATTCTACGCACAGGCCTGTGGTGCTCCCGGGGAAAGGCGCCCGCCCCACGCCGTCCCCTGGGCGTGTGGCCCTAATCTGCAGTGACAGGATGCGCCTCCCACCATCAGCCAGAATGCACTAGAACTAGCCCAATGGGCAGGTCTTCGAAAAAGCCTGCTCCTCGGTGTGGCTGCCCAGAGCCCAGGGCCTCAGAAGGCCACCGAGTGGGACAAAGCCATGCCCGTGGCCTGGCAGCCTGGAGGGAGGCCGGTCTGGCTTCTTCAGAGAAGGCGGGGAGTTAAGTGACGTCGGCTCCTTTCACCGCTTCAGCCATTCACACCCGCTATCGCGACGGCAGTTTGGGGTCGCCCTTCAGCAGCCGCAGATGTGATGGCACAGGAGCCCCAAAGGGTTAGCAGCTGGGCTGGGGGGAGCCCCGGGGAGGGACCAGCTGGGGTCGCCCATTGGCTCAGAGCAGAGGGCTCAGACAGCCCAGGCCAGAGGCCGAGGTTCTCGGGGAAGGAGGAAGGGGTGGAGGGAGCTGAGGGCAGGGCCAGGCAGACCCGAGGGTCTGCTCCAGGGCGCACCCGGGGGCACGTGCACGCTACCTTCATGACGGGCTGGGCAAAGTACCGGGCGCTCCAGTCACAGAAGCCCGTCTGCGTCGTGGCCGAGACGAAGCTTCTGTGTCCAGCAGCGTCATCTGCGTCGTCTGTGGTCTTCAGGGACAAGGCGGGGAGGAAACAGAAAGAATAGTTAGTCACGTGCCCCACATGCCTCTTTGCATGCTCGGGAGGATTCACTGGGAGACAGACGGCAGCGGGGTGGCTGCCGAACCTCCCTGCTGGCCTCGCTCCGCGCTCTGGTGGTGGGGACCCTGAATGTGGGGTCAGGGCTCCAGGGCACCCGTGTAGGGAGGCCACTGAACCTGCACTCAGGAGACTGTGCCCCGGGGCTGGCCACGGTGGCTCGGGCTGCAGAGCCTGTCGCTCTCACACTGGATGTGCAGGTCAGCGCCTCCCCGAGGCCTCTGGGGCAGGGACCGCCGGCAACTTGGTACTCGACTGTGCCAAGCGGCTCCCAGTCGGGGATGCAAACCAGCTGGGACACGTGGGTACTGAGACTTAAACCACTTGCTGCTGCTTCCCCGGGCACATATGTTCGTTTCCCACGGCAGGGCCTACGGTGGCCGGCGGGGTCAGAGCAGGGCTCGCATCACCGCACAAGGCTGGGCACGGGGTGGCGGGACCGGAGGCATCGCTCAGAGAGGAGTCCCCCTTGTTCCCGGGAGGCTCGCCGGGTGGAAAGCCCCACAGCTGGGGCGCATCTCCTGCCTGCTGTGGGACCCATGCCGCTGCTGGACCAGGGCCCTGGCTTGCGGCCCGAGGACAGTGGCCATCCCGTGCCCTGCCGCTCCCGTCTGGCAGGCCCACGTCGGGGTCCGGCCTGGAGGATGAACCTTGCCCTGGGTGCGTGAGGGACCAGACGACACCTGTGTTTTCGCTCCCCAGTCACCCTGCAGGCAGCTGCTTACGGAGCTGTGCCACGCAGCTGACGTGGCATCCACAGTGGCCCACCCCCTTGCTGCATCTGAGCAGCCCCTCTAGGCTGCACCCTTGACTGATACAGCGGCAAACAGTCTGGGCAAGACGGCCAAGGCCCCTGCGCATGTGTTCACATCAGCCAGGCTAATAAGGACACTGACCCCTCCTGCTCCTGAACTTTCTTCTGCTTGATGGCAGAGACCGTGACTCCTTACGTGGCATAATGGAACATTCGTGGAAAATGCAACCCACTGAGAATAGGCGCTTCTGTGTGGCCAGTGCCACAGTCAGCGGAGGGAAGCGCTACTCACCCAAGAAGGGAAAAAGCCAGTAGCTCTGTGTGCTTATGTGGCCATGTGGAAAGTGCCAGAAGAGTGAGGCCATGTGGAAGGTGCCAGAAGAGTGAGGCCAAATGGAAAGCGTCAGAACAGTGAGGCCACGTGGAAGGCGCCAGAAGAGTGAGGCCACGTGGAAAGCACCAGAACAGTGAGCCACGGCAAGGGGCCACAGGAGCAAGGGCCCCATGACACTGCAAGGCTGTGCTGGCATGGCTGGGCGTGGTGGGTGGAGCGGCGCCCACGTCCTGGGCTGCAGGGTGCAGTCGAGCGTACCTGGTCTGGGCCCTTGTCGAACATCTTCCGTGTGCGGGGAAACTGCTGGGAGTGGGGCGTGTACTGCACCCCCGCGGGGCCGGGGGCACCGGGGCGGCCCGTGGGCAGGTCTCGGCCGACTGGCTGCTTGGCCACGTCGTTGGTCAGGCTGGAGCTGCTGGCGCTGGACGTTGGAGGGGAGCCCCTGCCGTTGGGGGAAGAGGAAACGCTCCGTTTTACCCTCCCACGCAGCACCTTGTCCTCACACCGCCCGCCCAGGCACTGCCAGCTGACCCGGGCCACGAGCTGAGGCATCGCCACCCGCCCGCCACGCGCACATGCCTCTGGACACCAGAGGCCGGCGCTGCAGTGAGGGCCCTGGCCGCAGGCTCTGGGAATGGTGCCCCCCTGAGAGCGAGGGCAGCCCCGGGCGGGCGCGCCTGCTCGCGGCCTCACTGACGTAAGAGGGGCTCCGCCAGCCCGCGACCGGCCACAGGCCGCAGCCCCTGGCTGGCCGAGTTTGGGGAGGCTGCGGCAGCCAGGCCCGCGTGCAGGGTCGGCTGCGGCACTCGTGCAGGGGAGAAGGGGCGCCGCGGGACAGACACGGGCTGCTTACCCCGCCTGGTGGATGTGGATGCCCTTGTTGGTGGGGCTGGCAGGCGCCGACTGTGTGAGCGAGGACGCGGTGAGGATGCGCTGGGGCCGGGCGTTCACGGTGGCCTGAAAGAGCAAAGGGGCGAGTGGTGTGGACGGTGAGCTGCTGGTGACCTCTGCGACCATGAGGCCGAAGCCCAGGGCGGTGGCTGTCCAGACGGCACGAGGGGCCTCTTGGCCAAGATCATGCGCGGCAGCGGACGGCCCGGGGACGTTCCTCCCCAGGGTCACGCTGCAGATAAAACAACATTCTCTCGCTTTCCCAGAAGCACCTGCTGGATCCGGCGAGGCCCCAGGGGTTGGCCCTGCCTCAAGCGCAGCTATGGGACTGCGCCCCTGTGAACGAGGAGCCGGGCTCCAGCCCCCCACTGCCCGCCCAGCCTCTGCTTTCCTCTCCCCTCCTGCAGGGCCAAGCAGGCGCCCAGCACCCCTCGGACGCGGCACTTTGAGGAGGAGACAGGACAGCGGCTGCACGTCTGACGTTTCACCACCGAGGATTCCTGCCCACTTGAGGCAACTGTTGAGGGAAGCAGTTTTGTTCTGATATTTTGAAGTGGGGCTTTGTGTTGATGGGGAAACCGAGGCTGCTGGGGGTGCCTGGGCTGGGGAAGCAGGAAGCAGGCCAGGCTGCCCCGGCCCAGCGGACGGCAAGCCCACTGTCCGTCCAGCTCTCCCGTGGATGGTCCACCCTGGGAGTGCAGGGGCGCTGGGTGGGCCCTGCTGGCTCCGCCCCGCCCCCTGGGAGAGGGCTCCAGGTCGGACACTGCTGCCCGGGTGGCGCGTGGGACTGGAGGAGGCTAAGCAGCCATCTGGGCTCCCCGAGTGCGGTGGGTGCCAGACTGGGTCTCAAAGCTGGCTGCCACCCGGGGATACAGAGCCTTGACCTCTGCGGGGGCGTTTGTGGGCAGCCCTGCTCAGGGGACCCTTGTGTGTTCCGATCCCACTCTCAGCAATCAGGACACTGTGCTTCCCACATGCAGCCAACTGGCAGAAAGTAAAACCACCAAAAGACTGTTCATTTACACAATATCGATGCTTCCCTGATAATTCACCACTTTGAAATAAGAACAGCAAAAAACTGAACCATAATCAAACTTTAAAAACATTAAGGAAAATATTTTTTAAATTATGTAAGTTACACTATTTGTGAGCTTGCTTTCGCTCTGTATTTAAATGACCTGGCCAGCTCCCCGTGCCCCCATCAAGACCTGAGAGCCAAGCAACCCCCAAAGCAGTCCAGGGAGAGCATGGGAGCTGAGCTGAGAAGCTACAAGCCTCCAGGAGTCTCCTCAAGATGTCCAGGGCTGGGGGAGGTGACGGGAGACAGAAACCCGTGGCTGAAATGCAGACTTCAGCAGAGCCCACCCCAGCCTGCCTGTGCTGAGCTCGCTGCCCACTGCTCCTCAGGGAGGCTCTGCTGACTGGGCTCTGTTCCCTCTGCTGGGCCCGGGGCAGGGGGGGGTGTGAGGCATCCGCAGCCCCTCGCCCACACCCTTCACACCTACGGCTGCCACACGGCTCTTTCCGAGTCCGTTTTAGAAACCCTGAGCGGTGGGCACGCCGGCAGCTTTCACACTGGCGATCACAAGGCTTCAGGCTTCGAGGAAGCTTTCTATAGCCCAACAGTTCCATCTGTTCAACAAGCACTGCCTTGGCCCTGGTCTCTCTCGAGAGGGTGTGGGCCTGCAGGGGTGAGCGTGAGCAGAGGTGGTGGGTGGACTTGGTGTGGGGACACAGGGCAGCAGGGTGGGGTGGCGAGCCCGGCGCCAGAGAGGCTGCCTCCTGCACTGGTCCCAGCCACCGTTGCACAGAGAGCACACGGCCAGAGAAGGTCAGCAGCGAGGCAGCGGCATTTTCTAGGCTCTGAGCTGAGTCCTGGGCCCGGCTGTGAGCCCCTGCCCACACCGCACCTGTGCCTGTCCTCTCGGACGGGGCTCCGTGTTCTCTGCTCTGGGACGCGGCTCTGAAACCACTGCACGGGCAGGTGTGCCCTCCCTGACAGGTGGTGGGGTCCAGGTGGTCCCCGGCAGCAGCGAGGGGATGGTCATGGCTACAGGTCAAGCTCTCCGAGCTTGGCATATGCTATTTTGTTACAGGCCCAATTCTCAGGTCAGCTGTATTCTCTGGGCCTGATGCACACTCAGACACAGTTCGCAGGGACACACACCTGCGCACACCCGCGCATGAGCCCGGCTTTGCCCCCGACCCTGTGCAGCTTACAGGGGCGTCTGGAGCAGGGGCCTGGGGTGGCAGCGAGCCCCTCCAGCTCCTGGGATGCTCCCTTCACTCTCTGCCTCTTCGCCTGGAACATGTCACTTTGCAAGCGTGCGGGAAGTCTGACCCAGTGCAGGGAAAAGCACCCTAGAGCAGGTGGGAGAGATGTGGACGGTGGGCTTCCCAACACGACCAGAGTCAGGGTTCAGGACTCCAGCCCAGGCGCTCAGCCGNTGCAGGGAAAAGCACCCTAGAGCAGGTGGGAGAGATGTGGACGGTGGGCTTCCCAACACGACCGGAGTCCAGGGTTCAGGACTCTTGCCGGGCGGGTCACGGCTACGGGAACTGTAGTGTCAACCACAGGTGGAGGGTCTGGGGTCCCAGGACTGTCCAAGGTGATCTGGGGCCAAGCACTCGCAGAACCTACTGGCGGCTGGGTCACTGAGAAGACACCTACCAAGGCACACGAGTCTATTACTCTTAAGAAAGAAGCGTTGTGTGAACGGCACTTCCTAGACAAACAACATGAACTCTCATCTGCCACAGCGATGGGGACAGCGAGGCACTGCCCCATGGCTACCGACGGCCATCGGGGAACCCTCAGTCCTTGACCCCCAGGAAGCGCAGCTGGCAGGGCCAAGGCTGGGCGGGGTCTCTCTCCTGCCCCTTTCCAGGGTCTGCACACCTCAGAGAACGGCTACAGAGGGGAGTGAGGACAGGGAGGGAGGAGACATGAATATTTCCACTTTGCTTCTCAGGGTTACTGCACTTACTCGCCACGGCAGGGCCCACAGGGAGCCCGACTTGCAGACCCGCTGGGGGATGGGAAGCAGCGGGCTGAAGGCCAGTGGCGCTAGACCTGGGCCCACAGGCGCCGAGAGCCACCCTCGACCTGGTGGCAGGTGCTTAAGCGGGTCCAGAGCAGAGTCCCAGTGGCTACCCCTGGGCTACCCTGGGGCTGTTTCTGCACCCGGCCTGGCAGGGTCTGCAGGCCAGTGACTCTCAGGAGGGGGCAGTGTCTACCCTGTAAGCTACGCGACTCCCAGTGATGATGCCGCCACCTCTGGGCCTGCAGGGAGGCGGGACTGGGCAGGTGCACGACGGAGACGCCTCTGTCACCAACAGTTCGCTAGCACTGCCCCGATTTCCGGCCCCAGGGCCTGCGCTGCTCTGATGATTCTGGGAGGCCCTCCTGCTGGAGGCGGCAGCGGGCAGTGCAGCAGGGGAGGCCTGGGAGGGGCACCCAGCACTGGCGCATGGGCACCGCCGCGTGGTGGTGGTGGGCGGGGGGTGGGCAGTGGAGGGCCTTCCGGGGAGGAGGTGCTGAGCTCGGAGGCTTCAGTCAGCAAAGCGGCGGTTCCGCAGGGAGGGTGCCGGGGGAGGGCCTCGCCTCTGGGGGATGTCTGCACGCACATCCACAGAGCCCGCGGAGAGATGGACGCCGAGGCGCCCCACCGTGGGCTCACTGCACCCTGGCTGGGTGAGAGCGGGCTTGGGGTGAGCACGGCAGCTCCAGGCTCTAAGTGAGGTGCTGGCTGGGAGGGGAGAGTCCCTGCACGGCGACAGGGTTTTAAAAGATACCGACATTGTCAACGTGGAGCCAGGGTCTGATCAGTTTCCGTGGTACTGTTTTGCATGTGGTTTTTGGGGATCTCAGGCTTCATTCTGTTTCTTGGTCACTCAGGCCTCGGGCTTGTAAGTGAGGTGTTTGGCCGCGAACCTCACAGGCCGGCTTCTCATCATGGCACCTGCTGCACGCGGCCCCGGCAGGCGCAGCGGTGATGCTCTGGCTCCTCGGGGGTCCAGACGCCGGGGGACTATTTCTAGGTGAGTTCACGTGCATATCAATGTTCTCATAGATACTAAACGCAGCGATTATTACACACGACCCCGACACGTGAACGCCTGTCACTTGAAATGTCCCTCTCAGTGCTGTCCCCAAACCACAGATGGCAGGAGGGGACGGCAGTGAGCCTGTCAGTACCAACGCGGTTCCCGAGGCCACCATGCTCTTCTTCGGACTTCTCTGCAGTTGGAAATTTTCCATAATAAAAGCTATGAGCAAAACGCAAACCCCAAGCCTGTGTGGAAAGGGGACATAAATACTTGAAATTGGGCCACAGCTCTTGAGCTCTGTGAGTTCCTGAGCTGGTAGCAATTTCTATATTTGAATACAGAATTCTATGGGGTATTCCGGAGTAATAAGGCTGTTTTGACTCTGATGAATAAAAATCTGGCGTCAGAGTTAAGTATCAAAAATAGGCCCATTTCTCTGTGAACTGAAATGTAATCCCCTTGTTAGTTACTAGCATAGAAAGTAAGACGTTTTTAAAAATTAGATTGAGGACAAGAAAATATTTCCTTCACGTTTATGCTTCCAAACCCTTCAGTGGCAAATGTTTACTCTTGAAAACACACATACACAGACATACACATCCATATATATTTATACACACACACACACACGTATGTTTATACACAGACAACCCCCATATTCATTTATACACACACACACATTTATAGAGACACACACATACCCATATACATTTATACACACACACACATTTATACACAGACACACACCCATATACATTTATACACAGACACACACCCATATA
The DNA here is from genome assembly GCF_008692635.1 of Crocuta crocuta. Classification (NCBI taxonomy): domain Eukaryota; kingdom Metazoa; phylum Chordata; class Mammalia; order Carnivora; family Hyaenidae; genus Crocuta; species Crocuta crocuta. The sequence continues at coordinate 6,749,205 of NW_027527428.1, read as the reverse complement.
CATTTATACACAGACACACACACATTTATACACAAACTCCCCCATATACACAGACACACACAGACACACACACCCATGTCCATCCATCCAGAGGCACACAGACACACGGGCACACTCACATGCACACGGGCTGTGCTGTGCCAGTACAGGCTTCAGGAAGTATGGACTCCGGAGGAACCCACTGTGACCTCTGTCCCTCTGTCTGGGTGTACCCGTGGGTGTGCCCGCCATGTGCACACTGGGATGTGTGTGTCTGTCAAGATCAGCACAATAGGTGGAAAGCCACGTGCCACTTGGAAGGCTCCACTAGAGAGCCCTGGCCTAAAGCCACGAGAGGCCCTGTTTCGGTTGCCGGAACCTGCTGGCGTGGCTTTGCCTGGTGGGAGCAATTACACACACGGTGTGTAATTACCTTCACGTGGGCTGGGGGCACTTCCGGCTCGCAGCTGTGCACCTTACACATAACCCAAAAGGACACGGAGGCACGGGTTCTGTGCTTTGTGTGCATGTGAGAGGTTCCTCAGAGGAATCTATCTGACCCCGAGTTCAGATCTACTGCGCTGAGTTTATAGTTGTGAAATCTCAAGATTAGGCACTGATGTATTTTCAAATAATTCAAGTTGACTTTTGATAAGGTTAAATACATACAAGCCACCAAAAAATAAACTCATATAGGCTGAATGTTGGTTTCATCATGACCAAAATAACCCAGGGGGTGGGGAGTGGCTGGAGCAGCTGATGACAGTGAGATAACATCTCAGAGAGATGCATCTCAGAGAGAAAACAAGGCCGCGAGACACCTCTGTGTGTCACAAGCCTTCAGGCAAAGGCAATGACCTCAGCTTCTGTCTTAAGAAACTGGAATCAGAAGAACAAGTTAGACTCAAAGTAAGCAGAGGGAAGAGGGTAATGAGGATGAAAAGAGCTGTCAATAAAATGGAAAATGAAAAGCAACAGAGAAATAGGGACAGAGCCGGAAGCCTGTTCTGTGCGGTTCCTTCAGTCCGAGCGGGGGTGAGTGGGCCCACGGCTACTGGGAATGAAAAGGGGGCATCACTACAGACCACGAGGACCTGGACAGGATCACCAGGGTAACGGCACCCTGTCCCTAACTTCCTGGTGCCCCGACACAGCTGAGCAGAAGCAGGACAGCGCCCCAACCGAAGCTACATGTAAGTGGGTCGGGGACACCGTGAGATGCTTGTCCGAGGTCTCTCTGACCGTCTGGAGTTCCCCGTGTGAATGAGGACCAGGAGCTCGGGAGCTTGCTGGGAACATGGCACACGTACCTTGTAGGCGATGCTGTTGAGCACCTTCATGGCCAAGTCGGAAACGTCCGGATAGGGATCCGCAGCCAGATGCAGTAACACTCTCCAAGTCTGAGTGTAAACACTGTTGAAGGAGACCCCTAGGAGAGGGAAAGGGGTGTTTTACTAACAGAGAGCCGTCCCCGCGCGCGGCCCCTGAAGACCTAGTAGGTGCCAGAACGGGCACTTTGTAGAGCTGGGGCTGTAGGAGCCTCAGGCTTTGTCATCTGGTTAGGGGCCCACATGTTCAGGGATCCCACTGGTAACGGGGCTCGATGGCAGGATTTCCTTCTGAGGCTGGGTCTTCCTAGGAGGAAAAGCGAGTCAGGAAAGGCCGGCCTTCCTTGAAGCCCCGGCCGACTGGACAGCACTAGCGAGCCCCGAGGACCACTCGATCTCACGCCTGGGTCTCCAGGAGCCATCCCGGCCTACGTGAGCCGCGCCTGTGGGACGGGGGTGCCCTCCCACTCAGGCTGTGCCCCTGCTGTTACACACAGTGTCTTTTGTCCACACAGCACACACGGCACCGAGTTCCCAGGAAATCACGAAGGGTGTGTGCGGCGTGACCCGAGCCCTCAGGGTTCTCCCCAGGCAGCCACCGCATCTCCCGGGTGTGTTCCACACGTACGGTCCTGCCTCATGTCTGGGCGCCACAGTCGGGGAGACAGGATGTCAGCACGGACGGGGTGCGTCACAGGCACGAAGGAAAGGAATGTCACGGAAGGCCTCACTCAGCGGTCCCCTCAGCCCTACTTGACCCTCATAGTCTCAGCCACAGGCACCACCCCTGGGCATTACAGAGGGGCAGTGAGGCCGAGTGCCGAGAGGATGAAGGACTCAAATGCACGCCTGTCTGATGTTTAGGCCAAAGCCGTGTCCACAGCTCTGGTAATGGGCAAATGATTCCTCCTGTCAGGGGTGGGGCTGGGAGGTGAGCCCGGAAGCCTCTATGGACGAGGCACCATGGGCTTTGGAGGGAGGCAGGACCGCTCTCCTGGCAAAAGGCTTCCTAGAGGAAAGTCGGCAAACAACGGACTGGCACCGAGGAGATGGGAGCACAGGGAGCATTTGCGAAATGTCAAGATGGAGACCTGGGTTGTGAACCAGAGAGAACGGGGGGGCGGCCCAGGGGCCAGGGGCCAGGGCGGGTGGACCGGTGCGGGCCTCGGGGGAGGGGCCGTGGAACTGGGTCAGCACGAGGCGGGGAAGGAGAGAGGCAGCCTCCAAAGAGGAGGCACGTAAGCCAGGGCCGGGAAGGGGAGCACAGGTGTGGACGCCGCACCCTTGATCGGTGTGGGGGTGGGGCTGGGGGCTGGGCACGGCACGGGTCCTGATCCTGCGGACATGCTGAGACCTCAGGTCACCCGCCCGGCCAGCTCTCGGTGCAGCCCCTCCCGTGCTGGTGAAAGACTCCAATCTCACGAACGCTGGAGGACAGTGTTCCTCCATCACAGAACGGGCTGCACCCGAATGCAAGTTTTTTCTTTAAGTTTATTTGAGAGAGAGAGAGCGAGCAAGCGAGCAGGGGAGGGGCAGAGAAAAACACAGAGCCTGATGTGGGGCTGGAACCCACAAATGCGAGATCAAGACCTGAGCCGAAATCAAGAGCGGGAGGCCTAGCTGACTGAGCGCCCCAGGCACCCCTGCATCCAACTGTTCGAATCAAAGGCCGACTGGATGAGGCGTGGGGTCCCACGTCGCAGTCCACGCCTGGCGTCTGGAGGCGGCTCCTCTTCACACCTGTGGGGGGGGAGCCCCGCCCCTCTCAGGTCAGGATGCTGTGCTGCCCAGGAGGGGAGGTGGCGTCCCTCCGTGCGCGTGGACGGACAGACATGTGAGCTCTGGGGCCTGCTGTGTGCAGCAGCTCACACAGGCCTCGTGGCCCTGGGGAGTCGGGCAGGGGTCCCCTTGGGGACTGGGGTTCCGTACAGATCTGGACTGTACGAGGCCAGCACTAGTACAGGTGGGCGCGCCGCACACGGAGGAAACGTGGAACGTGGTAGCTGTGACTATTGGTCACCTCACAACATTTTGATTTTTTTTTTTTTTTATCATTGTGGCTCTTCTTGCGGAAGGTTCTGACTCTGATACGACCCTGTTTGTGATTCAGTAGAGGATAAGGAAGTTCTAATTTTTGCCCGGGCTGTTTGGCCACACTGCACGGGTCACTATTTGCTGGTAAAAACCTTGAAACCGGGACAGAGAAGCACCGCGTTCACTCACCTCCGCCCTGGGTTTGGCCACCATGTGTTCTGACACACAGACCGTCCGTCATCAACGCTGCTGCCAGCCACACGGGAGGCGGCGAGGGCACCGCGGAGGTGCGGCCCACCGGAGCCCAGAGCCACACGGGACGCTCCAGCCAGCCCTCGGCGGCCCGGAGGCTTCTGGGCCGTTAATGGCTCAGAACGGGCGCTGTGTCTGGCACCCGCCCAGCTCCCTCCTCATAAGCTCTGAAACCTATTTCCATGTCTAGACTAAAAGTAATAAAGGATCATAACTAATGGCTTTAGGTTTATTTTTCAGAGCAACGGCCACAACTTTCTAAATAGCAGAAGATGTAGGAAAATTTGCTCGGAGCCCCTGGCCAGCTCTGGATCCCAGAGGCCCCGGAGAGCAGCCCAGGGTGAATCTGGGTCTCAGGGTCGCTCACTCTGACGCCCCCAGTGCTGACATGGGTCGTCCAGCAACCGGCACCCAACACCCGGAGCCACTGCACTCGCCCCTTTCTGACGCGCTCCTCACCCTCGCTGGGCCTCCCCCCGGTGACAGAGCCCCCTGCCCGCCCCCTCCCCGGCC
>NW_027527428.1:6744271-6744953 GCF_008692635.1 Crocuta crocuta | reverse complement strand
GCGGAGGCGCGAGCAGTCCAGTCGGAGCACCACCTGGGCCGGTCAGCTGACGCATCTGCATAATCCTGTCAGCGAAGGTCCTCGGTGGTGGCCGGTGTGACACGCTTAACGAGGGCCTTTAATCAAGGGTTTTGCATTAAAAACATAACTGATGCGGTGGCAACGGACGGACATGCGTTCGCTTTCTTGATGCCATTTCCCGGCGCTCAGAAATCAAACGAACGGGCTGGGAGGCCTCCCGGGGCTGCGGGGGCGCCTCTGGCAACACCCCGGCTCCGCCTCCTGGTCCCTGCGGCCCTGCTTTCTCGGGGCCTCTGCTCTTCCTGCTCAGAGCTCCAGGCTGTGGGGTCGCAGGGGCTGCTGGGGGCTTGTGACGATCTCCCATCGGGACTTGCCGAGGCCGTGGCGACACTGGGGGGAGGGGGAGACGCCACTTCCGGGCCGGTCACAGTGCAGCGGGGACAAGTGGCTCCTGGGCCCTGGTGGGAAGGCAGCTCTGCCCAAGGGGCCTCTTCCTCCGGTGATGTGGGCAGCGCCCGTGTCCCCGACCCTGTCCCTCAGCTCCTCTCTGTTCCCCAAGGGCAGCGGCCGACACCCAGGGGCCGGCGCTCAGCTCGGCAGCGTGACCAACTCAAGTGGCCAGTGTAGGTGAGGCTCAGGGGCAGAGGCCAGAGAGGGGTGT
>NW_027527428.1:6716020-6744125 GCF_008692635.1 Crocuta crocuta | reverse complement strand
GGGGGGGGGGGGGGGCTCAGGGCAGGAGGGGCCGGCGGGCAGGCCGGTGCACACGTGAGCAGGAAACGGCAGCTTTACTGAAACTGAGTGATGANGCAGGTGGGGGTGTCTGCGGGAGGAAGGTTTTGCGCAGGGAGCTGACAGCGAGTGCGGGATTCATGGAGGCTTCTGCAGGCAGCCGTTGGACGAGCCTGGTGAGATGTGAGGGGGGTCCGGGCACGCGGGGAGACAGGCCTGGGGTACGGGGGCTGACAAGGGACCCACGTGGGAGTCAGGCCAGACTGCTGGAGAGCCAGAGGCATGTGGGCTTGCAGAGGTGAGCGCAGCCTCACAGCTGGGCTGGCCAGGTTGAGGTGCGGGAGGTCCGGCCAGGGTCGGCTCCTTCCAGTGGGGGGCAGCAGGCACACTCAGCGGGCAGACCCCCAGGCGGAGTGGGGGGGACCTGGAGGGGCTGGCATTGTGGGAACAGGTGGGAATAAAGGGACGTCCCAGGTTGCCATGGTTTTGAAAACCTCTTCTGCAATATTCAGGGAGAGGTTGGAGAGACTGCGTCCTTTAGTTGAAACAGAAGAAGAAACTGGCTTTAGGTGGGTGGGAGCCGCAAGCGGTGTGACTCGGTCGCTGACGCATCCCGAGTGCGTGGCGGACGGCTGCGATCTCATGGAATATGCATGAGGCGGCTCCTCAGCTCCAGCAGCTTAGAACTTCTCTGGTCAAGTTCCCAAAGATTTGAACGACGCACAGATAACGCTTTCTGCAGGAGTCAGACTTTGTGAGCAGGAAGGTAGGGGTGACGTGGCTGCAGGCTCCGGGGAGACAGACGGGAGGCAGGGCGGAGGCGGGAGATCCCGGTCTCTCCGTCCGGCATGGCCCCCGAGGAAATGCCGTCCTTCACCCCTTAAGCCGCCTAGGCGGGCTGTCCCAGCCCAGCGCGAAGGACAAGCTGGCGCTCTGCCATCAGAGCCCAGCCCCGCATCCAGGCGGGGGTCCAGCCTCGGGCACGTCCGGGCACCAAGTCCACACCCACCTGAGGAAGCAGCCACAACCCCACGGCCTGAACCTGCTGTCCCCTCCACCAGCACATGCGGTTTTCCAGACGCTGGAGAAGGGGATGTGCTGCAGACAGCGGGGACCTCCTGGCAGAAGCTCTCAAAGGTCCGTCTGGCTTCAGATGAGCCTGACACACGACGACGCAGGGTTTGTACAAGCTCAGCACCCAGATGCGGCAGCTTTAAAAATTTCTCGTCTTGATGGGTGGCCCCGAGTGTGAGTTCACACCCTTAGACGGGAGTGGGGGGGCCTGCCCGCCACCCATACTCAGAAACCCTGCGCACAAACGCGGCCTGGCCCGTTCAGCCGGCTGCCTGTTTTTGTAGGGCTTGCCACTGAAGAATGGTTTTTATACGTTTTAGGTAGTTGGAAAAAAAAACCCGAGAGAAAAATAATGTTTTGTGATGTGGCTATTTTATGAAACCTGAATTTCAGTTGGAAGTTTTTAAACGATTTTTAAAAATTTTTAATTAATTTTCTTTTTTTGACAGAGAGACTGCGCACATGTCTGTCTGTGCACATGTGGGGGAGAGGGGCAGACAGAGGGAGAGAGGGTCCCACGTAGGCTCCATGCTCAGCGTGGAGTCCGACACAGGGCCGGATCCCATGACCCTGGGACCGTGACCTGGGTCAAAACCAAGAGTCAGACACTCAACCGATGGAGCCACTCAGGGGCCCCGCAAGTAAAGTTTTATTAGAACGTGGCCAGGCTCATTTGCTCACTTGACACGTGAGGCTACTTTTGTGCCACCACAAAGCTGGAAGCAGACGCTCTCTGTTCTCGGGCAAAAAACGTCTGCCAGCCTCTGACCCGGTGGCGGGAGGGGGCACAGCGGCCTGGAGGGTTGGGTGCACTCACAGGAGCTGCACGGGGCCCGGAAAGGGCGGGGATGGGAACACAGTGCCGTGCGGGTCCATTCCTCTAAGCTTTCCCCGTTACCCGTGTTCGTCCGCCCTACATTTATACACAGAGACTCATGCAGACCCAGGTTTTAAAGGAGGCCTGTGGGGACAGCCGGGGCACTTAGCCACTACGTACAATGTGAATTCTCCCGAAGACCATGTCCTCGGTCACGACAAACAGCCACAGGGACACTCGGGACGCTCTTGCTGGTGAGCCACCAGAACCTACGTTCACGCTGAGCGCCAACCCCGCGCCTTCTAGGCACATGCCAGACGCACGCATCTGCCACGTTGTTTCTGTTCAGATGGGCCATGTAAGCCGGCATTTCTGAGCCAAGTTCTGGGTGGTAGGGGTTGTGTTTGGCAAGAAAGATCCCTTTCTGGTTCCTGCCAGCATGGGGGGTGCGATGAGATGGCCACATCGGGGCCCCAACGGGACGCCATGTGGACGGGACCTGCAGGGATTGTGGCCGACGCGGAGTCTGGTTCCAGCACTGGAGCAGACTTGTGCAGTCGACACAGGAGCCATGGCCTCGCCCTTTCAGGTGGCGGCAGAGAGTCAGAAACGCCACTGTCACCACACAACACGGGCGGCGTAAGCACAAGGGCGCTGGGCTCGCCACGGAAATACGTGAGGGCTTAGAGCTGACCGCTGACGAGAGCAGCCCCAGCCCCACCCCCACGTGAGGGGCTGAAGAGGGCCAGACAAGAAATCACAGAGCGCAAGCCGACGCCAGGAAGCAGGAAACCGGCAAGCGCACGGGCTATTTCTATCCTCAGCGACGGACACGAAAACTAACACTGCGGTAAAGCTAAAGAAAAGAGAGGGGAATACAGATACGAAGTTACTGGAACAAAACGTGAAGACACGATAATGATAAAAACCAACAAAGCCCAAGTTGGGATGTGAAAACCTAAAGAAATTCACAAATGTCTTGCAGGGCCAATCGTGGAAAAGGAGTAAAAGCAGACAAGCAGTAGGAGGAGGAAGAGGGACGCCCCCTCGGAGATGGCGACGGCTGGGGGACAAAGTCACGGGAAGACTGCGGAACTTCATGGAGAGACCAGAGCGTGCAGCTCAAAAAGACCTCTCAGGAAAACAGGACGCGCGGCTAACGGGGGGAGAAGCAGCGTGGAGGGCCCGCCTCTGACGGAGGATGGGTCATTAAGCTGCAGTGGACTGAGGGGGACGGAGAGCGGCGTGCACAGCGGGCAGGAGCCACCCCTCGAGGACATGGGCCACAGGACATGGGCCACACGCGGTCTGGAGCCCGTACGGGGCGCCGTGGGCATTTTGGGGGTTCACAGCCAGGACGCGGGTGGACGGGCTCTGGGGCCTCAGCTCTACCTGTGATTCCTGAAGTCGGGAGTGAAACACGCTGGAGGGGTGTGACATTAGTGTCCCCAAGTTTCTACACGTAAAGCATTCCTCGACACGGAGTAAAGCTCCAGCCAAGGCCTGGGAAACCGTCCTGCGCACCGCAGGGAGGGCGGGAGAGGCCCGACAGGCAGGTTCTGCCCTCACTGCCAGCGCCCCGAAGACAGACAGCTGCCCAGGAGGAAATGTGGTGGATGCCACCTCCCGTGAGGGCGGAAGAGCCTTCTCAGGGGGACGTCACCCTGCCTGTTAGAGGTGTGGTGGCCCTGCTCTGCCCCGGCCGCCACACAGAAGGTGCCTCCAGGGGCAAAATCAACGCGAGGACAGCCACTGGGCCGCGGCGCTGGGCGTGGTGGCAGATGGAAGGTTCTGGCAGCCTCGCCACACGAGGAGCCCAGAATGTAAGCACAAAGTGGTGGGAACTCCCGGCTGCCCCCAGCACACACTGCTCACCCCCACTCCTCAGCTAACACTTGCCCTCTGCCCACGATGGTCCCAGTGCCCAGGCACCTGGTGGGTGCCGCGCAGGTGGGTGGGGCAGACAGGGGGCCCGGGGAGCGCACTCACCGATGAGGGAGTTGAGGGCGGAGTAGGAGCTGACTCGGCGCATCTTGTCAATGGTCTCGAAGGACAGGATGTACTCCTCGTTCTCGGGGCTGCCCAGGGTGCTGCTGGCGCTGCTGCTGGTGCTCAGGTTCCCGGGTGAGAAGGCCACTGAGCTGCCCGCTGACCAGAGGGGCGGTGCGCGGGTCAGCCTGGGCTCCGGGGACCCGCACCACCCGCACCCCCACCCTCATCTCCTCTAGCTGCGCTGCACCCCCCGTAAGACCTGGGCTCCCGGCAACCGGGGGCACGTGGGCCTCAGGGGGACCTGTGCCTGGCTGCCTGCAAGCGTGTGGGGCCGCTGGGGTGAGCACCCCTAGTCAGCTAGCAGATGGGACAGCGGGCACGGGCTCACGGCAGAGAAAGGGACGGGGCGCTTGTGCAAGTGAAGTTTCAGAAAATCAAACCTAGTCCCACCCAGTCCCACCCCAGCCCAGGGGCACAATTCCAGCATCTTACACTCTTCCGTCAGGCTCAGGTTCTGCAAAGATTTGTTCAAGCTTCTGGCAGTGGTGACGGCGCGGATGTTCCCATAGGAGCTCACTGAGCGGAGTCTGGGGGTGCACGGGCTGTCCCGCACCGGGGTCAAACTGCCCCCCTCTGGCCGGAAGAAGAAGAAAGAGTTAGTGGTGGGCTTTGGGGCACAATGCACCCCCTCGGCCAGGGGCTGCAGCAGCGGGTGACAGAAGCTACTACCCATGCCAGTGTGAAGACCCCCGGCAGGCCCCCTACTCAGTGAGCCTCTGACACTCGTGTCAGAGTTGGCTGGACACCGGGGGAGGGGAGGGGAGGCATGGGAGAGGTCACCAGGACTGATACCAGACACTCAGGGCAGGACGGGCCACCAGGGCCACCCTGAGGGCAGCAGCAGGTGCCTGTGGCTCCCTGCGGGTGATGACAGGTAGCGGCTGGCCGCATCGCAGGACCTAACCCCCGCTCCTGCCTCTGGGCCCCCCTCCGGCGCACCAGCTGTTTCCACCGAGCAAGTTCATTTTCATTTCCCTTCCCTGATGTTCTAAAAGCAGTAACGCTTCTGTTATTGATCACGAGCCCTCTTTCCTGCAGAAAAGGCTGTGTTTGGGGGGAGGGGCAGCCCAACATGATGAAGTATAAATCCAGCAAAAAGGACAAATGGGAGAACAGGAGCTGCCTAATGTGACTCACTGAACAGGAAGCCAGTGACAGCTCATCACAGGAAGAGGCGACGTGCTTTTCCACGAGCCCCCACTGCCCACGTTTTGCTATCCTTCAAGATTTCCATGAATTTGATTTCCAACAATGGCAGAGAGGAAGAGTCAGAGGGTCACTGCGGCCCCTCCTGTTGTCCTTTCTATTCTGCTAAATGCCTGGGGTGGCGGGAGTCACAGGGGCTCTGCCACAGTCCTGCCCTGGGGTCCCCGGTGGGCGGGCCGCTCGGGCTCACGCGCTACGCCGCCGTACCTGTGGTCGCTGGAGAAGGCAAGGGGTAGTTCTTCTCCTCCTCCATGAACTGCAAGGCCACGGTGCAGAAGTTGCTTTCGTACTGAACGACAAGATGGCTCAGAGCCACCACCAGTTCCTGCCAAGAGCAACAAGGACAAGGACGCTTACTGGCGGCAGGGAGGGGGCTGCGGAGCAGCGGTGAGGCTGAGTTCATGCCGAGGGCTCGAGTCACCACAGGAAAAAGAAGGGTTAAAACAAACTGCACTCAGTGCTGGCGGCAGGGAGCGGCCCTCCCAGGGATGCACGCAGGAGAGGCGGGGGAGGCGGGAGCCCCTGGACGGGCAGTGAGGGTGGGGTCCTGAGACGCAAACGTGGGCATGGGGCAGGTGTCCCCAGTACACAGGTGTGAATGACCCCCCCCCGCCCCCCCCACCCAGGGGAAAGGTGGAGAGGCCCCAGGCCCCGGGCTGAGGTACGTGCTGATTAGACCCTGCCGCAGGGTGGGCCGTTTGCATCCTGGGCACGTTACAGGAGAGCACATCTGACAAGCCAGAGCACGCTCTTTAATTAAATGTAAAACTTGCAAAGAGAAATTCGTGTCCAGTCCCTAAAAGCCAGGGAAATTCTCCATGATCCTTAGGCCCAACTGCCTGAGGAAATGAGCACGGGGCCCCCAGCTCACAGGGGAATCCCTGTGGCCCCGTGTTGGGGGCGTTCTGCCCAGGTGCCCAGCGCCACATGGCCTGGACCCTTGGCGCCTGCCCCTTCCTCTCTCCGGCGCTCCCTCTCCCGCCTGGCCCCACACAGCCCTTCGCCTCCTCCTGTCACGTCTGTGCACGACTCCCAAACCCACACCAGTGCACCCCCTCCCCCGAGCTCCCGGCTGGCCTTTCCAGTGCGGGCCAAGCATCTCAGCCTGTGTGCTCCCGTGACCCTGAACTGCGTGTGCCCACAATGCGCTGGCACCCTTTCCCAGTCACCCAGTCCCGCTAAGGACTCCTTGGTTCGAGCCCACGGAACTACAGACCCCTGACCCACCTCCCACATGATCTGCCCGAGTCTGACTGCACTAAGCCCCCCCGCGAGCCTGCTCACGCCCACTGCCGACACCCCATCTGGCCCTGGTCTGTGGTGCCTACATGCCTGCCCAAGCCCCCCCTAAACTGGAGCACAGCTTCTGTGCAACGGAAAACAAGCCACGCGGGGGTCGCCTGCTGGGCCCCTCCCAGCAGACGCACAGCCTGTGTCCTCAGCGGAGAGCACCGACTTGCCCCTTCGCTCTGATGTCAGGCAAGAAAAGCTTGTGCTGGGCCCTGGAACATGAGCTCCCGCTCAAGTCCTGGACCCCTGACGCAGGGGTACCCATCAAAGGCCCAACACCGAGCGGGCTGCCTCAGCCCAGTGGTTCTGGATCAAGTACACCCTGCTGGGTGGCGGACACGTAAGGTGGCTGCCACTGGCCACGGGCTCTGGAGCACGTCTGACCACGAAACACAAAGGTGTGGGCGGTTCTGGCTGGGACGCAGGCCAGCCACACCCTCGGCCTGTGGAAGCAGCTCCCCACAGTCACGGCCGCGCACGGACACCCGCAGCCCAGCCCCTTGGGCCAGCGGCGCTAGTCAGGCCCGCCTTCCTCCCGACCTCCAGCCTTCTGTGCACACGCACAAAATGAGGCCTTGCCCGCCTGGGTCCTGGCCACGCCCGCCCCTCGTGCCCACCACCCTCGGCCTAGCATGGACCCGTGAAGGAGCCAGCACTCCTGGACCGGTCCTGCACACTCAACACTGTCTGAGTGTCCCTCGCTCAGCCCGCGGTTCCTTCAGGCGTCGGCTCAGATGGCCCCCCTGTGCACCCCACCTTCACCCAGGGCTCCCCTCTGTTCCACCTTCACCCCCCTTCACCTCCCTCAGGGCACGACCGCCACCTGCCATGTCACACCCATGTCTGTTCAGTCTCCAGCCCACCCCACCTCCGAGTGCAAGCTCTGAACAGCCGGGTTTAGTTCCCTGCCAGATAATCAAGGTCTGGTGCCCAGGGCGCAGCACACAGCAGGTGCTTAAGCAGCATCGACTAAACGAAGCCTTTCCCTCCAGACGCGTCATCATCTTTATCACGTGGTGAAGGACTCAGGGACACCGGGCCTGGGCTCCTGCATTGCCCCAGGGGGAGCCCGCTAACGCTCTGGTTGCGTGGAAGGTGGAACCACGCGTCTTCCTGGGGTTCCCCCCATGGTCTCCATGTCCTGGCTGCCGCCACGGCATGCGTCCAACAGGACATTCCTGGCTGACGCCCGCTGGCCCGGAGGTCCAGGCTCGGCCCTGTCACCGTGCAACGATGTGACCACCCTGCTGGCTGGGCAGCTCGGCCCTGTCATGTCCACCAGGGACCTGACAGCCCCTGCCGTTTCTCTCAGTGCCACTGAGTCAGACGTGCAGGGAAGGGAGGGGGACGCCTCACACTGCTCCTCTGTGGTCTGTGGTTACTATGTACAAATAAATAAGACTAAAGATGTGAAGGCGGATGATGGCGGGGAAGCTGGGTGTGGGCATGTGGCTGGGTGGTGACACACCCACACCCCTCGCCTGGCCCTTCTGAGTGGGGGCACTGGCCGGCTGGGCACCTGGAGTTTATACTTCACGGACAAGTTCACATCCACGAGATTTGGGAGGCTGATGTGAATCTACTGACCTAGATTTTATCAAGTGAGCTCGCTGAACAAGCCTCCCCTCTGCCATCATGTCGCCTCATCTAGGAGAGGACACTGTCACCACACAAAGTAACTGCATATGGTCTTTTCCGTATTGAACACACGTGACTTTATGAAAATCCCACCGTAAATCCCCACTTCCCTCCTCTGCAGCAAACTGGGGTGCAACAGTGGCTGGTGGCACGTATTATCAGTGCCTTGGCTGCAGGTCAGAGCTGGCGACCATGACTGGAGCCGTAAGGGGCAGGCGAGCTTGCAGAGGCCGATGCCCACGCCTGGGCTGTGCTCCGGACGCTCGCGGCCCCGGAGCTGCTCCTGGTGGTCCTGCCACGTGACTCTGGACCAGGAGTCAAGCCGCCAGCAGCGTCAGGGCCATGCGGACGGTGCAGGTCCCGGCTCTGGGCTGGCACTGCCTCCCTGCACTGCTTTCACTGCCCACCCTGCTTAGGCCACATCCTCTGTGCAGCCACTGCCTTCGTGTCTCTGGACCTCTGCACACACTCTGCCCACCCTACCTGCTCTCCCTGCCCCTCCCCTCCCTGGCTCCCGGCTGCTCAGGCCTCATAATGCAGGGGTGAGCTCCCACCCGTGGAAGCCTTCCTGGACAAGGTAGGGCGGGCGTCACCCTGACCTGTTCCAGAGAGCTCCGGCCCCCCCACCCTTGCGGCCCTGCTCGTCTACAAGCACTTAGCACAACTGCTGGTCCCCACACGTGCCCCTTGGAGGCTCATCTTCTGCTCTGGGCCTGGGGTGCTGACAGCCCACGTGCTGAGCCTGGGACAGATGAGCATGTCCTCTGCCTCTAGACGAGGCATATTGCTCGGCAGTGGAGGGGGGTGCTCTGCCGTGCCTCTGCGCTCCTGGGATGCAGCCCCCACCGCAAGGCGGTCCGCAGAGCACCCTCAGGAGAGACGTGGCTACGCCTGGGGATTCTAGTATCTAGTAAAAAGGGGCAGTGAGCAGATTTCAGACATGAAGGGGACCCCAGGGGCCACCTCGGGGATGTGCTAAAGAACACAGCAGTCCTGGGTCTGTGCAGGCCACTTGCCCGATACTGGGAACTGGCAGGGGTAATGTTTCAATGTTTATTAACGTTCTTTTTTATATTTCAGATTTTTTGGAAATAAAAAAGAAAGCTTTCCTTCTTTAGGAAGGATCTGAATGGACAATTAAAGAAACCACGAATTCGTGGCCCCGATCAGTGGCATCCAAGCGGAGGCAACCTGCCGGGGAAGGAGGTTGGCGGGGCTGCGGGAAATGCACCTCTGATGGAGAGTGTGCGGGCAGTGCAACGGGGCCTGCACCAAGGCACCCGGCCTCCCCTCCCCTGTTCCGTGACCTCAGCCACGCCAGATGCCATGTGAACGTGGGACTCAGGGAGCATGGCCCGTGCGGTGTGGGCAGCCCCCCTGGGTCACCAGCAGCCAAGCAGGCGCCTGGTGGCACCTCTGCCTGGGGGGACATCTGGCTGAGCCGGGACAGCTTCCGACAGGGGTGCGAGGCCTCGGGCGGAAACCCGTGATACGCGGATGTGTACACAGGTCTGAGTTGCCCCGTTACAAACGTGCCCCGTTCTGCCGCTGACACACACGGGGGCGGGGAGGGGAGCACACTACACAAACCTTTCCGTCTGTCTGTGGGTGTCTACTGCTCTGTTAGTCGCCATGATGTGTGTGTGTGATGCTCCCAGGCAGGAAGGAGCCTATCATACAAGCTGCTGGGGGCGCAGCCTGTTAAATGCCTTTAAATGAAGCAAACACACGAGTATCTGGTGAAGAAACGCATTTTGCAGAGAATTAAACAAACATTCAAAGGTCTGCTCTCTTAAGGACATGTGCCCCTGGGAACTGCGGGCTCATGGCTGCAGCCAAGGCCACGGGCTCCGATCCCCGGGTGCTGCGGGACACTGGTCACCAGGCGCTCTGCTGCTGCCTGTGGACCTGGGGGCCACGCACCTTGCGGACCACGGGGCTCCCGTCGTTGATCAGCTGGGCCAGCATCATGGCCACGTTGTGGTCGATGGTGGTCGAGTGGTCGGTCCTCTCTGCAGAGTTGCCCACAAACGTGCCAAGGGCGAAGACCGCTGCGCAGCGCACCTGAAGGAAGGGGGCTGGGTCACGGTCATGCCAGAGGGAGGCTGCGGTCTGCCCCCGCCCGGCCCCCTGGCCCGGCTTGACCTGTGCACGTGCGGTGGCGGGCTCACCTCAGGGATGGGGTCGGAGAGCAGGCTGTAGAGTTTCTCGTGCGCGCTGTCCCTCACGCCACACCACCTGGCCGAGTCAAAGTTCTGCCAGATGCGCCCCAGGCAGATGGCCACCCACTGGCGCAGCAGCGGGTGGGGGTCGTTGAGCTGCTCCAGGCAGATGGCAATCAAGTTTCCCTGCAGGCAGGCCTCCTGCGAGAAGGCACACAACACCCAAGGTCACCCGAGGCCCAGGGCAGGGGGAGGGGGCCGGCTGCGGTCAAGGTCTCTGGGGGAAGCTCTCACACCATAACATTTACCGTTTTCCTTGCTCCAAACCCACCACTTTCAATGCACCCTGCAAACAGCTGGCTGGAAAGGAAGGGCCCCATGCCCTGTGGCGCCCCCTCTGGGGGGACCTGTTCAGCAGCCACTCAGACCAGCATCCCTGCTCCCAAGTGGGGCAGCTCTGGGCGGCCGTGACACTCACCTGACCTGTGTTATAGCTGTTCACGATCACTGCGAGGATGAACGCTGTCATGGTCCGATGCTCGGCCTGGAAAACACAAGTCGGCCTGGGTTTGTGTGTCCCCATGGCAGAGACCCGTCCGTCATTCCCCAGGCACAGCAGGGCTCTCTGTTCTGAACCGGAGTCCTTGGGAAGAGGGTCTGAGGCTCTGAGCTGGGCTCTCAGAGCACGGCTGTTCCCTGACAGGGACAGGATGGGGCAGGACAGGCCTGCGGGCCTCCACTCACACCGCCTGTCCCGCTCACCCCGCACCCTGTCCGAGCCCGTGGAGGCGCACCGCCTGCCCCTGCCTGGTGCGCCGGCGGAAAGCGCATGACTCTGGCATCCGGACTCGGTTCCCATCTTCCTTCTTTCTGGTCTTCTGTCACGTGGGTCAGTCTTCATCCTCCCCTTTCCGCCGGGCGTCCGCTAACTGGGGAGCCAGTCCGCCTGCCTGTAACGGTGTCGTGGTGCCTTGTTTTTAACATGCGCCTGGAGCAGAGTCTGAGGTAGGTCTTTCTTGCTCTCGCCCTTGGATTAGTCAAGGCTGCTGATTCCAACGTTCCACCTCTGCTCTTAGCCCCTCGAAATCACGACCACAGCCCATGTTCACAGCCAGTGCTTAGTAGATGGCAGCACGACCGCCCACCCCTCAGGCCTGTGCTGCTGCCTGCGTCCTCGTGGGCTCCACCTCCTCCCGGGCGTGGTCCCCTCGGGCTCCGCCTCCTCCCGGGCGTGGTCCCCGCGGGCTCCGCCTCCTCCTGGGCGTGGTCCCCGCAGGCTCCGCCTCCTCCTGGACGTGGTCCCCGCAGGCTTCACCTCCTCCTGGGCGTGGTCCCCACAGGTTCCGCCTCCTCCTGGGCGTGGTCCCCACAGGCTCCGCCTCCTCCTGGGCGTGGTCCCCGCAGGCTCCGCCTCCTCCCGGGCGTGGTCCCTGCAGGCTCCGCCTCCTCCCGGGCGTGGTCCCCTCGGGCTCCGCCTCCTCCCGGGCGTGGTCCCTGCAGGCTCCACCTCCTCCTGGGCGTGGTCCCCGCAGGCCCCGCCTCCTCCTGGACATGGTCCCCACAGGTTCCACCTCCTTCTGGGCGTGGTTCCCACTGGCTCCGCCTCCTCCTGCATGTGGTCTTCACAAGCCCTGTGGTCGCTGTGGTCCTGCATCTGTGACCACGTGCTGGCTTCCCCGTGTCCTGAATGGTGCGCGAGGTGGGGGGGGGGGCGTTTCCAGGGTGACAGTCCCTTTCCTCCGGCGTCCCTGTCTGTCACCGCTGGTACTATCTGCTCCTGTGCAAAGGCCCTCTTCTGGGGCCGGTTACTTTTAAGATTTTTCCCTTCTGCCTTTGACATTTTCTACCTCTGTTAGGTTGGGCCTTTGCGTGGATTTATTTTACTTAGTCTTCTCCAGATTCACAGTGCTTTCCCTGAGAACTCTTTTCTTTCTTCAAATTGGGAAAATTCACAGCAGTGTTCTCTTCACATACTGCTTCTCCCCATGTCCCAAGTGTGCTCTCTGGCCTCAGGCTGGCAGCAGTGAGCCCCCCCAACCCCCCCACCAGGCCTGAGTCCCCTTCAGGCTCTCCATCTGCTTCATTCCAGGCGATTTCCCCAGAATTCTCCCGCTAACTGTGCTATTCTACTGTTCAGTTCGTTCACTGCTTTGGACGGCAGCGTCTATGTTTTCTGTTACAGCCCCACCCCCCCAAAAAAACTGTCTATTTATTAAAAGAATCTAGTTATGGGGCACCTGAGTGGCTCAGTCGGTTAAGTGTCTGACTTCGGCTCAGGTCATGATCTCATGGTTCATGGGTTCAAGCCCCGTGTCAGGCTCTGTGCTGACAGCTGGCTCAGAGCCTGGAGCCTGTTTCAGATTCTGTGTCTCCCTCTCTCTCTAAACCTCCCCTGCTCACTCTGTCTCTTTCTCTCTCAGAAATAAATAAAACATTAAAAGAAAAAATTAAAAAAAAAATAAAAGAATCTAGTTGGTTCTTTTTCAGGATGGGTAAGAAGGACAAAAAAAAAAAAAAAGATTATCTTCTTAGACATGAAAGTACTTCTGAGGAAACAACCCAAAGGTGTATTTCTGGACATGATTAAAGAAACAAACTGTTTCACTGAATCGTCTGAAACATACTCACCCTTATGGATTTTATAGTTTTTCCCAGAAAACTGTATTACCTTCAGTTCTCAGCTGCTAATTTCCTGCTTGCTGACTCTGCGCAGTGCTCTGTTCTGCGGGTTGGGAGCCACCTTATGCTTCTGGCCTGAGTCTCGTGGACTCTGGGCTGTGCAAGGGCCCTGCAGGGTTTTGCCTTTGCTTCTTCCAGGGCCCCAGAAACCCTGGCCCGGACGTGGAGACACAAACGGGAGCCCTTTTCTGAGCCTTTCCCACAGGCGGGGTGGGGCAGCCGCGAGTACTCCCGCTTCAGCAGGTGTCCGTGCCTGTGCTATTGCCGCTCGGCCCGTCCTGGGTGCAGACGAGGGTCTGTGTGCGCGGGGAACCCCGGGGTCAGTGACCCCTCCTGCCGTGGCTCCCCTCGGACTTCTTGTATCGGTTTTTGGTGTTGTGGCACTGTTCTCTCTTTCGAATTTCACGATGGGTTCAAAATGTCAGCGTGTCTGCAGCCGAAGGGGGGCCCACGTGCGCCAGCCCATCTCACTGCTTGGCCATGGTCACCACTTCGGTGTCGCCGTCCATTTGGCTGGCTGGATTCTTACCCAAAAAGCAAGGACGTGGCTGTTTCCAGACCTCATGTGAAGTGTCCACTTGCACCAGTGAGGATGAGACTTAGTTACCACACTTGAGTTGAGACACACGGGCTATTTGCCTTGTATGTAACAATCCAGCTTTTAAAGTCCCTTGGGTTTTCTCTGGTAACCAGCATTTAGCTTAGACAATCCAGGAGGATGTGCTTACACTTGGAATATGCCTGAGAGACGACATGAGATTGAGGGGGGTACTCGGGACGTCCCCTGTTCTCTGTTCTGCTCTAGGGGCTCAGGGACGGAGCACAGAAATCGGGACGGGCCGCTGTGGCACGTGACGTGTATCTGCCCGCAGATTACTACCGTTAAGCGTTTCACAGAATAAACTAATATGAAACTTCAACGTTCACTCTTTTCTCCCCTCCCCTGCCTTCCTTCCTGATTCATAAGGTACATCAGCATCTCATAGTGTTCCAGAACCTTCACGAGGCACACGAGCTGTCACGTCAGAGGCGTGCAAGCACTCATTAATCTAACTTGGCTGTCAGGACGCGAGGGACAGTGGCTTCTGCTGTGCTGAAAAGACACGCCAGGAGGACAGACGGGCCTAAACAACCAGACCAGGCCATGTGTCTCTCCGCACAAATGGAGCGGATCTGACATCAGGTGCACACCGCCACCCACACCCCAACATGGCCCCTCGCCTGTAGGGAGCAGCCCCGGCCACAGCACTCCAGGGTGTGAGTGAGACAAACAGCACGGATCCTGAGGGTGTTCCCAGAAGGGACGGGAGTCTTACTGGCATGTACGGGTCTGCCAAGACCGACAGGAAATATTTGTGACCGTTGTCCTTCACCAGGTCAGCCTGGCATGACTGGGGAGAGAAAGAGATGGGAGAGAAGTGAGTACAGATGCCTGTAAGGGCCCTCTCGCTCCCTGGCGTGTGGGAGTGATGGACGTGCGGTCAGTGTTCGCTGCCTCAGTATCTTCTCCCGCGTCCCACATTCACTTGGCAGAGAGGCCGGAACAGTGGCCTGCAGATAAACCTTCCGGGCCGGTGCTTCACGCACGCTCACAAGTGCAGCCGCTCTGGCGGGAGGGGTCCCCGGAGGCCGCCATCACCTCTGCAGCCCCTGCCCACGCCCTCCCTTCTCCCAGTCCCCTCCTCCCGCTTTCCAAGGGGGAGGCGCCCAGCCACCGCTGAAGCTTTCCTGGGGGCTGTGTAAGTGCGATCGCTGGGACTCACTCGCATCACGCGTTCCTACTTCAGCACACACCTCCCAGAGCAGAGGCCCGATCCGCAGGCCCTAGGAAGAGCGCTGAGGCGGAGTGGGGGCAAGGGCGCATCAGGTGCACGGCTCCCACAAGCCCCCGCGCACCGTGGACTCCCGCGCTCGGTGCATGCCTGAGGGCCCGCTGCTACCAGCACCGGCTCTGTCCTGGACGCAGACATGACCCACACCTCACTCAGTTTCTGGAGGAGATGACTGCGCACGTGACGGCCAGGAGACACTGGGACGTGGGGACTCAGGGAAAGGTGGGGGTGCCTAGGCCGGGGGCGGATGGGATCTTCTGCAGAGTCGTTATGGGGGCGAAGGCGAGCCTGTTCAGCGGGATGTGGGACGCAGACTGCAGGGGGTCCCCAGGAGCGGGGCTGGGGCCTGGGAGGTCAAGGCTGTGGGGCTGCAGGCTGGCGTCTTGCTGGAACCGCAATGGAGGGTGAGCTGGACCCGCAGGGGGAGGCACGTGCAGCAAGGGCAGCAGGGAGGGGACGGGATGGCCCAGATGCGGGAGGAGGCTGTTCCCGCGAGATCTGGACAGGAGGGGCCAGGTGACGGAGGCAGGTGCCAGTTCTCAGGGCCACAGAGGAGGAGGAGCTCAGTTTGGGGGGGCCACTGCGATTGGGGTGCCTCTGAGAGCAGCAGAGCTGTCAGCAGGGAGGAGTGTGCACACGGACAAACAGCAAAGCATGAGGTCCAAGTTGACCTAGGTCGGAAGTCATGCCACAGAGGTGGAGGGTGCTCTGGGCCACGGAGGATGGGGTCCTGGAGGACACGGGAAAGGGGTGCCCGGGAGCAGGGGGCTTGTGAGTGATGCCCAGCGCTGAGGACTTGGAATCCCGGAACAGAGAGCCTGGCTCGGAGGAGGCGGCCAGCGTTCCCATGAGCCCTGATTTCACACCAGGCTAGTGGGTTTGGGGGCATTTTGTAAGTGCCGGCTCATTGAGGGGCTCAGAGGTGGCGCCCCAGACTCTCCGGGGTGGAGGGTCTGCATGGCCTCAGGTGCACAGCACGGAGAGAAAGTTCCTGTGTGCACGCAGGACAGGAAAGGGCAGAACGGGAAGTGAGGAGCTAGGTCTTGTGCCAGGCTTGCTCGCTGGGGGACCCCACTTTACAAATCCGCCCTCAAGGACTGGGGTGGCTAAGGAAACACACAACACATCCAGCAGCCGCCACGCGTGGGAGAGGCACACAGATCACGGACGCTCTTTCTTGGAGACAATGACCCTCGGAATGTGGCCACGACCCTGACGGACTCCTGGATCGATTCCATAAAACTGATCTGGGGCGACACGTCCACAGCGACATGTTCCGCTCCATCAGGAGGTCAAAGGCCATTCCAGAAGAAGTGAGGTCAGAATTGAAGAAGAGAGCTTCTGATAACAAAAGAAGAGCCACGTGCTCCCCCCAACTGTGTGGTGCCCCCACGCCTGGCCGTGTGCAGCCCCCTCCCAGCTCCGCAGACAGTGCCCGGGCCCGCGCCCCCGCCACACCGCCTGCTTCTGGGGGCTCTGATGCTTAGGTGTTTCTGCTTCCCTACACTGATCAGGCGGCGCTGAGCAGGGGTGGGGTCGGCGGTTGGGGGCAGGGGCGCCTGGACTCAGGTCAGCAGGCTGGGCCCCCGAAGAGCCAGGGAAGCCAGGTAACAACACCATGAGGGGCCCTCGCTCGAGTCAGGTTTGTGACGGTAGAAGGAAAAAGGCATCAGCACCACGTCCTCTCTGCAGAGACTCAGCGCAGGGCCAGGGGGAGGGCAGCTCTTCCACACCTGCCCGACGGTCCTGGCGTCCCTGGGGACAGCGGTCAGGCACCCGGATTTGAGAACAAAGGCGCCTTCTGTTTTGAACCAGGCGCTCGATGAGTCAGATCAAGGCCCGCGCGTCTGTCTGCAGGAAAAGCTCCTCTAAGGCATCTCCGGGGAGAGGAACCGCGCCTCCCGTTCATGCCCTGCTCATTCTGGACGGAGGCCGGGTCTCGGTGCTACGCTTCTGTGCGGGCTGCTCTGGCCGCGCGGGCCGCCAGGGGGAACCACCAAGGCCACCTGCTCATGGCCCGCCTGCCTGTTTGCTCCTCAGCAGGAGACGCCTACCAACCGGCCCAGAGCTCGCTCAGACGTTCTCCGGCTTCACTGACCCTGTTCCGCCCTCCATCCACACTGCAGGCAGGGGGCTGGGACCCCCATCCCCTGGCCGAGCGCCTCACTAGAAGGAAGGGGACGTGAGGCCTCTCAAATGCAACTGAGGGGCACACACTTGGCGGACACAGGCCCCAGGAAGACACCGCGGAGCCGTGGGGCTCCAGCTGCTTCCCTGACTTTGTTTTGTCTGACACCCTTCTCCCCCCAATCAGGCCGCAGGTATGACATGAGGCTGGATGAGAGGAAAGAGCACGTCTGCTCTGGGGGTGGGGGGCACAGGCACAATGGAATGCAGATGGAGGGACTTCTGTCGGCAGGGCAGTCCTGAGCACCGGTGGCCGAGGCCACTCATGACCTGCCCGGACCTTGGAGAAACTCACATGTTTTGTAAATATATTTTAAAAGTTCAAGACTCAAAGTGCTACCGAAAGGCAGAGAATGGGGAAGTCCGCTTGCCCCTGGGTTCCTGCAGGGGTTGCAGAGGGTTGGCATGATTGTACCGTCATGTGGAAGCGTGATGTCTGGAGAGAACATGAAAATAAATGCCACACGCTATGGAAGTTAAAGCCTTCCCTCAGCGCTACGGTAACTGCTGTGTTAGCTTCTTACTTATTCTTCTGATGCTTCCTTACGTAAGGGCAAGAAATGCGAGTGCCATGGAGACGGAGGCACCGCTGCCTCCAACATGAGGACCATCCATCTGTGTCCTGCACCTCGCGCTCCTTCACCTGCGGCGACCCTGCCACACGGGCGTGTTCGCTCTTCACAGTGAACGGAACAGTCCGTTAGGAGAGTGTGGCTCATTCGTGCCCACACAGGCCAGGCTGTGAGTTCCCAGAAGCAACACGGCCCCATCACAGGGTGGACGCGTGTGCGGTCTTGACACTTGGTCCTTGCAGTATGGCCTGCCGTAAGACACCTGAGTGCTTGCCCATCTGAGAGGTGAAAACCCACATTCAGTGCAGCCCTACTGTGCGCTTTCCTGATGGTGCAGAAGCTGAAGCCTGTCCCGTGTGTGAAGTAAGGGTCGTGTGATCTCTCTTCTGGGGACTGCTGGTTTTTGTTCATTCTTTAACAATCCTCTACTGGACTGACAGTGTTCTTCTTGATTTCTAAGAGCTCTTTATGTATTATGAAGGCTAGTCTTTCACGTGGGAGAGGAATTTTAAGTATCTGCAACCCACCAATGCTTGCTTGTTTGAAAACTTTGCTCATGGTTTTCTTCCCCCATGCAAATGTTTTATTTTGTGCAGCCAAATCTATTAATTTTCAAAGACGGCTGGGTTTTAAGTTATAGCTGAACAGGCTTTCATCACTCCAAGGTTAAACTAGAATTTGCCTGGGACTTCTGGTGCTCTCATGGTGTCATTCTTTATATTTAAGTAATTTACCTTTTTGAAGTCCATTCTGGTGCTCAGGATGTGCAGACAGCAAGCTCCCCTAGCACCAAAACCTCAGAAGACAGTCACCCTTGCCACACAGCTGAGACGCTGACTTGACCATATACTATGCCTTGTGTGCGCTGATGTCCGTTTCTGTTGTGACCGTTTGCCAGCCTATCTGTCCATAATCCAGCCCCACAAGGCTCTTTATCACTGGGGCTTCGTCATGAGTTTTGGTATCTGGGAGGATTAGATCCTGGCCATTTAATCAGAATTCCCCTGGCGAGTCCTGTTTATTTCTCCATAGGAAGTATGTCTGTCTAGTTCAAGAAAAGAGAGAGGGGGAAAAAAAAAAGCTTCCTGGTAGATTTACTGGGATTGTATTACAGTTTAAATTAACTTAGGGAACACGGACATACTGACAATGACAAATCCTTCTGTCATTAAACAGCCTATGTCTTCATTTGTTCAGATCGATTTCTGTGCTCTTCCAGAATGTTTGTCAGTTTCCTTCATGGGGGTTTCACACATTTCAGGTCAGGTTTATTCCCAGATTTAGGGTTCTCTTGTAAACAGGGCGCACGTATCTTCCACTAGTTGTTACCTGTGATTTCTGTGTATTAATCTGAATTCTCCTGCCGCAAAAATTCTCTTATTAGTGGGATCTCACCGATGCTACTGGGTTCTCCAGGCATAAGGTCCTAATTGTGTGCGAACCACAGTGGTTTACTTCTACTTCTCCAGCGTTTATGCTTTTAATTTTAGCCTCTGTGTTAGCTGACAGTGACAGTGGCATCTGGCTCTGCTCACTTTTGCTTTCCTGTTTCCCCATGAGGTATGATGCTGGCTTCCGGGCTGGCGTGAAACTTGTCTGAATGTTAGAGAAGCAGCTATTGATGCTATGTTATTGAGTGGTTTTCTTCATCCATGAGAAGACTGACCTCTGCCGCCTTCTACTTGTTAGTGTTGTGACTGTAATGGTTCAGCCTTACGAAGGCGAACGCTGAACCAAGCCTGCAGCCCGGGGAGGAGCTCACTGGGCAGCGCTGTGCGAGCCCTTCCGTGTTCTCCTGAGTTGTTCCAAACGTTCACAAGTATGGATGTAATGCGCTTTGTCTTGTGTGAACTTTTTAGTGTTCTTTGTGTGTGTGCTGACACATATAGAACATAAAATTTACCATTTTACCCATATTTATTTTATTATTTTTAATGTTTATTTATTTTTGAGGGGGAGAGAGACAGAGCACTAGTAGGGGAAAGGCAGAGAGAGAGGGAGACACAGAATCCGAAGCAGCCTCCAGGCTCTGAGCTGTCAGCACAGAGCCCGACACAGGGCTCAGACTCACAAACTGTGAGATCATGACCTGAGCCAAAGTCAAACTCTCCACTGACTGAGCCACTCAGGTGCCATTTTAACATACATTTAAAGTATGATCTTTGGCGGCCCTGAGCAGTCACACTGCTGTGCACTGTCGGTGCCTACGTCAATGTCACATTGGCTCCACAAACAGGTGTGAGGTGTCCCTTCATCTCCGCTCGGGAGATTCTCCATCCGGAACGATCGGGCGTGGCAGGACCTTCCTAGTGCCTCTCGCCGCTCCTGCGGAAACGGTCTGCTTGAGCTTTTCTACTTCTTCTCGAATCAGTTTGAGAAGTTCTATCTTCCTAGAAACTGAAGCTTGCCGTGTTCACGTTGTTACCACACTCGCAAAGGCGTGCAGAACAGTCTCGGGACCACATCTGTCCTCCCTCCCATAGCATTTCCTGCCTGGTCATTTCTAGACTCTTCTAGATCGTATTTGGTCCCTTAATTAGGTGAGCTGATTCTCCCCCCAAAGAAACTGCTTCTTGTTTACAGTTTCGTTTTTATGTTTTTGTTTGTAAACTCAGAGAAAGCCCTTTCTTTTATCTTTATCAAACTGCTTTTTTCTGCTGGCCTGTAGTTCCTCTTGTGTCATCTGTCTAGCTGGCCGCCTGCTCTGCTCCGATCTGTGGGAGTGGAGGAGGCTGGCGTGGGACTTACGACTGCAAAGTCTTCTCTGAACGTGCCTTTGGCCATATTCTGGGGTCCGATGCCCGTTACTTTCATTTTCCGTACTTTTGGAAACTATAATTTTGTTCTGTATTTTTCCTTTGACCCAAGATTGAAGATAATTGGGGCGCCTGGGTGGCTTAGTCGGTTAAGCGTCCGACTTTCGCTTAGGTCATGATCTCACGGTTCGTGGGTTTGAGCCCCGCGTCGGGCTCTGTGCTGACTGCCAGCTCAGAGCCTGGAGCCTGTTTCAGTCTGTGACTCCCTCTCTCTCTGACCCTCCCCTGCTCACGCTGTCTCTCTCTCTCTCTCCTAGAAATAAATAAAAACATTTAAAAAAAAAAAAGATTGAAGATAATTGCTTTAAAAAAATAATAAATTTCTAGTTGGAAGGCCTGTTCTGTTTTCTGATACTGTTATTCATTTCTGGTCCCGCATTGCACCTCATCTGCACTATTCCTGCTATTTGGAAATTCTTAAAGTTTCTTTTGTGGCCTAATATGTGGTCAAATCTCATAAACAAATACTTAACAAAGGAAATAGTCTTTATAATCAGGACGCAGGGTTCAATATGAGTTCTTCAGGCTGTACTTGTGAGTCTATGCCATTCTTCACGAGAGTGGCAATGACGGTCGTGGCTGGCCGTGCCTGGGCTGTGTTATGAGCTCTGTGGACGCGGATTCCACCACTGCCTCAATAGGAAGTTAAGTCCCATTCTGACACGTGGAAGCCAAGGTCTGAATAGGCAGTGACCTGCCCGAGGGTGGTCAGCAGAGCCGGAACCCAAACCAAGGCTGGTTCAAATCACAGTGCCTTCCTCACTCCACTCAGTGCCAAGGTGTTTAACTCCACCCTTCCCATCCTATGGGGGGACAGGGGACACATGGGCTTACAGTGCCACTCAGTTCTCTCCCTGATGGTCATGGAAACACCCATCCTGGCAGAGGTCCGCGGCTCAGGCAGGCAGCAGGAGGCAGTGGTTCAGCGTGTCCTGTTTCGGGTGTGGAAGGCTGGGCCATGCTCCCCGTTGTACTCCTGGGGGTTTCTCTACTACGTGCAAATCAGGTCAACACGCAGAGTGAGAAAGAGCAGCACAACAGCAGTGGCTGGTCTGTCCCTCCCACCAGCGTCCAGCTCCCCAGTGGCGGCCAATCGCAATTCTTGTGGACAGGTTTTCAAGACTTTATCTCCAGATTTCGAAATAATGGCTATGTCTTTATGCAGCCATTTTAGACATTATTTACCGATGTTCTGCTATAGAATACGAGGATTTTGCTCCTCTACACTCGGACCTTGTTTCCCACCTACTTTCCTGGATGATTTCACGGTAGCTTTTGGACAATCTGACACTGAGCATTTACCTTACATGCAGGCAAATCTTCACTGAGGAAGCATTTCCTCACTATAATCCTCGCATTTAACTTGCTTCTCTGGCCGACGGACAACCCCCCACTCATTTCTATACCTGCTCAGCCATCAGAGAGTGGTCAGCTCCTGCGTCTCTGTCCGCCTGGCCCAGGGGAGCTCTGCTCTGGGCGGATTCTGGCCTAGGCCGAAAGCGGCCCTCACCCCGGTGCCAGCCCTTCTGCTACACTGGACCCTGGGCTCCTGGTGCTCCTCTGAGAGTCCTGGAATCCTCTGACCTGTTTATTTCCATAGCACAGCCCTACTGTCCCAGTCAGGCCCTGACACTGTCCCTGAGGTCACACTGAGCCAGGCTGCCCGGGCCCTCCGCCCTCGGTGTCAAGTACCCAGTGGCAGAATGGGCAGCATTGATGGAGAAATGCTTCTGAATGAAGAGAACCCCCCCCACAGCCTCCTCCCCTCCAATGCCGGGTGCTCCCTGTCCCTCTCGGATACCGGGCGCTCCCCCTCCCCCTCAGATATGGGGGGGAGGCTCTCCTTCCCCCTCAGATACCGGGCACTAGCACTCACACTTTGTTTTTGACATGACTCTTCTCAATGCACCTGTGTCTTGGCTCTAGGCCTGTCGTCCCCACTGGGGGCATCTGAGCTCCCTCTGGGCACAGCCTCTCAAGTCAGCCCAGCTACTCTCGGGACCTTCTGCTTGGTCTTACTGTGGCGGGATGCCCCGAAGTGCTGCCTTCTGGTGAGCTCTTGACACCGGACCCTGCTTTGTTGTATCCTCAGCTCTTGAAGGACAAAGACCTGATTATTACTCTTTATGGTCCTGGAATGCAACACAGCCTGGTTCCCATCAGAGGCCCACTAAGTGTTTGCTGAACAAAGAAAAAAGCTGATGTGTGCATGAAGAGGCATTAGGATTCCCAATCATGGATTGGGAATGACCCGGTAAGTGCTTCCAGTGTAGATGAGTCAATCTAGCGGCCCGTGGACGCAGGAGGGAATGGGCTTTCCTGGGTCCAGAGCTGCGGAGTGGCAGAGCCAGGATGCCGAGACCCAGCCCCTCCCAGCCATGCCCTGTGGGTTTCTACCCAGACCCTGAAGCTAGGTCACCACCAGGTGCAGCCTCATGGTCCCGGCTGGGAACTGTGACTAGGCTGGCGCCTCCTGGACTGTACAGTAGCCAAGCTTAGACTTCAGGCCCCATATACCAGACCTGTGGTCGCCTTTTTCATAAAACATGTAGGACTCGGGTCCTGCTCTCGGGCTGACCAGCACCCCATCGCATCCTCGTTCTGACCAGCGCGGCGGAGCTGGCAGGCGATTCAGCCCAGCCTGACGATGAATCACGGGCCCTGAGTCATCACCCAAAAAAACGCTTGTCTCGATTGCCCTCAGCATCGGGCTGACGCTTCAGCTCCTCTCACCAGGAAGTCCCCTGCAGCCTGAGTCACTGCGCCCATTCATGCTGCAAAAGGGTGATCCGTCACCTGCCCCCCCGCACCAGTCCAGTCCACGGGCAGCAGGCCCAAAGACCTGATGTGAGTGGCAGTGACAGCCTCCTGCTTCCTCCCTCTGCTCCCCATTCCACTCCTGGAAGTCCAGAGGCATCTGGAAACAATGGTCTCCCTTCTGCCAGACACAGACACACTCAGCAGCAACCTGGCCTGTTACCAAAGTGCACGTGTGGCTGGGCCTGACCCCCTCCCGGGCAGGTGTGGGAAGGGGCAGCCCCCAGCTCCTGCGACGTACTCTCCAGGCCCACAGTTCTCCTGGGGACCCGAGAGGATCTCCTCCAGGTTAAAACCCACCCCAAGGACCTCTGAAATGCAGCTGCCTCACGGAACTGCGATGAGGGCTAGGAAGACGTGCGTGGCAGCTGTATTTTACTGAACAATACAAACGGCACCTCACGTCCACCAGCGCGTCCTTGCCAACTACAGTTCCGTGAGACATGCAAACTTGTGCTCCCTGACGCTAAGATTTTCTTTATTTTCTGCACCTTATAACCCATAGTTTGGAAATTAAATGGACCATCAAAGCAATTTAATTACTGATGTCAAAATGAGCAGATGAAGGGTCAGTAACATTCATCAAGTGCCTACAGCAAGCCAGACGTGGGGCTGGGGCTTTACTGCCCGCCGCCCCGCCCCGCTCACTGCCCACGGCCCCACCCCTGCACTGCCCTCTGCTGCCCGAGCACCTGCTGGGGCCGAGCAGCAGGGCACAAGACTGGCTCCGGAAGGGAACTGAGAGACGGAATACACAAAACCCTGGGAGTGCAGAACAAAGGAGAACAGCTCCAACACCAAACCTTATAAAATAAGGCTAAGCCAGTAACAAGGGAGGAAAATGAAAAGAACAATACTCAGATTAAAAAAAAAAAAAAGATGGTAAAGGAATCATGTTCGACCTCAGACATAAAGCAGGCCACGTAACAAAAATCCCAGTGCACCGGTGAGCTCCCTGTGAGGAGAACAGGGTGGAAGCCGGGGTCGGCGGGAGAGCACGTGGAGCCACCTGGCAAACACACCTCAGCCAGGTCCCATCCGCGGTGATGGCGCCACATCGACAACTCGGACCCCTGGCGTGATAAGGGCACTCTGCCTCCGCGGTCTTCCTCCCACGCATCCCGATGGAGGGACGGCCCCAGCACCCCCAGAGCTCCCTGGCCACCCAAAACCAGGCACACAAGAGACGGCACAGCCCAGAGGCACCTGGGGAGACGTGACGGCTGGGGTAGGAAGGGGACAACAGGGAAACCAAGGGCACCCGAGCAGAGTGTGGACCTCGGTTAGTGGCAGTGTGTCAACAGTGATTCCTTGAGATATTAACAAGAGGGGACCGTGGGTGTGGGATACACGCGAGCTCTATTTACTATTCTAGGTGTTCTGTAAATGTAACCTGATCTAAAAAAGTAGTTTATTAAAAGAAAACCTGTAGGAACAAGGCAGTCAGAGACAAAGAGACACGCCGCCAGCACAGGAGTAGTGACCACCCCAGGTCCTGGGCGGGCCAGCCCCTCGCAGCGGCCAGGCCACCACAACAGCAGGCTCTGGATTGCGAACTCTCTGGCCCTTGGGGACACGCTCGGGTCTCGGTGACCCTGGTCATCACAGGATGGAAGAGAAGGCTCCCCCCACCCATTTTCTCCACTGAGCTTTCCTGTGTGAGCCTGGAGGGGGAGGTGGGAGGGGGCGCAGGTGCAGGAAGAGAAGCTGGCCACGTCAGAGCCAGTGGGGGGGCGCGGTGATAATGCTGCTTTGTGGGGAAATCGGCACACGTTCAGGGACCGCGAAGGGGAGCCAGCATAGGTGTGAGGGCACAGAAATAAAATCCATCCGCTTTTACTCACAGAGTATGTTCTTCCTGGTTCCACGACAGCTTCACACATGGCAGAGTTCTGTGTGTCCCCGAATTTGGACTGACTTCATGGATACGACACAGAGCGTTTTTCCAAATTTGCAGACACTGTGCCCTCAGCGCCCTGGTGGCACTATAAATAACTTTACCAAGTGGAACTTGGGAGCATAAAAACGGTGCCTACGTATCGTTGCCCAAACAACTGCAACCCAGCGGCCAGGGCTCTCTGCCCGTCTCCCCTCCCTCGGTCTGGTTAATCAGCAGAAAGAGAAAGGGTAATACAGGGTCTGAGGGACTCACTAGAGCATGGCCAGCGCCCTCCCAGAGCGAGGCCCGCAGAGATTGCAGGTGTGGCCACATTTCATAAGCTTCCTCCTCTGGTGATATCGCTCTTCATCTCTGACCCTATCACACGACCTCAAGGACAAGTCAAATATTCTGCATCATGTGCTCTCTTCCTCTCGCTTCCCCTGTGCTTGTCTGCACTTTTTCAAAGTTACAGATGGCAGGAGGCTCTGCCTGGAAACTTTCCTGAGAAAAAGGACGTTTTCTTACATAACCACCAACCACTGTCACTCAAGCAATTTATCATCGATGCCATGCTATTCTCCCATATCCAGTCTCTGTTCAAATTTCTCCCAATTGTAAAACCATGTCTTTTACATCTTTTGGTTTTGGGTCCAGGATTGAGACCTGCACTTCTGGGTCATGCATTAGGAGTCTTCATCTAGAACAATTTCTCCAGGTTTCGTTGTCTTTCTCGAATTGAAAATCTAGAAGGGACAGTACAGTTGTTCATACACTGTTCCACAATTTGAAATTAAAAAAAATTTTTTTAACACTTATTTTTGAGAGACAAAGAGAGCATGAGCCAGGGAGGGCCAGAGACAGAGGGATACACAGAATCCGAAGTAGGCTCCAGGCTCTGAGCTGACTGCGCTGACCACACAGAGACTGATGCGGGGCTCTAACCCACAAACTGTGAGATCATGATCTGAGCCAAAGTCGGAAGCTCAACCGACTAAGCCACCCAGGTGCTCCTGTTTTATTTATTTTTGAGAAAGAGAGACAGGGCATGAGTAGGGGAAGCATAGAGAGGGAGACATAATCTGAAGCAGGCTCCCGGCTCTGAGCTGTCACACAGAGCCCGATGTAGGGCTTGAACTCATGAACCGTGAGATCATGACCGGAGCCAAAGTTGGACTCTCAACCGACTAAGCCACCCAGGTGCCCCCACAATTTGAAATTCTTAACAGTTCTACTGAGGTTGAAATGATATACAAAAAAACTGCACGTCTAAAAACACAGATTTCAGTAATTTCATGTCCATATCCGTGAAAACATGCCCACAATCAAGCAATCTCTGCCCTTAAAACTTTCCTTGCGCCCCTTCCACATCCTCTCCCCAGGCAGCCATCTGCTCTCTGTGAGTACAGTTTACATTTTCTAGAATTTTATATAAATGGAATTACATAGTGAATAATCTTCTTTTACTGGCTTCTTTCCCTCAGCTATTTTGGGGCTAGTATATCTTTTTTTATTGTATAGCGGTACTGGCCTGTGTGGATAAATCACTGTTTGCTCGTTCACTCCCGTTGATGGTCTTGGGCTACTTCCGTTGTTTGGTTATTACCAAGAAAGCTGCTATAAACATCGTGTACAGTTTTTTAATGGACATGTGCCTTCGAGAAACCAGACTTGAGAAACACAGGGTGGGCATGCCATTTATACCTGCGCTGGACAGTGTTTGCATTGTGGACACTCTAGCAGCTGCGTGCTGGTATCTGACTGGTTTCATTTGCGTTCTCCAAGGACAAATGGCAAGCAGCACTTGTCGGGTGCTTTTCTGCCATCATACTACTTCCTTCATGAAGTGACCGTTGAAACCCTTCGCCCATTTTTTGGTTTATGTATTTGTTTTCATACTGAGCTTTGAGAGTTCCCTCTGTAACCTAAGAGTTTTTATTAGGTAAATGATTTGCAAATCTTTTCCCATTTTGAGTTAACTTTTTAAGAAAAATTTTTTAATGTTTTATTTATTTCTGAGAGAGACAGCGTGAGCAGGGGAGGGGCAGAGAGACAGGGAGACACAGAATCTGAAGCAGGCTCCAGGCTCTGAGCTGTCAGCACAGAGCCTGACACAGGGCTCGAACCCGTGAACCGTGAGATCATGACGTGAGCCGAAGTCAGATGCCTAACCGACTGAGCCCCAACTTTTTAATGAGGTGTACACTGTGGTTCATTTGTTTGCATACGATGTACAACTGCCCCAGGGCCACATGGTGAAAAGACACTCCTTTCTGTTGAGCTGAACTCTGCATCTTTGTCTATGACACACACGTGCAGGTCTAGCTCCTGACTTCTCATTCATTCCCACTATCCAAGATGCTGCTTTCAGCCCCGACTGTTACAGATACGGGTAAGTCCTGACATCAGGTAGTTTTAGTCCTTTAACGTTACTCTTTTTTTTTTTTTTTTTTTTTAAAAGAAAGTTGTTTTGTTTATTCTTAGGTCCTTTGCATTTGCATATATGGATCTGTAGTCAGGACCCATGTTGATAAATCTCTCTTTTGTCTAGATTTTCTGTCATTTCTCTTGCCAATGGATTACAGTTTCAAGTACAGGAGTCCTGCATATCTTTTGCTGGAATTCATCCCTAAGTATCTTATATTTTTGATACTGCTGTAAATGCTTTTTACTTTAAGTTCAACTTTTCATGGTTAATAGTATATATAAATAAAATAGATTGTTGTGTGTTGACCTTATAACCTATAACCTTACTAAGCACACTTAGTGGTATGTTGTGGGTTGTTTTTTTTTAATAGAGTCAATCGGATTTTCTACGAAGAGAATCATGTTGATTGAAAACTGAGACAGTTACACTTTTTCCTTTCCAACCTGGATGCCATGATTTCTCCCCAGAGCTCTGGGTGCAGCGCTGGAAAGGAATGATGAGGCCAGACAGTCTGGTCTTGCTCCTCATCTTCGTGTTCAGACTTTTCACCATTAAGTGTGATGTTGGCTGTAACAGTTTTTGTAGATGCTGTCTGTCCCACAGAGGATGCTCCTTCTGTTACAGGGCTGCTGAGAGCT
>NW_027527428.1:6685431-6715494 GCF_008692635.1 Crocuta crocuta | reverse complement strand
TTTTTTTGAGGGTTTCTGAGAGATTTTTTTTTTTTTTTTTTTTTTTAAAGTCTGAAATCTGAAATAGCTTTTAGATTTGGTCAAATGCTTTCTTTGTGTCTATTGAGAATGATAATATGGCCTTTTTTGTTGTCAATGCAGTAAATTACAGTGATTTTTTTTCAATCACTAAACAACCTTGCATTCCCGAAATCAATTCTACTAGGTCATGAGTTTTAGCCTTTTTACATGTTGCTGAGTTTGATTTACTAAAGCTTTTTTAAATTTAAATTTTAAAAATATTTTTAAGTTTATTCAGTTTGAGAGAGAGAGAAAGTGAGTGAGCATGCACACATGCGAGTGGGGAAGGGGTAGGTACAGAGAGAGAGAAAGAGAGAGAGAGAGAGAGAGAGAGGGAGGGGGGAGGGAGAAAGAGAGAGAATCTCAAGCAGGCTCTGCACTGTCTGCACAGAGCCCGATGTGGGGCTCAATCCCACAACTGTGAGATCACGACCTGAGCTGATAACAAGAGTGGGGCTCCCAGCCGATGGAGCCCCCCAGGCGCCCCTGATTTACTAAAGTCTTATTTGGAGTGTTTGCATCAGTCCTCACAACAACGCTGGTCTGAGAAGTGTCTGTCTGGATCGGTACCAGGCCCTTCCTGCCAGCAGTGGAACGACACAGCAGAGTGCTGATTTGTATCCATTCCCTCAGTGACGCTCGCCAGAATTCATCAGCGAGGCCACTGGACCTGGAGTTTTCTCTGCGGGAATGTTTCAAACTACAAATCCAATTTCTTGGCAGATACAGTACTAGTCTGACTCACTTCTTTAATGAGAAACTTGTGTCATTCAAGGGATGTGTCTTTTTTATCAAACTTACTGAGTGTTCTGGCAGTGAGCTGTTCCTAATATTCGCGTATTACTCCCTTAATGTTTCTAGAACCTTCAGCGATGCCACCTCTCATTCCTGATTTGGGAATTGGCGTCTGTTTTTCTCTGTGCAGTCACTCTGGGAACAGTATAGAGGTTCCTCAAAAACTTAAAAATAGAACCACCCTACAATCCAGCAGTAACACTAATGGGTGTATAACCAGTGGAAATGAGATCAGCATCTGGGTAGCTGTTTACTCATTTTATTGATCTGCTCTGAGAACCAGCTTCTGCTCGAACAGATTTTCTCTATTGCTTTTCTGTTTTCTTTTGCATTGATTTCCACTGTGATCTTTACTTCCTCTCTCCTACTTCCTTCACGCTTAATCTGCTTTTCTTTCACTAATATCTGAAGGTTGAGGCTGAGGTCAAAGATTTAAAACCTCCCCTGTTCCCAATGGCTGCACTGTAGTAGTGTGAATCTCCCTCTCAGCCCTGCTTAGCTGTGCCCCACAAATCCTGAGATACTGGGTTTTCACTGCCACTCAGTTAAAGGTATTTTTTCTTCCCTTCAGACCTTTCTGAAAAAAATTATTAAACACATTTTATTTCATTGACTTTATATTTTCATATAAATGTTGATATAATAAACTATATGACTAAAAGTTATATGTTGTATTATAAGCCACACATACATATTTTTCCTAGCTTCACTGAGGTATAATTGACGAATGAAAATACACACAATTTTTGTATGTTCAGTGTAAGGATTTGACACACACGTCCGTCCTGAAATGATCACCACAATCAGGTTAATTAACACGTCTGCTAACTCAGTTATTTTGTTTGGTGTGATAAGAACACTTAAGGTCTACCGTGCTAGCGACTCTCAAGTGCACGCGTGGTACTGTCACTGTGGCCACCGGGGGCACGTCGCAGCCCAGCGCCACGCAGCGCCGGAGGTGCGTGCTCTCCCCCTCACACCTCCCTGTGTCTGCCACCGGCAGCCCGCACAACCACCATCTCTCTCTGCGGTTCTGTAAGTTTGACCTTTCCAGGGTCCACAAGTGCTTGGGATCAGGCGGTATCTGTCCTTCTCTGTAGCTTATCTCACTGTGCAAGTGTCCTCCAGGTTCAACCATCTTGTCACAGACGGCAGGCTTTTCTTCTCGTCTCCTGTGCTGCGCGCGCGCGCACGAGACCCTCTCTGTGTCCATTCATCTGCTCAGGGCTGTGTCCACGTGTGGCTCTGTGAATAACGCTTTGGTGAACGTGGGCTGCAGGTGTTTCTCTGGGGTTGGGGCTCCTTCCCTCTGGTTAAATGCCCACTCGTGAGAACGCCGGATCGGACGGAGGCTCCATTTCTAATTTCCGGAGGAGCCTCCACACCGCTCTCCCCAGTGGCCGCACCAGTTTACTCTCCCATCAACAGTGCCTGCTTTGTTCCGTTCTCTCCATGATCTCGCCAACACGTGACAACTGTGTTTTTGTTGACAGCCAATGTGATGGGTGCGAGGTGATGTCTCACTGTGGTTTCGGTTTCCGTTTGTGTTTCCTGAGGAGTGACATGGGGCATCTTCCCGCAGACTTGCTGCTCGTCTGTGTGTCTTCTTTGGAAAAAGGTCTACTCAGGTCCTCTGTCCCTTTTTCAATTGGATTGTTTGTGGTTTTGCTATGAAGTTATAGGAGTTCCTTATATATTTTGGGTATTAACCCCTTGTCGGATAGATGGTTTGAAAATATTGTCTCCAGTTCCACAGGCTGCCTTTTCATTTAGTGAATGGTTTCTTTGCTGGTGTAGAAGCTTTGTAGTTTGATGTAATCCCCTCTCTGTATTTTATACAGAAATATTTAAGGGTACACATATTATTTTATATAAATATTTATGTTATGTATATAACATCTATATATTTTAAATGTTTTATGCATTTTATATTTACATTGCTTGTTAAAATTTTATCTTATAATTTAAACATTTAAGAAGTTATTTGTTTAAAAGCGTGCTTCGTTCCCACATGTTTGGGAGGTTTCCTGTTCCCCACGGCTGCGCTGTGGCCGCAGGACACACCGTGCGCAGGGCCGTGTCACTGCCCAGCTGCGGTCCGCGGGGCTGGGTGGCGCGTCCTCCTCCTCACGGGATTCCCTTCTGCTTGCTGCGCTGTCTATGGAGATAGGAGCCCCGGCATCGCCAGGTACGGGCCGGGGCGGGGGGGCTCCACCTCTCTGGGCAGCTCCACCGGGGCTCCCTTCACACGCTCAGAAACCCTGCCCTGCGTGGATCAGCACCTAGGATGGTCCCAGTCCCGCGGTGACAGGCTCCGCGAGCACCGCGCACTGTCCTTTATCCCCCGGGACACGGTCTGCTCCGGCTTCCTAGGTCCGTCCGGCCACCTCTGCCTTCTAGCCAGGCTGCTGGGCTGCTTACACGGTGGTCACCGAGATGGTCACGTTCAAATCCACGCGCCTGTGATTTTCTACTTGTCCCATCTGGTCCTGGTTCCCTTATCCTTATCTTCTTTTCTGTGTGTTACTAGGACATATTTACGGTTTCAGGTGACCTCTTCTGCTGGCGAGGGGGCTCTCCCTGTAAATAAGACGTCAGTGAGGGCCTTGAGGTGTGCGCACTGCCTCTTCCTCATGGCCCACCTCCAGGCGGTAGCACCTCGCATGAAGTGCGAGAAGCTGACAGGAGCGTTTCTTCAATTTTCACCCCTCGTCCCTGCAGTGACCGCACACGACACGTGTGCACATGCGACAGATGGCCCAGCGCGCGGCGGTTACTCTCTGTTCCAACAGTAGATTATCTTTGATGGAGATTTAAGGTGCAAGGAGTCACACTTATTTGTGGCGCTCCTGTCCCTGCGTGCGCACCTGGGGACCCTCGCTGACGTCCCTCATCACGTGGGTCTGCTGGGGGCGCAACCCTCCAGTGTCAAGTGTCTTACAGAGTCCTTGCTCTGCCGTCCCTGAGGAGACCGTCTTGCGCTGCACAGAAGGCCAGGCTGGCGGCTTTTCTTTGGGGACATTCGGGCGCTGCAAGCCCGCCGCCCCCTGCTGGCGTGGCCCCTGGCTGGTAGCCCGTCTTCCCGCTCCTTCTCTTCTATAGGCTGCTTCCAGTTCTTAAATATATCATGTTATTGAGCAATTCGGCTATGACTTGGGGTGGTTTTCACATTCCTTGTGTGTGGGATTCACGGAGCTTCCTGGGTCTGTGGGTTTCTAGTTGTCATTAAATTGGAACATTTGGACATTTCTGAGCCCGTTTCTTGAGATGTTTCTTCTGCTGGCAGCATCAGCTGCTCGAATACACACGTCAGATCACCTGCAGGTGTTCCTCGGTGTGGTGACGCTCCTTTAGTTTTATAACAACCTTCCTGTGCTCCCTGTGTGTCGTGGGGGTAGATGCGACGGCTGGTGTTGTGTGTGTGCAGCCGGCCGTCGATCCATCCGCACGCTTCCACGGCGTGCAGTGGCTTCCCTCTCCGCAGAGTCTGGCGGCCCTCTGAGGGGCTCGGGTCTCAGGGAACTTTTTAAGCAGAGCAGGCTTCTAGCAATGGTGTCCACGTCCTTGTCGGCTGGTTCTCACGTCTGCGAGGGGTCGGGTGGGTGCCGGCGGGCTGTCCCTCATTGCGGGACCACAGCTCTCTGCCTCCTCGCGCTCCCAGTCGTTTCAGTCCGCAGCGGCGGGTGCTCAGGTGATCTGGGGAGAGACCCTCCTGGGAGCAGATTCCGTGGGACAACAGGGAAGGCTTTCCTCCCCCCAAGCTGTGCCTTCTGTGCCACCTGCCCCACAGTGTGTGCCACCCCTTGGTCAAATGGCACAGAACTGTCTGGCCCTGCTTCTTCCCAGGCGCAGATTCCGGCACCCCCCCACCCCCCGAGTCCTTCGGGGTCCCCTCCCGTGATGGCCTATGGTGTGTGCTCAGCGCATTCCCGTGGCCTAAGAGCGGGCCCCGACTCGCCCCTCAGCTGGGGTCCGGCCTGCGTGGGCCACCGCAGTCTCAACCCTCAGGAAGCGGCCCTGTGCTCCACACAGACTTCCGTCTTCGCGTGGCCATCCCAGACCCTCCCAGCGGCCGCGCAACGACTCGGGCAGCTGTGCCGCTGCACAAGAGCCCGCGGGCGCCGGCAGCACCCGTGTGTGACTTCGGGCCGGATGCAAATGAGGGAAGGGAGCCACTCCCCCAAAGCCCATGGACCAAAGCATCTGAGTGATCATGAAAAGGAAGGGTGAGGTGAATGGCATGGAGTCTCAGCTGGAAATATTTCAAAATGCCTCTTAGTGGGATGATTGCCTTTAAATAAATAAGTGCCAAGAGCTGGTAAATAACAAGTTCACGGGAAGGCCCCTGTGCCTGCAAGCATGTAAGGGACAGTGCAGGCCAGGGCCCTCCTCCCAGCTGGAGGCAGGCACAGCTCTGCGAGCGCCATTCAACGCATGCAGTGCCTTCAGTGTGGGGCCAGCATGACGCGTGTGCCCCGGGCCATCCCANTGGGCCGGGCCACCGTGGGGGGTGGGGAGGTGGGGGACGAGGGTGCTGCAGCAGGTGCGCTCACGGCTGGGTGTCGCGTCCTGCACTAGGGATAAGCAGGCCCCTGGAGACAGACGTGCGGGGCAGCGGGATTCGGGTACAGAAGCACGACGGCTCCCGCAGATCCCACGAGCACGCGGCAGCGCGGTGCAGCACAGGGGCCGCCCTTTTCATACACAACCAAACGTGAAGCAGAAATAGACGCTCCTTGGACAAACGCACACGCGGCCTGGTTCTAGGCACTACGGGTAGTAGAGGGCCTGTGAGGACAGGGTCGTGGCGGCGTCCCCGCGCTCCCGCGGCTCTGGCGGCCCGCTGGCAGGGAGGCGGGCCTGGGGGCCCCCTCTTCTGTCCCTCTCCTCGCACGGGCCACGGTCTGAGATGGGCGCCTACGCTCCCAGGGACCTTTGCACGTGCTCCACGCGGCCCAGTACCAGGGAACGGGATCAGTAAGATTCTAAACGTACCGCTTAGAGGCACTGAAGGAGAAGAGGAGTTTCAGAACGACTTCCCGGGGAGAGGCCGGTACGTAGAGCGTGGCTCTGAAACGCAAGGGGCCGAAGAGAACTGACCACAAGGTACGGCCTCTGCACCCACAACATTAGGCCTTCCGATCGGCACGAAAAGGTTTCTGCGTGTCAGATACCAGCCAGGCAGGCGCGAGACTTACACTGTGACTCCTCTGAATCTCAAAGTCCCAAGCCGCGGCTGTCATCCTCGCACCGCGCTGCTGGGAGCGCAGAGAGGTGGACGGGAGGGGGACATGGCTCACTCGGGCAAATGAGGGTGGAGGGCCCAAGTTCAGATTTTTTAATCTAGCGTTTTGGCCAATCTTTCACAGAAGTCATTGCCTATCTGAAGTGAGTTCAACAGATAGGAAGGTAAATATTTTGTCTAAACCTCTAACATCCTGGTCATCATCACAGAGCAGACGAGCAATGGAACGTTCTGTGGACACAGCTGCGCGCAGGGCACTGGGCCCAGGGAGGGCCAAGTCTGCCCAAAGCCAAGGTTAGCCTTGGGTGCAGCGAGGAGGAGAGAGGCTGTTTCCAGCACCGAGACCAAGGAGACCAGGAACACCCGAGGTGAGGGGACCACTGCGTCTGGCCAGCCACGTCCTGGTAGGGACCAGGGGGCCCGGAAAAGGAGTGAGGCTGGCGGACGGGGACAGGGCCACCTCCCAGGACCTGTTTGCAGACGCCACGAGCGGCTGTGCAGAAGCCTGGAAGAGCCCACCAGCCAACGGTCAGAACTGCAAGACTCAACGAGGCGGCCACACAGACGAGCAAACAGAATCAGAACCACCAAGCACAGCGTCACTGAAGATGGCACCACCCAGGTGCACCTGTGCTGTCCCCTGGGGACGCCCGTGACACGTGTGTTCCCCCGCAGCCGTCACCCCAGGTTTGGGCCTCGTGGCAAAGCTCTGGCAGCCTCAGGGTGCGTGGGTGGCTTCGGCACCCAGGTGGGGAGGGCTGGGTCTGGCAGAGGCCTGGAGCTGCAGGGGTGAGCAGAGAGCAGCAGGCAGGGCCGAGGCAGGGAGGGGGAGGCCTGGTGGAATGTGGAGGCAGCCCGCGGGGCCCTGGGCACCTACCGGGTGTGCTGGGGAGGGGCAGGCCGGTTGGGGCTCTGGTGCCCGGCAGGAGGGGCAGCAGGGAGGAAGCCCACTCCCCTCCCTCAAGCAAGTCACCACGCGGCCACTGCGCTCCCTCCCCATCTCCGCACCCACGGTTCTGAAGCCTCTGAAGCCGAGTGCCGCGCACGGTGGCCTCTTCTGGGGGCCTCCGCTCCCGGCCAGCGCTCACCCCCACTCTGGAACCCCTCTGTGTCCTGTGAGTCACACCTCCTGTGGCTCTTCCTTTCTCCATACCCCCAACCCCGGGGGCTCGCCGCACCCCTCGGGCGCAGGTCCTCCTCACCTGGGGTCTCCCCGACCCTCACCCCATCACATCTGCCCCCAGCCCCTCCTCAGCTAACCCACAATCTCTACACGGAGGCCACAGAGTTAAAAGCCACAGCTTGGATCTTGTCCCATTGCTCCTGACTCTTTACTGGTTCCTCTCTGCTGAAGAGTGGGGTGCTCTCTGCCTAAAGGGGGTCCCCATGGGCACCTCCAGCACCTCTAGGCCCTCACCCTCATGGCACAGCCCCTCAGGCACGGGGCGTCCCCCCTGCAGCAGAGGGCTCTGACCTGCTGGACATGAGCCTGTCTCCAGCATGGCCCTCAGTGTGGTGCTCCATGGAGGAGACATGAGCCTGCAGCCCCGTGTCCGTGAGGACAGGGAGGGGCAGACCCTGGAGAGCAGAGCTGGAGGAGACGGTCCCCAAGGTCAGGGTGGGGAGGGCAAAGCATGGGCTGGTCACAGAGGGCAGGGGGGGCAGGATGGAGTTTCAAGAAGGAAGTGGTCAGGGTCACTTCTGGCTCGAGGACTGGATGGGGTAGGGAGGAGGGGGACTGTGGCACGCGGGGGACAGAAATGGCGTGCGTGCAGCGCAGGTGACCGGGACTGGGCCCTGAGGGGATGCACCTCCCTTATTCTGGAAGAGGGGGAGGCGCGGGTATGGAAGGCAGGGGCCCAGGTGAAGTAAGACAAGAAATGCGGGGTTATCGCAGGGGGACAGAGGACACGGCGTCACGGCCGGCAAACCCGCCGCGCTCGGCACCTCTGGGAGCCCCCGCTGTTCGTGGCTGCCGCCCAGACTGCCTTGCGCTGTGGGGACGATGCAGGCTACTCACGCTGTCCACGGCGAGGATCTTGGCCCAGATGAAGACCAGGAGGGGCCGCAGCTCCCTGGCCGAGCTCTGCAGCAGCTTCAGCACGTAGGGAAAGATGCCCACAGACAAGGCCTGCGGGAGAGAGGGCGTGAGCGCCAGCTCGGGAGCCAGGCGGCACAGGCGGCGGGGGGCGTAGCTCGGGATGCGGCGGTCGCTGCCTCCAGTGTGACAGGAACGCCGCGGGGACGCACGCGCCTCCCTCAGAGCACGCGGCTGCCTCCGGCCTCCTCACCCCTGTGCTCCCAGAGGCTTCGCGGCTTCTCCGGTCCTGCCGGGTCCAGAGACCAGGGTTTGCCTCAGGAGGAACATGTGGCTTCCTGTCTGGAACCGCCGTCCCCACCCTCGGAGGGCCTCGTCTGCTCTTAGCAGCAAAGCACAAGGGCAAAACCAAACCGCCAGATGCTATAGTGATGGAGGCCGCAAGCCACGTGCACCTCGAGGGCCCCTCGGGCTGACCGGCCCCCCTCAGTCACTCCCGGCTTGTGGGACACATCCTCGGATGCACCGCGGAGTCTCAGGGGCCCCACCTCCCCCGGCTCAGCGGGAAGCACGCACCAGGCTCACCGCCCAGGGGCCCAGGTCCAAGAAGCGTCCCAGCAAGTCGAGGGCTCGCAGCCGGTGCACCTGGCTCAACAGCACCTGAAAAAGGGGGAAGGCGAGGCGTCACCGCAGGGCCGTGCAGTGCTCGACGCAGGGGGCTGGCCGAGTGCGCCCGGGCCCGCCCCGGCTCCACTCAGTCATCTACCCACAGCAGGTGCTCCTTCTCCGTATAAAATGTGGGCCCTGTAGGAAGTCTTAGAACAAATACTTTTTTAATTGCATTAAAAAGTCACCAAGGACACAGTGATATATAAACTTCCAGACAGCATTCTCTTAAGTATTCTAAACTAGATAATCTATTATTGTGTTTCTCATCTCTTTTGTAAACTAAATAAAATACCGTGGCTTTGATTCCCTGTCGCTGGGCACACCTGGCCGTATCATCCCCAGTGCCCGGTTCATTTAAAAAACTTCCCCACTGCAACCTTTCAAAACTCTTCTCAGGTTTTTGCTGTTACAAACAATACAATGATAAATATCCCAACAGGAATTTTCCTGCATATTCACACAGTTTTTCCCTAGGATAAATCCGAGGGTTGGAGCTAAACACGTTTACTACTAAACTACCCTCTAGTGAACCAACCTGCTCTTCCAACAGGCTGTGTGCAGATGCTCCCTGCCGTGTCCCCCACCACCCATGGGTGCTCCCTCCCGTGGGCCTTTGCTGATCACAGCACACAGGATGAGGGTTTGCTGCCCTGCTCTCTGGTTACAGGACCTTAGACAAATCACTTGACTTCCCTGAACCTTAATTTCTTAATTTGTAAAAGAGAAGTAACACAAAACCGAATCCCAAAGGTTTTCTTAAACAGCAAGTTAACAGCTCCTGGACAATGGCAGCCCGCGAGCCACTATCATTTGCCAATATGACACATAAAAATAAAATATCCTTTTAATCTGAATTCATTACAAGTGAGGCTGATTACCTTTTTTCACAGGTTAATTGGCTATTTCTGTAGTAAACTGGTCACATATGTACGTGTTTTCCTACTTAAGATGTCTGGCTTTCTTAATGACCTGGAAGAATTCTTTATTAAAAAGATCAATCTTTGCCACATATTTTTCTCTTGTTTTCTTTGTTATATTAGAGTTTAAAATTTCTAATGGGGTCATTTGTAGAGACCTCTCCCTCATGGTATTTACACTTGAGGTTGTGGGCACGGAGTCCCCGAAAGGCACTCTCTGTCTGGTGCCACTCACAGCCATCCAATGTGTGTTTACGGGGCACTTGCTGCATGTGGGTGCTGTGCTGGGGAACAGTTAGGGGCAGTGGGGAGCCCCCTCCCACCACCAGTCGCTGCAGGGACAGACAGCACGCTGTCACATCTGCTGTGACAGCAGGAAGTGCCGTGGGTCATGTGTGCCCCTTGCCCTCCTTGGGGGGTCCTGAAGGTCTCCCGTCCCGGTGGGCAGCCAGGCCCCAGAGGGGAGGCAGTGTGTGGGGTTCCCAGGAAGCAGGCAGAGGATGGGAAAGCGTGGGGTGCCTGAGGACGGGTCCCAGAGCCGGCGGAGGGTTTCCCGAGAGAAGCAGCACTGGGCGTCCAATGGGTCACTGGGGGATGGACCGGCCAGTGGCTGGAGGGTTGGTGGGACAGAGCGGACCTGACCCTGACTGATGGGGAGAAAGCGACCCAAGACAGCAGGGGGTGTGGCCCCCAGAACCTGCTGGCCGAGGGAGAAGGGGCGTCGGGGCAGGTGCGCCAACACAGGGGCTGTGCCTGTGGGGGAGGGGA
Organism: Crocuta crocuta; assembly: GCF_008692635.1. Taxonomy (NCBI): domain Eukaryota; kingdom Metazoa; phylum Chordata; class Mammalia; order Carnivora; family Hyaenidae; genus Crocuta; species Crocuta crocuta. The sequence continues at coordinate 6,705,002 of NW_027527428.1, read as the reverse complement.
GGCTGGGTGGAGGCGATCAGGGGTGTCCCTGCTCCCGGAGGTCAGGACCCACGAAGACCACACGCCGGGTGCAGGGTGTGGATCATGTTAAGTCGTGGGGAGGACGCAGAGTGGACTGGAATGCAGTGGGGGTGAGGAAATGGCGCAGCGGCTCAGGAGGTCCCTGCAAGGGGTGGAGGGAGAGGCGAGGAGGGGTCGGGACAGCACCCAGTCCCGGGCAGGTCGGGCAGCCGGGTGCGGGTGTGGGGGAAGGGCCTCCTGAGCCTGGGGTCTGCAGGGCAAAGTCAGCAGCACGTGCGGGCCTGCCTTCCATCCCGTCGTCTCCTAACGGGAGCTTCTGTGCCCTCAGCTGAGCGGCGGAGGCAGTGGCATCCTGACATTGGACTTGGGCTCACTTTCAAAACCTAATGGGACAGGTCCGCGGAAACATCTGGCCCGTGCCGTTCACCACAGAGCGTCTGGCGCGGTGACCCCACAGTGTCAGCACAAGCACAGGACGCCTCGTTGGTGACCAGTCGACTGCTCTTGTCACGCGGGAAACAAAGCCGCCTGAGGACCCAGGTCCGTGAGCGCGGCTGCAGCCGGTCAGGGATCAGAGCCATCGCGCAGAGTGACCCTCCGCGGACGCTGCACGCTGCCTCCCACCACGGAAAACATAGTAAACGCGAACCGAGCCCTGTGTTCCCCGGTGGACAGCGGAGCCATATGCAGGGGGGGCAACGGCCGCCAGGCCGGGTCCTGCTCCGCGTGCCCACCTGCCCCGGCCGCCCTGGGGCGCCTTGCTCACACGGCAGCCCCCAGCCCGGGGCCCCGGTCAGGACGACGACCGCGGCGCCGTCTCTTCCCGCCGGGCTGTGGGCATTGGTGGGACCCGCGGTGCGGCCTCATCAGGCAGCCGGGGGCCGGGGGCCCGAGGACACCTGCTGGCGCGGCCTCTGTGCTGTGATGACTGTGTTACTGCAAAGTAAGTGTTGCCCACGGAGAGTCCCGGGGAGAAGGTCACGTGCTGGTTTTTTAAAACATGACATCGTCCTTGTGATTCTTTCTGTTGATTCGTATTTGGAAACAACAGAAGCGTAACATAAATGAAAATTACTTTAATAAAAGGAATGGCTCTTGTTCATACTCTGTTTTATGCCCATTCTCCCTATGTCAGATGGCCCAGGACCTGTGGGAATCACAGAGACGGCGGCGAGTGGCCTGGGTGACTGGGTTTCCATCCGTCTGGGGCGTGCACGCCTGCAGCGACACGGGGGCCGCTGTGGTGGCCTCACTTCATCGGCCCCATGCCCGACGGTGTTCTGGCTCCTGGGCCGAGGCTCCTTGGTGGGGCCGCTTCCCGCAAAAGCAGAACCTCCAGCTCCGGGTGCCCAGGAACCTGATGACCAGGTCCTGGAGCCACCGACATACATAACAGGTGTCATGGTAACACGCCGGTACTTTCCTGCCGTTGCCTGAGAATGACCCTGTGCTTTCAGACCAAAAGTTCTATTTATAAATACAATGCTGCGATGAAAGCAAACGGTTTCCTGATGGAATGCCCGGATGCCTCACGAGGTCTACGGAGGGCCTGACGCCATCCTGGGAAACTCTCCTTCTCTCCTTCCTACGACATGCAGCTTCTCCCGTCTCCGTCTGGGGCTTCCTTGCACACCGGCCGCCTGAGGGGCTGTGGACAGCGGCGTGTCACCCACTGCACGAACGTGTGCACCCACCCTTGCAGTGCCTCAAGGATCAAGGGACTTACTTCCGGTGCTTCCTGTTTATACTTCTAAAAGGCAAGAAAAGGCCTGGGGGCTGGTCACGGAAGGTTATTTCCAAGCTTACACTCACAGGACGGGCTGCAGATCAGCTGGCCTGAGAAGACATTTCATCTGACACCGAAGGTCATCAGCTAATGCCTCTGAGTCGTCAGGCACAGAAAATTCTCTCTGGCTTGTGGAGAAAGTAGCAGGGATTGGAAAAGCCACAAAGACTGTATTAAAATTCTCTTTCCCTTAAGCAGAGCTTCCTGACTTGCTGAGGCCCCAGAGGACAATTTAAGGGTAACGGGGTCCAGGCTTTGGCAAAAATACAGTTCCTTAAGATTAAGCGGGGTGAAGCTAACCGAGCTAATGAGAAAGAGGCCGACCCCGTGGGCTACACATGAAGCCAGGGAGCCTCTGCATCGTGTCCTGGTCCTTCCTTGTTAAGTGCAGGTTCATGTCCTGACCCAGACCAGGCACAGCCCAGGAGACGGCCGTCCAGGATGACGAAGAGCCTGCTGCCCACGGCTGTTTGAAAGATCACACACAAAACGTCTCCCCGCTTTCCCTTCTGAGTCACTTCCCCCTACTCCACATTATAACGTTGGCTCTATCAGGTCCTCTCCGTCCCCGAGGGAGTGTGGACTGTAAATGGAACATTAGGAAAAGCGTCAACAGAAGGCCATTTACAGCAGGACTGTGGGCCAGACCCAGAAGACCTGAGTTGCGCACTCGGCACTGTGCCCCTGCTTCGGGGAGGATGGGTTCACTCCGCCGCACGGTTGAAAACACCGGAAGGTCGGTGGGAGGGCCACGGGCTCGGAGAGGGAACATTCTGGTGACCCAGGAGGAGCTGCAGGGCACAGCGTGTCCACCCTGCGCCACGGCCGTCCCTGCACACCCTGCCAGTTGACACCCGGCTGGTGCGCTCCAGGAGGGGCCAGCTTTGTTCCCTCCTTCTCTGCTTTTCTTCAAATGCAGGATGGTCTTAAACTGACCTGGAGGCTGACAGGCTCCGCCCTCGCCGTGATGTCAGCCCTGGTGCCCTGGCACCTAGACATGGCCCAGGAGAGGCCGCGGCAGGCACGGCGCTGGGGCGAGGACGGGCCGCTGTGTCTCTGGCATGACCCAGTGCTTCGCCTCCTGAGTGAGCTCTGCTGTCCGAGGCCCTGGCACGCTGTCCGAGCCAGGCGAGGCCGGCAAATGGCCCTCAAAGCCGGCAGCGTGATGGACCCAGAGGCAGCTGACCAGCCCTCTCCCCCAGGAGGGACGCGGGCTCTGGTGGCGACAGAGAAACCGCTCACCCATTTTCCAGATGGCCCTGGGCAGCGGGAGCCACTCAGCGGGGCTCTGTTGTGACGTGGTCGGCAGCCTGTGTAAGGTGCCATCCCTTCCCAGAGGACGCCAGGCCCACGTCCTTCACAGGTGGGTGACGAGGCCCCTGCTCCTGCTTTGCAGGAAGGAGCCGGTGCCAGCTGCTGGCTCTCAGGACCTAAGACCCCAAAGCGGGAGGCCACGTGCCTAAGCACCCACCCCTCTACAAAACATGTGCTCCAGGTCCTAAAGTAAGTTATTGGACCTCAGTGTCTACACTGACCAAAGGTCCACTCCCCTTTCCTGAAAATACGGTCACTGACACAAAAGTTCCGTGGAAATGTTCTCATCTTCCCACCTGTGAAGAGTGTGGGTACCCTGCCATCCCGGCCCATCTGATCATTAGCTAAAAACATTAGCTGAACGAGACCCACAAAACCAAGCTTCCAACCCATGAGTGGGGCGCAGTCTTTGAGTGAGCACGGACACGGGCCACGTGAGGGCTGGCACTTGAGCGCCACCACGCAGGCGCCCTCCGTGGAAGCGGGGGCAGGGCTTCGGATCTGGGCTGTCCACCACCCAGTCGATGCCCCGCAGTTGGCAGGTACCTGGCGAGGAGCCGCGAGGGCCTGCAATGTGCTCACGGCTCCTCTCCCGCCCCCTGGGGGGACCTGCAGCTCATGTCCTTCCAAACAGAAGGGCCTGAGGCCACGGAGCACATTCGCCCCGAGCATCCCACGGCTCCCTGGAAGGGCGGCCGACAATCCAAATTAGGGCTTCAGCGAGGGTCGGGGAGGGAACTCTGGGACCCCCAGACGGCCTTCTGGACCAAGTCTGCAATGGGAGACTTTGAGGGTCATACTCCCCCCCCCGCCAGCCGGCACCCGGCCCAGGGCACGGCTCTGAAGTTACTCACCTGCAGAACGATGGGAAGTTGCTCGGGGGGGTTCCTATTCTCCACGCCCATCGTGAGCCACACCTGGAAGGCGGTCAGCTGCTCAGCGAAGAACGGACTGTGCTGTGGGACAGGCAGGGTGGTTAGTTAGGGACCTCACCTTGACTCTGTGCGCCCCGCGACGCGGCCCCCACGGCTGGCTGGGTCCGGGTAAGGGAGGGAGGGGAGAGGCAGGGACGGCGGCAGGAGGGACACGGCGCAGCTGGTGGCCTGTGTGAGCAGACTGGATGGGGGGGTGGGCGGAGAGGGTGTCCCTGGGGGACAATGTGGGGAATCTCTCCCCGGATGAGTAGAGTGTGAGACGCTCCTGGACACGGAGTGGGGGCATCGAGTGGGCACCGTGCGGCGCCCACCGTTCCGGGGAGGTCAGTGCTGGAGGTGCACACTCAAAGGGAGCCGAGCGGTGCTGAGCCCAGAGGCCAAGGGCAGCGGAGCAGGAGCAGGGGTGCTGGGCGGGCAGGGCGCAGCCTGGTTCTCCGCCGAGCTGGCTGAGCAACGGGAGTCACTGGAGACTGAGGTGCAGCAGGCAGAGTGTGCTCAACACAGGAGAGAAGCTAATTCGGAGACTCGAGTGTGGACGGCTCTGGGAAGGGATCAGGCTGCAAAGGGGAAGGACAGGAATGGAGGGGGCTGGGGAGGGGGGCGCGGCTGGAGGCTCCAGGCTCCAGAACCGTGGTTTCATGGCGGAGGTGAGGGTGCATNCGGGCAGGGAGGCGGGCTCTGGGGGGGCAGGAGGGGGGCGCTGCCACAGCCCGGGCGGCTCTCCAGGAATGGGAGTCAGACGGGCCCGGCTGCAGGGACGTGGGCAGATGCTGGGCACTCACAGGGGGCTCCCCGTCACTTCTATTTCTCAGTGAGACGCAGAGGGAGGGCACGGCCGAGCAGAGCGGCACAGGGAGGAAATATGTCCCCCAGAACTGTGATTTACTCCGGGACCCTGGGGTGGGGGCAGGGGGACAGAGAGTATGTGAGGCCACCCTAGGGTCAGTGGAGGGAGCGGGCAGCAGGTGGGAGGGCCGCTGGGCCCGCGTGCTGAGGTCACAGTGGTGGGAGGCAAGGAGCTGGCCTGGAGGAGGGGACGCCTTGCCCGGCAGTGACAGAGACCAGGAAGCAGCAGGACGGCCAGGTATTTTGATCTGAATCACTTTCACCTAACGCACGGCTCTGTTGTCCCTGATCCTGGAACCAGAAGAATCTCAAGGTACAAAGCTCTGCCTCCCAGCCCGGTCCTCCTGCCCCACCTTCTCTGTTTTTCCCAAGGGGAAGGCGGTGGCTGCATTTCAGAGTGTCTGTAAGGAAGGGGAGCGGGGAAGCGGGGCTGTGGCGCGTGTGGACAGTGTGGACCCGTGTGTGGACACGACTCAAGTTTGTAAGCCCAACTCCGGGCTTGCTCACTCCACACCGTCCATGGAGGAGCCTGGTGGTCAGAGCCACAGTGTCCCCTCAGAATGGCCCGTCGTGTGGAAAGTGCACAGAGAGCAAGCGCCACCCAGGAGCCCGCGTTCCTGTGAAGTGGGCGTGTGCCAGGTGCGCCACACCCGGAGGGCGACCTGGGAGCTGGGACGGAGCCCCCAGACTGGCTTTCCTGTTTTTAAGTGTGAATTTTTCCCGAACTGGTTAAAAACAGTAACCTCTCCGTCCCCACACGTGTCTGAGGGGAGCTCGGGTCATTCAGATAATTCCTTCTCTTTGCCCCTCCGTCCAAGCCCGGATTTGAATTAAGGACGCTGCTGTGCTGCTCACTGCCAGAGACACTGTTCCGCCCAGAAAGGACCAGCGTCACCTCTTTGCGCCCAGAGCTGACAGCAGGGGAGAGTGCTCCTGAGGTGTGCGGCCAGGTCTGTCGTGCCCCTACGGCGCGGGCAGCCCCCCAGCACGAGCGGGCTCAGCAGTCTACATAACGCGCCCCAGAGCGCCGCGAGAGCCACTTTGTGACGCACGGGTGACGGAGAGCGGCGCTTCCGGACCAGACTCCGAGACCGCGGCTGTGATGCCGGAGCTGCCGGGCGGAGGCCCGCAGGGGTCTCCCAGGACAGCTCTGAGGCTGCTGTGACCGGCCCGCCCACGGGTCAGGGGGCCCGGGGGCCTGAAAACAGGCGTGAGGGGAAAAGGCCAGAAGGGCACAAAGAGCCACCTGATCCCTGCGTGATTCAGACGCAGAGGACGCAGTTAATCTCAACACACCTCATCTTCTTCTCACTTACCATCCCCGGTCCAGACACGGCTACGCTGCCTGGTGTCTGTCCTCACGTGCGGTGACACTCGCTACTCACCATGACCTCACCACTTAAAAGAGCAGACAAAGGAAAACTGCCAAATGGAATTCAAATTCCACAGCCTGTCGGAGCCCTGCTGCAGATGGGCTCTTTGCGTCCCTCAAGAAACTCCATCGTCCACACTCCCCAAGTACCAGTTCCCATCAGTCTCCTTTCTGTTGTTAATAAAAATCCGTCCCCCCAGCTGCTGACCTTGGGCGAGTGACAAACATGCCGGGCTTTGTTTTGGTATATTTGACAATGATGTTTTAAAACAAGGCCAGCAATTTGTAGGAGAATTATTAGAACAAAGTAGTGAGTTTAGTAATCCAACTGCAAAAACTCTCCCGTAAACAATATATATGGGAAGAAAGATAAAAGAACATTTTAGAAAGACCCCACTGGCAGTCACGATGATGGACAGTAGGACTCAGCGCTGTGGAGATGCCGCCTGCCCCCTCAGCCGTCTACGCATCCATGGGATCCCTATCAAACCTGCTTTCATAATCAAGCCTGCTCGGTCCTGTGCAAGGATGCAGGGGTCAAAAAGGCAGAGCTGAGAACCCAGGAGCAGCCCACGCAGATGGTTGCTGGGTTCGATGTGAATAACACCGGGTAAGCTCAACATCCACGTGTGGAAATGCGTATCTTGACCCCTACCTCACACCGTCCATACTAGTAAATCTCAGAGAGACTGCAAATCTAAGGGGAAAAGTGAAACGATCAGGCTTTCAGAAGAAAAAGAGAACACCTTCTCAAAGGTGTTCATCTCAAAGTAAACATTTCTTAAACAGGATACCAAAAGTCGTAAGTATGTGAGAAAAAAATGGATGAATTGGAGGTTAAAATAAGAAACTTCTGTTCCAGGAAAAAACCTTAAAAAAGTGAAAACAAAGTCCATACAGTTAAAAAAAGAAAGAAAGAAAAAGAAAAGGATATTCACAATGAGTGATGGACTTGTATTCAGATTAGATACACACCACTACAAACTGATAGGAAACAGTTAACATAAAAGAAAAACCAAAAGACTTCATCAGGCAACTTACAAAAGAGGATATTCAAATGGCAAAGGAAAATACAAAATAGGGTTCAACAGTATTAACCATCAGGGAAATACAAGATAAAATCTCAGTGAAACACCTCTTCACATGGAAACACAACAGCCAAATAAAGGGAAAAAGGGTAGAAAATACCAAGTGTTTGTGAGGACACAGGGCAACTAAAACTCTCATAAGCTGCTCAGAGGTAGAAGCTGGTTCGATCCCAGGAAAAGTGCCCAGCAGTGTCTACTAAAACGGACCACACACGTGCCTGGTGACCGGAAATCTCACTTCCAGTGTGTGCCCTGACACAAACGCACCAAAGCCACGTAAGAAATTAGCAGAACCCACTAAATTTAAGGGGGCACCAAAAAACTCAGTAACTGAGATAAAACAATACATTAATGTATAATCAGCATTACTGATTTCTCCTTCCCGTCAGGGTCCAATGGCTCAGCCTGGCACCGGCTGGCACTACTTGTGGGGGTGCTACCTGCAAACTCCAAATGTCCACTGGCCAGAGGATGGGCACATGACCTTTGGGCTGTCCCCCATGGTGACGACAGCTCCAACTGTGGGAGCAGACGTAATGTCGAGTGAAAGCCCGAAGGCCATGTCCTGTAGGATCCCATTGACACAGCACACAAAACCAGGCGGGACGGCGGCTACGCTTGGGAAAGCACGAAGAAGGCAGTAGGAAGGGGCTTCTGGGGGGCTCTAGCACGTGGTGCTCGATCTGGGGCGTCTGGGGACTCTGACATGTGGCTGGTTGGTCTGGGTGCTTCTCTTACGAAAACTCCTCCAGCCTCACACTTAGGATGTGCAAGTTTCTCTATGTATGTTCTGCTCCCAAAAAAGTGAAAACAAAGCAAGAAAGCTAGCACAGGATCTACGTCAGGTGCCCCTCCCTATCACAATTTGCGGAAATTACTCCCATATGCAGAACACTGATTCCAGCAGATCAGAAATGAAGCACTGAGATCCGTGAAGTGTACTGTGCAGTGGAGCGGAAAGGTAATAACGCAGAAACTGTACTGTTTTACTTGAGAGTGTAGAGTTCTGATCCCCTAAGGTACAAAGTAAAACCATACACGGTATAGAAAGCCGAAATTGTATTAGGTTTTCCAAACACGTGTTTGTGGCGACAGGCCCTGGCCTCCTTCGGCGAGCAGAGGCACTTGGGAGGGCCGCCAGCTGCAGTGGAGGGGAGGCCTGGGCTGTCCCCACGGAGTTCCGTGACTGCACGAGCCCGGTCCCTGTCACAAGTGTGGGCCCGGCGGGAAGGGGCCACGTGCGCTGCTGAGAGCCAAGCGCAGGCCCTGCCGGCTCTCTGGAGACGCAAGGCACCCTGCGAGAGGGATGGATGCGCTCAAGCAACCGCAGCAAATATTAATGGCAGGACCGTGGGCACCCAGGTGCTCGCTGTATTATCTTTCAACTTTGCTGGAGGCTTCAAGTGTTCATACTAAAATGTGAAGATATTTGAGCAATAAAAGGGGAGGAAATATGAGGTAAACCGGAGAGGAAGCCTCTCAGCCCATCGCCCCCTCCACTGGGGCATTAGACCATTGGAGGAGTTATACTCCAAACACACATGCACCTGCACAGACCACACACACATACACACACGCGCCCACACAGAAACGCACCTGCACACATGCGCACAGATATGAACCTGTCCGATCACATGCACACACATGTGCAGACACGTGCCTACATGGATCACACACAGATATGCACACATGTGCATGGACATACAAGGCAACGATACAGATGAGCACATACAGATATGTACATATGCACATGAATACCTCCCACAGATAAACATGTACACCCACCCTGGAGATACACACAATGCACACATGTACATGTAGGGACACAGATACATGAACACACATGGACGTGGACACACCTCACACAGATACACATGCATGTACACACACAGCTGTACACACAGGTATGCACTCATGTACACACATGTACACATACACACACAAGTATACACACATACACCCTCCCACATGGAGCCACACCCTACAGATATGCACACATGCACCACACCCCAGATACACACATGTACATACACAGGCACACATGTACACACAGCACACCCACACAGAAACACACACACGTAGAGACACATACCCACAGATACACATACATGTGCATATACGTACACAGACACACTCAGGTATGCACAATGAACACATGCACACACACACACATGTACTCATGTAGATGGACACACCTCACACACACACCCACATGTACCACAGATATCTACCCTATAGGTATGCACACTGCACACGTGTACACATATACACAGATACCCACACATGTGCATGGACATGCATTGCACAAACATGCACAAATGTACATGGACACCCCCCACGTGTACATAAGCATACCACTGCAGATAATATGCCTGCACACACATGTGTACCCATACACCCCACACATAAACACACTTGCACAGACACACCAGAGATATGCTTGTATATGTGCACAGATGCACATGGAGACCCACATAGAGATACACACATACACACATGTAAACACACTCTACAGATGCACACATACATGTATATCCACACGTGCACACACACCTCACACACACAGATACACCCCATGTAAACATACACGTACCCCACACGCACACTCACACATACATATACACACACGTACTGAGTATTCATACCCCTCACAGATGTGCACACATACATGCACCCCCACCCCCCACATGCACACACACACACGCACACGCACACCCCCCACGCTAGACCCGAGCACTCAGCCTGTGTGAACTCCTCCAGTCCTGAGCTCCTTCAATTGGATACCACCCTGATTCTCCCGCAAAATGAGGAGACTGAGGCACAGGGGGTGGGCTTGCCCACCAGAGTCTTGGGTTGGGCCAGAGATGACGGTGTGGGTGCAGAAGGCTAGGGGCTCTGACCACCCGGTCCAGCCCTCCGACTTGCCTGGCTCTCAGATGGCCCTGAGGTGCCCAATGTCCCCCGCTGCCCAGCTCCTCCCAGACCTGAAAGCCTCCCCTTCCCGTGGGGGTCAGAGGGCGCATACGCGCTCCCCACACCCTCCGCCTGGTCCTAGCCGCGCTCTAACTTGATGGTGTGACGCCCCTACTCCTTTCTCAGGGTTGTCGAGGGAGGAGTTGAGTCTGCAGGGTGCTCAGACTCGGTGCACAGTGAGCACTTGACAGACAGACCCCGAGAGAAAACGGGAGGTGGGGAAGCGGAAGGAGGGGGAGGGGCTGGAGGGGAGGGGCTGTGAGGCCCCCCTGACCCAGGCCCCTGGGGACCAGCTATCCCCTCAGGGCCGAGCTTCACACCCTCACAGGTTCCAGGCAGGAGTCTTGGGAAACGCAGAATCCATGCCAGGTAAAGGGCACAGTCTGCAACACGGCTCGGGGAGTGCACACCAGGAGCAGCAGTTTCAGAGAGGATACTTCTCAAGGGCTTTGCCATCTCAAGGTCCCTAACCGCTGGTGGGTGCGATCTCCCAAGCGTCCGCTGACTGCACTGCTTCCCAGGCGGGTGAACGAAACCTGATCCCCCAGCGCCCTGGGCGCCACCCCAGTGGACCACACGGACGCCCTTGCAGGACTCACCCGAAACGCGGTGCCTTCCTCGATGATGGTGGGCAGCTGCGAGAGGCAAATGTCGACGGCCAGGTCCCAGGCTTGCCTGCGGAGGAAGCAGAGGGACGCCCACAGGGCCTTACTGACCGCTCTTCCGGAATGGGCCCTGGCCACGGGGGGCAGAGGGGACCCTGAAGCCGTCTTGTGTGTTAACATTGCTTCTCTTTGAATTTAACTGAGAAAAGAGCTCAGGAGAAATGAAGGGACTGTCTCCCTTTGTGCCATAGCTCCTGCCCCTGACTTGGCTGCCACGGCCTGTCCTTGCCCACGAAGCAGCTGTGGCACTGTGGTGGCTGGACAGTGGCAGTGTTGCCCACAAACGCGCCACGGTGCTTCATCAGAAACAGCCAGCGTGGGGCCAGAAGGCGGCTCCGTCTGGAACCCCCCCTGTGCTGAGTGGCCCCTCAGCCCGCACCGAATCAGGACTGGCCCCCACCATCAGCTGCCTGGGCCTGTGCCCGACAGGAGCCACTCAGGATGAGGTGTCCGTGTCCTTGTTTGAGAGGAGAGCAAGTCGCTCTGACATGGGACCCTGGCCACCTCTCCGCCGGTTTCTCTCAGCATTGGGACCTGGCTCAAAACACACACAAGGCGGCCAGGGTGCGCCCGATGGCCCGGCGTGCGTGGCTCCGCCTCCCAGGGGTCGGTGTCCCTGTCTGGGGCAACAACTGTGCTGCTCGCAGGGTCCTCGGGGCCCTCGGGTAGCGGGGTCCTCGGCAGGGCTCCGAGTGACGAGGGCCGCTCACGGCGCTCAGCATTAGTTCTACACTGATGCAGGCGACCGCCTCACTTTCTGGCCACAGATGGGACGCGTGCGTGGTGTGGACACAAGGTTCCTTCGCCCCTGCTCTCCCTTCCCTTTCTCGTGGACACTGGGGGCCAGCCTGCGGGTCTGGCTCCTGGCACGTCCACCTCTCATCCCAGGGCGACTCCTGAGAGGCAGGGTTCCACCTGCTGTTTGTCAGACTGACGCCCCGCGTGACTGTGGGGAAGGGGGCACTGTTTCCCCACATCCCCAGAGGGGGCCACATCGGGAACGAAAAACGTAAACAGCCAGAAACACAGGAAACACGTAAGACAAAGAGCAGCCTGGAGGGCTCTCTGTCATGATTCAAACACACAAAATATATTCCAGTTTTCCCAGACCGGCCCTCTGAACAAGCACACCCTTCCCCCTTCGATCTAATTAAGAGGCAATCAGCACATAATCAAAAGTGCCTCAAAGAACAAGCAATAAATAGTTCCCATATGCTCAATAAGTGGCCGGGCTGCAGGCAGAATGTTCTCCAGCAGCGTTGAGGGAGATACTCTCTGTTAGACAGAAACAAAGTCGATTACTGCAATTAAGCTCTATAAAAATTCCTTGAATTTAATCTAATAAAAACTTTGAACTTGAGGAGTTGGAAGCAAGCGCATACAAGCTGGGGGCAGGTGAAGGTGTGAAGGGGTGCAAGGGGGTGTCCGGCCACGGAAGTCTGCTACAGCCGCTGCGCCGGGCACCTGGAGCCGCACTCGCGGATAGTGGGCGACACGCCCTCCTCAGCCCTCTCATCAGGATCACGAGGCAAGGACGGTCCCCCCACAAAAAGGCCGCTGCAGCTGTCCTCCGTCCTGGCAGGGGGTCCTGGGCAGGGTGTCGGGGGAACCAGGCCCCACCAGGAGAGGCCACCATGGGGTCTCATGGTGCTGATAGGTCCCTCCAAAGAGTGAAAGCCCCATGGGGCCGCACCAGGGCCAGAGGGTGGCAGTCCTTCTGAGAGTGTGCCTCGCGTGGTCACTGGCTGGCCGGCCCCTCCCTTGGGGACCGGGTCCTCAAGCAGCCTCGGACGTGTGCTTTCATTTGTGCACAGGGGCCGGGGGCTGCGGATGTGAGAGGGAGCCTTGGAGCAGGGGAGCCGCTGCGCTCACTGGGAGCGAGGCAGGGAAACGGCTCAGGGCTGTGGGCGGGGGGCCCAGCCAGCTAAGGGACGAGGAAGGGACCTGGCCCACAGTGTTGAAGACGATGGCACGTGTGCAGCTGCGGCAGGCCGGTGGCCCTCTCCAGCCTCCGGCCGCTGGTGCTCACAGGAAGAAAGGGTGCACTCGGGGACCTGAGCCCCCACGAAAGCCCCGAAGCACAAGCGTGGGTAAAACTGGCTGTGTTTTCAGGGTGAAATCAAAATGAACTTGGTGTCTTAATTTGGATCCTCACTCAGGGAGAGTGGGAACGGGAGTCCTGGGAAGTCTATGGCCGTGGCGATGGGCTGCCGGGCTCCGGAGCCCACGCAGGTGCCAACCTGGGAGGTGTCTGCATTCGCACTTCCCACAGCCCGCGNGGGTGGGGCAGAAGCAGCTCAGTGGTGAGTCACCGTCCAGGAAAACGTGCCGTGCAGGCAGGCGCCTGGGTTTTCAGGAAACGGGGCTCTGATGGCAGACGCCCAAGGAGTGGGCAGGGAGGAGCGCCTTCCAAGAGCGCGCGGCCTCCATCTGCAGCGGGCGCTCAGCGGGCGAGGCGCCCTCGACGGGAACGGAAAGCACAGGTTATTAGCGCCGAGAGAGGCGAGGTTTCAAGACCTGCAGAAATCGAAAGTGAAGGAGAACGAGTCCCCGGTGGCTCCACATCAAAGACTGAGCAGGAGCTGGCCGATCGCTTGTCATTAGCGCCCCGCCTGAAGCCAAGGCCAAATGGAGACTGCTTGGTGCTTTAACCTCGGCTTCTGTTGGGCTTTGTCCCCTCCTTCCCCTGCTCAGAATCCAGCTTCTCCATCACCACCCAGGCCTGCAGGGACTGGGCGGAGCATCATTTATTCCACGCTCCTGAAAACCTCGGCCGTGCTCCCTGGGGGTGTACCAGCTCTGGCCTGCTGACGCGGAGGGAGGGGAAGAGCGGGGGGCATCGTTCTAACGTGGCTCGTCACCAAACCAGCTCTGCGGCAAGGCCACGCCAGCACCCGGCACCCGGGCAACGCGGCAGAATGTGAGCACAGCGGAGCACAACCTCCTTGGCGTCTGGGCCTCACGCTGTCCCCTCTCTGTGCCCGACACCACGGCTTGGTCCCTCACGGACAGGGGTGAGCGGCCCGCCTGCCACCTGGGACCTGCGCATTCCCGGCCCCCCTGGATGCGGCGCATTAGACACAGATGCCAGGCGAGAGCAGAAACGAGTTGTGGCCCTGGGGTTGGCCACCGTGGGGCGCCGGGAAGCTGGGGTCCCTGTAGCTCACGCTCGGGCTACACAGAACGAGCAACAGACTCTCCTTCACGAAGCTGGCAGCCAGGGTCAGTGGGTGAGCAGGGGTGCGGCTGCGGGCTCCCCAGGTGCTTAACCTGGTATTTGCACCCAGCCTTTCTGTCCTCTGACTCCGCATGAAACAACTCCGAAGGACTGTATAAAGAAATACAGCCTATCACCGTCTCCAGGTGGTCTCCTCCCTGGACCCATGCCACGGCGGCCGGGCCACACTGGCCACTCTGGGAAGCACGGCTGCCCCTCTGTGAGCATCTAGTTAGAAACCACCTCAGCACCTTGCCCTTGGAAAGCGCAAGGGCAAGTCAACATCTCCCTAAAACCCGGGAGAGCGTGGAAATCTGCAAGCGTGACCTTCACACTCACTTCCCGCCTTTTGCTGTTTAGCGTGAGGGTGAGCGTGTGTGGGGCCATGATTTGTCACTGCAGATGCTCCCCTGGGAAGCAAAGACCGTCCAGATGGCACTTCCAGACGCCCCTGGGTGTGAACGGAAAACAAGGTGGCCCCGCAGGCTGGCAGCAGCTGGACACGGAAGCCAGTCCACGCACGGGGCCTCGGTCACTTACCTATGAACAGCATTTAAAAAACTGCGATCATGGGGTGCCTGGGGGGCTCAGTCAGTTAAGCATCCAACCTCGGCTCAGGTCATGATCTCACGGTTCATGAGTTCAAGCCCTGCATCAGGGGCTGTGCTGACAGGGCAGAGCCTGCTTGGGATTCTCTCTCCCCATCTCTCTCTTAACTAAATAAACTTAAAAAAAACATTGTGACCACTCCCAATTTGGTTGTGTGTGTGTGTGGGGTCTGTTTACCACTAAACGAGTCCCCTTGAATTTCCTGCGTGCTCAGTGAACTCGCAATGGCCAGAAACGCCCGTGTCTCCATGTGCTCTGGTGGCAGTGAGAGGGAACAGCACAGGTGGGGTGGCTCCTGCCGCAGGCCAGCCCCTCCCCNGGCTTGGGGAGAGGGAAGGAGGCTGGGGCTGCCACAGTGGCGCCGACGGCACCTGGTCAGACAACGTTTCTGGCCATCGCTGCTTGATCATGTTTCTATGAGCATTTTCTCCTTGAAATCTAAAGCCTGCTTTCACATTCAAGTCCTGATCAAAGTAGGTTAATGGCGTAATTTTCAACATTTAATGGGACTAATGTTTACTCTCTGGCTATAGACTCATGCTGGCACCGTCATTAGGAAAACCCTATCTGGGGGGGACGTGTGCTGTACGCATATGATTCTCCTCCCTGCAAATCTCACCACCACTGATCTCTGCAGGAGAACCCTGTAGTTTTACATACATGGCCTTTCTCAGCATATAAAGATCGGAAGCCATGATATCAAGCCTTTCCAAAAAACACCCCAATTGGAAATGGCCTTTGAGGCCAATGGTGAAGCAGGGCAGGCTTGCTAAAGGAGGGCCCAGGCCACCATGGATGCCTTGCCCCTGCACGGCTACCAGGCTTCAGGGGCCCGGGGGGCACCAGGCGCAGAGCTCCCTGCTTCCATCCCCCAGGGCATCTGGGGTCCCGGAGCCGAGCAAGCACCCAGCAGGGCTACATCGGCGGCCCCCATTGGTTTGGTTTGGTCTCAGCAATGGTTTTAAAAATCCTGTATTGGTGGGGACACCTGGGGGGCTCAGTTGGTTGAGTGTCCAACTCCATCTCAGGTCACGATCTCATGGTCTGTGAGTTCAAGCCCTGCATTGGGCTCTGTGCTGACAGCTCAGAGCCTGGAGCTGCTTCCGATTCTGTGTCCCGACACCCCCCGCCCCCACCCGCCCCTCTCTCACTCTCACTCTGTCTCTCAGAAATAAACGTTAAAAAAAATTAAAAAATACTGCATTGGTTATCAACATTTTAAAGTGAGGAAATTGGAAATGAAAATGCGAACTTATGACTACTCTTTAAAACTTCACTGTGGGTCCAAACTGCCCCCTGGAGCCGAGTGTTGGTGATGCAGGCTTGCCGTCAGCACTGGGCCCTCCACCCCTCGCCCTGCGCTGCTCCGGCATCGACGCCCCCGCAGGACTGGGGCAGACAAGGGGCTGGGAGACTCCTGCCGACTGAAGCCCTTCCAGGCTCATGGGCCCCAAGTTCTGCCCGGATGGTGGACGCGCTTTCAGGAGTTGGGCCACTCCAGACCCGCTGCATGCTTCCAGAAAATCCATCCTTTACGGTCCACGCCCCTGACAGCAGCCTCCTCCCAGAACGGCGGCCTCTCACCGGCGCAGCACCAGGACCCCACCAGCCCGAACGCAGGCCTGGGCAGCCCAGGGTCCGTACATGCTGGCGATGCAAGGGGCCCCATTTTTCAACCTGGCCCTTTTGGGTCACTCACCCACAACCCCCTGCAACCTGTCCTGCACCTACTCGTGGCCTCATGGACGAACACGGGACCTCGGAGCCCAGGTCCAGCTCCAGCACGAGTCTGCTGCCCACAGAGCCCGAGCTGCAGCAACCGGGGTCCTCGTACAGGGAGCAAGGGAGGGCGGCAGGCCAGATGGCGCTCTGCACAACGGGGGACCGTGAAGGCCGAACCCTGACACGACCCCGGTGGCCTGGGTACGTTCCAGCCGCAGAGGGGCCCTGACGTGCTCGGGGAGGCCAGACCAGGGAGGCGGGACGGCCCGGTGCACACATATGGCTGCCAGCCATTCCACCTGCTTCACATGCCGTGAGGCTATGCCCACGTTCGCTGCACCCCCGTGGGCCGCTGTGCTGTTTATGTTTGTGTGACAGATGCAGCTTTGCTGTGGGAGAGCCAGGGGGGCTAACCGTGCGGGAGAGAGGGCACGAGCCGGCCTTTGGCGCGGGCCAGGTCAGGTGTCCTCAGCAGCGATGGCGGGATCACACGGTGCTGCGTCACGTCTGGGGTTTGGACCTTCTGTTGAGTTCTCACACACTCCGGAGCTCAGACGCTGTAGGGGGTCAATCCTGGGAAAGGGGTCCGGGAAAACATGAGGAGGGGGCTGTCTGCACCTGTCTCCTTCCCGGGGCGCCCCCACTCAAGCCCTGTCTGTCCCGCCTGCTCCCTGCTCCGGCCTGGCTCTGCCACCTCCCTCCCCGTGCGGCTGTTGCTCTGTGTGGCTGAGCTACCGCACGGGAGGCATTTCTGCGGCCAGAGATGGATGTGTCAACTGGAAAATGCTCTTGAGGCGCCGTGTTGGGGTGTCAGCAGGACGCAGGCCACTTGTCTGACAGGCGGAGCCTTGCACCCTGAGGAGTCTGCTCGGCCAGTGGCGCTGGGGACCAGGGGGCCCTCCACTCCGTGCAGCTGGTGTGACGCCCATTTCCTGTGGCTTTGCCACTTTTCCTTCCAAGACCAGATGTGGCACTGGGCTCATGCAGCGTTTTCACCTCTTTCTTCCCTTTTTTATAATACATATTTTATAAAAGCTGGTTCGGAAGAAATAGGACTTAACACATCACTTTTCTTAAGGGAACAGGCAGTTTTGAGGATCCACTCTTCCAGAAAGGTGAGTCTTCACTCTGATTATTCACTCTAAGTACCACAATGGCCTTCGAATACCCTCCCAGTTGCAGCGTGGCGGGGCCACTCTGCACATGTGACCCACCTGCCACACGGTGACTATGGTGGCCCCTCTGCCTGTGGTCGCTGCGGCAGAGCCGTCTCATCCTGTAAACGCCGGGTGCGGGCGATGCGTGGGACTGTTTAGCGGCCAGCACAGCCTGTCCCCACTTCCCTCACAGATGAGAGTCTTGCTTCCTGATTTCCCAAGGGGCCGAGGGCAGTGCATCTACACCCCCCTGTGTTTTCAGTGCCGCAGGAAAGCAGTCATGCGTGTATTTAAAAAAAACAATCACTGGCTGGAATAAACCTGACCAGGAAGATACACCGTGAATGGAGTGAGTGAACGGCCATTTTTAAGTATCCGTACGAGGGTTTCTCCCACGGACAGGCACCTTTGCTGTCGCCCGTTTTAGTGCTGCCGCAAATTCTGCCTGTGTTACGGAAACAAGGAGACAGGAGGAACCAAACGCCGCTGCTCGGGGGCCCAAGGGGAAGCCATGTTATGTTAGTGCCGCTGCTGCTACTGTTGCTGGTAGTGTAAGTAGCAACCGTCCAATTTGGGGAAACTAGAACAATAGTTGTAGAGATCTCACTCGTGAGCATGTGTGGCTGTGTGTGTGTGTCTGGGCACACGCGTGTGCTGTGAAGCAGCACACACACCAACAGCGACAGTCGGACGCAGCAGCATGGGGCCCGCTTCCTAAGCCCGGCTGGCGTTTTCTTCTCTCAACACCGGTCTCTGCAGAGCCAGAGGCTCGTGTGCGGGCACCCTGCCCCGAGGTCCTGGATCGTCAGGCCTCTGAAGGGGCCCGTACTTCCTCCTGGCAGAGAGCTTCAGGAAGGACTGTGCCAGTAGCGCCCGCACCACCCGGGTCTCTGAGCTTGGTGACAAGTCTTCCCATTTTGCCTCCCGTAATGCCATCAAACTTGTCCCACTGTGGAAACGCACGGAACCCAAGCCACGGGGAGAATGTCACCTTGTCCGGCACCGTCGGCCGGGACACTTACCACATGGCATGCATGTATGTGGGGGGCAGGCGTGGGCTGCTGACGGGGGTGCAGCTATACGACCTCATGATCCTTTCTGCCAGTAGAAAATTTCGAAATAGACTAGCCACCAACAGGTCCTGTCTGAAGAGCTTTTGGAAGAGATCTGAGGGCAGATAAAACATAAAAAGGCACCTTGAGTGGCTCATGTCCAGCATTTAAAGCCAAATAAATATACAAATTTACTTCTATAGAACTTTTTACAAGCAAGCTGAGGCTGATACACCAGCTTCCCATTGGCAATATGCACCCACATGCTCATACGGATACAAACACGGACCCCCAGCGAGTCGGTCAGGAATAAATACAGACAAGTCTTAATAATAACACTTCCGGTTTTAAGAACTAGGGACCGTGGCAGTTTTTATGAACAAAGGTGAGTCCTGAGTCTGTCTAGAAGGTAACACAGTAGCATCAGCACAGACGCTGAACATGGAGCTCATCCACCACCGCTCTTGGTGCTTGACGCTCTGTGACTCACGGAACCCTCCGGAGGCTCTCGCTGCCTCCTTCTCCACCGTGCCCCCCCCCCACTTTCCTCCCGGACAAGGTCTCATTGCTTCCGTTTCGCTTCCCTTATTCCATGGGCCTGTGTCCCCCAGCTGCGAGGCCGCAGCCCGCCCGCCCCATGCTGACCGGCCCGGCCGCCTCACCGCGAGGGAGCACGTTCCACGCGATGGTGTCCGTGATGGCCGTGAAGATCCAGTTCAGCTCCCCCAGGGGGGTCCTGCGGTCGTTCAGCCGGCCCGGGATCCTAGGGGACACGTGAGCCTTCGTTAGCAAGTGTTGAGAGAGTGTCGGACGC
>NW_027527428.1:6672748-6685403 GCF_008692635.1 Crocuta crocuta | reverse complement strand
AAGCCACAGGGGGTGCAGGGAGGAGACGGGGGGAGGGGGGCACGACGCCGCGGGCAGAGGCCGGGGAAGCTCGCCCCGCCTGTGACGTGGGCACTGCGAACGTGCAGCCTCTGTCTCCACTGTCCTCCCTCCACAGCCACACGAAGCAGCCCCTTGGGAGCCCCCGATGCATGGACTGGACCCAGCGGCCACACACACCACTCTTGTGGTTTCCAAGGCTGGTCTCCTGCCCCCAAAGGGCGGCCCGTGGCATCTGCTATGAGGAGCCCGTGCCACGTTCTTCCCGTCTGCGTCTCCCGGCCCCGTGGCTCCAGGCCATGGAAGTGCACTTTCTACCCGAGAGCCGGGAAGGAAAGCTGGTCCTCTGAGGTCCACTCCCTTCCGTTCGCCCATCACATATCTGAGCACCTACTCTGGGGCCCAGGGCTGGTCTAGCGCTGGGACGGGGTGGTCGCTGGTCACATGAAGGCCCTGCTCTCAAGAGGCTCGCGGGGAAGGGACAGACAAGAAGACAATAAACAAGTACAGGCGTAATATGTGTAGGGGGCAATGGTGCCAAACACCACGGGGCATGGGGCGCGGGAGGGGGTCGAGGTGGTCGTGTGGCAGGCAGAGGTGACAGAGGGTCTTGTTGACAAGGTCAGGCTGCAGCACCGGCCTGCCCTGGAGGAGGTGAGGGAGCGGACGGAGCTGACACCCAGAGGGAGACGGAGTCACACAGAGCCCGAGGTGTGCGTGTGCCTGCCGTACAGCGGCCCTGACCCCACTGCAGGGCAAGTTTAATTACATCTGACAGGAAACTCTTTTCTTTCCCTCCCAAAAGGAAAATGTTTGCAGTAATTTGGTTCAGACTAAAGTGTGACTCCTGCTATTTATAAGATTTAATGGATTAATATCTCCCATCATAGTAAGCCATTCGACGGCACTGTCTTTGTCTGAATTATATGCGAAGTGGCTGGCCTCAGTGACAGGCACAGCCAAGCAGGGCTGACCTCCTAACAGGACCCTGCAGCCGTGGGCTCCTTCCTTCCGCTAAATGCCTTTTCCTTCCGGAATAAAAAATGATTCTCATTTCCTTAAGTGATAGGATAAGGAAAAAAAAAGAGGAGGGATCAGTAAAATTCTTGGAAAACAGCATTATTGTTCAAATAGCTTAAACTCTTAAAGAAAAAAGATTTCCAAAATAATAATAAAAAAAATTGTATGCCAACAGGGAGACTCCGGTTTGCTTAAATCCAATGGCTGTGCAAACACAACCCCTGATGGCACATGCTGACTTAGAGAGCCATGGCCGTTGGCTCGGTGCTGGGTGTCCCTCCGGAGTCCCCAGCGGAGCAGAGGCCGAGGTCTCCGGAGAGGCACCTGGCACAGGGCAATACGACAAAGGAGGGCACAGGGCAGGAGGCCAGGCAGCCCCGGAGCAGGAAGGCAAGGCTCTGTGAACAGCAAAGCCCCCCACCCAGCAATGCACTGTGCCAGACCTGCCCCCCCCCAACAGCCGGGTGAGGATGGGGCGCACCTCCAGACCCCCCCTCCAGCAGCCAGGCGAGGATGGGGTGCAGCTCCAGACATCCCCCCAGCAGCCGGGTGAGGATGGGGCGCACCTCCAGACCCCCCAGCAGCCGGCCGAGGATGGGGTGCAGCTCCAGACCCCCCCAGCAGCCGGGTGAGGATGGGGCACACCTCCAGACCCCCCAGCAGCTGGGTGAGGATGGGGTGCACCTCCAGACCCCCCAGCAGCTGGGTGAGGATGGGGTGCAGCTCCAGACCCCCCCAGCAGCCGGGTGAGGATGGGGTGAAGCTCCAGACCCCCCCAGCAGCCGGGTGAGGATGGGACGCACCTCCCAAGAGAAACAGTCAGTGAAGGCATCTGACCGGGGTCCTCATTCTCGGCCCACATGTGGCAGTGGGGACGCCTGGGTTGCTGCTCCGGAAGGAACACAGCACTGCAAGATTGGGGGGGGGCTTTGAGAGGGCTGCAGGGTGCGCATGGAGCCCCGACAGAGTAGCCTGGGGCTTGGGTTCTGCGTCTGGGGAGGAGGAGCACGTGCACCGCAACCCTGTGTGAAAGATCCACGAGCTCGGCGGCAACACCAGTCGGCAGGAGCACTGCCCCCTCGCTGTGTGAGGTCCCGCGACGTGCTGCCTGGCCTGTGCACGGGGCGGGGTGGGCAGGGGAAGGTGTGGCTCGCCCGAGAGCTGCGGCACGAGGCTGAAAGCCTGCTGTCGGGGACCCGCGGACACAGCAGGGCTGAAGAGTGCGCGGAGCAGGCACCTGAGCAAACTGTGACCCTGAATGTCTGATCCCGGGTCAGTGACCCTAAATGTCTGATCCCGGGTTTGCTCTTCCTGAACACATTCAGAGTTCTCCAAACTGCGGGGTCAGAGGGCATATCGCCAATAGGGCCCTCGCCTCCAACACCTCTGACACCAGCTGCCAGTTCCAAGGGTCCCCAAACCGCTCAGTTTTGAGACTTCACCAGAAGGACTCGCAGAAGTCAGTGAAAGCTGCTCTATTTGTGGTTTCGGTTTATTAGACAGAAATACAGAGAGAGATTCAAGTCAGTCCAGGGAGGGGCGCAGGGGCAGAGGCCAGGAAAGCCCCATATGTGGGCCTTCCACATCCCCTCCTGGCATCCACACGTGACAACGTGCACAGAGCTCTGTCAACCGAGGGGCCTTGGGGACTTGGTGTCCACCTGGGAGCCCAGCTTGGCTGACTGGCTGCCTGTGAACTTGACCTCAGCCTCCAGGTGGATGGACACCCCACTCAAACCCCAGCCAAAATCATGTGGTGGCCCTTTGGGGAGAGTCCCCCCTTCTCCAGAATGGCGCTGGCCCTCTCTGTGCAAGGCCCGGTTCTTCCCTACACAAACATCCGTCTGTTTAACGTCAACGACAAGCCTATTTGGGCCTAGACTTCAGATTCTGGATTGACATATCCTGGTCCCTTCACTAGGCTAAACCCACAGGTGCGTCCATCGGAGGCCAGGCTGGGTCACGCACACAGGCCTTCCAGCAAGGTGGCCAAGGGGCGTGTTGCCTGCCTTAACCCCCTTTGAACAACAGGTCAGCACACGTGAAGAAAAAACCCGACCCGACCTGGATGGCCCGGGTCAGGCCCGAGTCAGGCCCGGCATCACCCAACTGAGAAGGCAGAGGTTGCCTGCACCCTTTGCGTCAGCAAGTCTGTTTCCAGAAAGCAGCCCCAAACTGGACATGAGGAATGGGGACACACGACACGTGTTGTTTTATTTACAGGGGCGAAAAGTCAGACACTAAGCCTGTTACCAGGATGAGAAGGATGGCTCAGTTACCTCGAGAAATTATTTCAAGCTGTTAGACCATTGCTTATGAATATTTCAACAATTTGGGAAAACACACACTTTCTAACATCAAGTGAGGAAGACAAATTCCGCATAGTCACCATCACCTGGGATGCCTCGGGGGAGGGCCCAGGAGCCACAGCCTCGAGGCACAACCATGGGGATGCCGTTCCCGTCTCACGTGGCCACGTGGTCAGCCTCTGCCGCACCCCGCTAGGTTCCTTTTTCTCCCTGCCCTGAGCCCCTGGTGGCCATGCTGGGGGAGGGGCCGCTGCCGGGTGACAGGAAGGCATTTTTGGAAAAGTCTGGCCAAGGTCCGTTTCCAAAGCTGGACCCAGCGCATCAGGGACTCGAGCCAGGTTGTCTTGAATCCAGGCAGGGCGGCACAGAGGTCCCACCCCCTGGGTAAAGGGTCACCGTGCCCCAGGATCACGGAGCTGCCGCTGGGACTCCCACCATGGCGTGTGAGTGGCTAGGCCACTGGGACACAGAGGCCGACCCTTGTCAGGCTGTGGTCAGTGTGAATCTGGGAGTTAAAAAAAATCCATATCTGTGACAATCAACAGCAGATAAGTGCAAAGTAGTGGCTCCCACTTCAGTCTCCTGGAAATTCTGTCAATCGCTTCCACTAAGCTCATTGTGAAGCCAGAGACAAGCCACCTGCCGACCGATCTGAGACAGACCCAGGCGTCATTCAAATCGCCCCACCTGCCCATCGGTCCCGGGTGCCTCTCCACGTGGCAGACTGGGCTGCGTACTTGGGAAGGCAGCGTGGAACGGGATCAACTTCCCCACATGTCACGTCACTTAGGATTAAATCACTTCGGAGGCGCCTGGGGGCTTGGTCGGTTGGGCATCCAACTTCAGCTCAGATCCCGATCCTGTGGTTTGTGAGCTCGAGCCCTGCATCGGGCTTGCTGCTGTCAGCACAGAGCCCGGTTCTGATCCTGTGTCTCCCTCTCTCTCTGCTCCTCCCCCTGCCCCCTCTCTCAAAAATAAATAAACAGTAAAAAAAAAATCAAATCACTTCAGAACCCTTTCGTTTCTGTTTTCCTTTCTGTGTCAGAAGCCAGTGTCCACTGGAGGCCACTGGACCACAGATGGCTCACACAGGGGCCACGGAAGGAACGGAGCAGCAGGAAGGTCAAACCTAAGCCCACACTTCATTACAGAGCTCCTTTGAACTCCTGAAGAGATTTATTAACAATCAAGGTAGTTCTTTTAAAATTTAAATCTGCAGTGTTCATAGCAGCACTCTCAACAATAGCTAAAACATGGAAAGAGCCTAAGTGTCCATCAACAGATGAATGGATCAAGAAGATGTGGTTTATCTATACCATGGAATACTACATGGCAATGAGAAAGAATGAAATCTGGCCATGTGTAGCAACACGGATGGACCTTGAGGGTGTTATGCTGAGCAAAATAAGTCAGGCAGAGAAGGACAAATACCATATGTTTGCACGTATAGGAGGATTAGGAGGAACTTGACGGAGGAACAAGGGGGAGAAGAAGGGCGGAAATGGTGGGGGAAAGGGAGAGAGGCAAACCATGAGAGACTCTTGAATGCTGACAAAAACTGAGGACTGATGATGTGAGGGGGAGGGGGGATGGGCATGGAGGACGGCACTTGTGGGGATGAGCACTGGGTCTTATGTGGAAACTAATTTGATAATAAACTATTTGTAAAAAAAGATAAAAAAATAAAGATTAAAAAATAATAATAAAATTTAAATCTGCAGTGCTAATCAAGGCTAACTTTTGTGAGAAGCATGAAAAGCTGTAGTTTGGGAGCAGATTGTTGGGAGCCAGCTGGGCTGTGTCTGGGGAACTTCCAGTGTCTGTGTCTCTGCTCCGAGTCACTGAGGCTAAGCTTACATGCAAAGCAGGGACTGAGGTCCTTTGACAGGGAAACACAGCAGACGGCCACAGCGACGTCCCTGGGGCCTGAAGTCCACCGTCACCAAAGCTCTGATCTCCCCCACATCTGGGGTCACCTGCAGGGTTCAGGCCCTCGACCTTGATACCCAGGCCGCCAGTGGCTGCTCCAGCCCAGCCCTGCTCTTCGGGAGCCCCACCCCCAGTCTTCTGAGGCCTGAACGCGCCTTCCCTCCTGGACCGCAGGCTCCCTCACTGACACCTGTCTCCTACCCTCCGCCATCTCTGTCATCAGCACCACGGTCCCCGCGCCGGGAACCTGTCACTTAGCCTCTGACACGGCCCCAACCTAGGCGCCGTCTTCTGGCCACCCCAGACCGCGGGCCGTGTCCTCCCGCAGCCCCGACTGCCCCCGATGACGAGGAAAGTGCAGGAGTCCGCGCTGTCCTGCTGAGGAGGTGGGCCCCTCCCTGCCCCGCCTGNACGTCCCTGGGGCCTGAAGTCCACCGTCACCAAAGCTCTGATCTCCCCCACATCTGGGGTCACCTGCAGGGTTCAGGCCCTCGACCTTGATACCCAGGCCGCCAGTGGCTGCTCCAGCCCAGCCCTGCTCTTCGGGAGCCCCACCCCCAGTCTTCTGAGGCCTGAACGCGCCTTCCCTCCTGGACCGCAGGCTCCCTCACTGACACCTGTCTCCTACCCTCCGCCATCTCTGTCATCAGCACCACGGTCCCCGCGCCGGGAACCTGTCACTTAGCCTCTGACACGGCCCCAACCTAGGCGCCGTCTTCTGGCCACCCCAGACCGCGGGCCGTGTCCTCCCGCTGCCCCGACTGCCCCCGATGACGAGGAAAGTGCAGGAGTCCGCGCTGTCCTGCTGAGGAGGTGGGCCCCGCCTCTCCTGCCTCTCGGCCTCCACCCCCAGCCGTCTCTGCCAAGTGCCTGCAGGTTCCTCTGTCGTCCAGAGGGAAACAAAATAACACAGAAGCTCGTGCCCCACAAAACCCACCACTCGCAGGGCAGTCTGTCCTGATCCCGGTGTCTGTCCATCCGCCTTCTTCCCTCCCCTTTGCTCACCTGTCTTCACGGTGTGCCGCCACGACTGCCACCGTCTTTCCCCGCATCGTGTCGCCACTTCGGGGCCCACGTGGGTTCCTTCCCCAAAGCTCAAAACCTGAGGCACCGCTCGCCTGCTCTCCAACCGCTCAGGTCCCTGACTTTCTGCAAGGCACCCCTCCTGCCTGCCTCGTGCTGCCGAGCAGCCTGCTGGACCTCGGCTCTTCCCTGTGTTTCGCACTATGCAGCGCGACGGCCCGTGGAGAATCTTTGTCGATTCTCTGCAGCGACTCTGCTCTAACGGGCCTCGCCGGGGATGCGGGAGGGCACCGCTCCCCTGGCTGCACAGGTGGGACTGGCGGCTCGCGGCCTCCCGCTGCCCACACCTCTGGAGACAGGCGGCCTCTGCAAGGCCATAGGCAAGCGAGGGCAAAACCACGGCCTGGGCAGTCAAGTAGAAGGTTCCCATCCGGCGTCGAAACCACCGATGATCACCCACCTTGACACATTAAACTCTGAACAAGCTCCCAGGCCCTCCTCCCCCCGCCCTGCTGGGCATGTCCATCACCTCTCAGTCTGAAAAAACGCAAAGCTCTTTCCGCCTCCGTTTGCCTGCTCAGCCTGCCCTGCGTCCCCACCTGGCACGGCCTCCCTGCCCTCTGCGCTGGTGCCGCTGCGTCCTTATAAGCAAAGCTCCGTCCTCTCTGTCCGTGACGACACCTTGGCCCTGACGGCCTTGGCTGATCCCCTTTGAGGTTGGGGCTGAATGATGACCTGCATCCAATTTCTGTCATTCGCTAGAGAGTCCCCTTTATCTTTTCTGTCTATTCCCCACTGCTTAGGGCGGGCTCGTTACCGGTGCAACCAGATAATAAACTCCTCATGGGGGAGGACTCCCTTTCCTCGACACAAATCAATCACCCGACCGCTGCCGGTGGAGCACTGAGCATGGCCCCAGCCCACGACTGTGGCTCACGTTACCTCCCCCTTCATAAGAGCACAGCTCCCACACCAGCAGCTCAGAGAAGTCCCCCCGGAGTGCGCAGGCCTGGCTGCCGGGCAGGGGGAGGGTGGCACCTGGCACCCAGGGCCCGTCTCAGCTGTCAGGACACGGTCTCCCAGCCGAGGGTACAGGGCCTGCTCCTCCCGGGTTCTCGGTGCCTCCGCGGGGTGGCCTGTGCTGTACCGCTCAGCGCGGGGCCAGCAGAGGCCCCGCCCGGCCTGCACCGCAGCTGGCTTCCTTCCCTGCCCCTCCACTACTACTCCCCACAGACCATGTCCCCCGTTGTAGCATCTGCACCCCACAGCCAACCAGCACGGGGGCGCGGGCGAGATTTCGTGTCCTGCTTGTGTTTACTCTTCTCCGTCTCTTTTCTGTTTTCCCCAAGCTTTCTCCTTCACTAAACAGGCCACAGTCCAGCTACAGGGAACTTGCCATCTGCAGAGTCCATGAGCCCCAGACCTGGTGCAGACCGTCCTCCTGCCGTCCCCGGCTCAGGGCGCACCGGGCAGTCCTCGAGCCTGCCTGCTCGCGGAGGATGTCCTGGGGGCCCCTCCCGCCCCGGGGCAATCCCAGGCCCTCTGGCCGCTGCCGCGACCCCATGGACGGCTCCACGGGACACAGCAGCTGCTGCCCCGCCCGTCCTCGCCCAGCGCCGAGCACAGACTGCCGGCGTCAACCAGGAGCTCCATACGCATGTGATGAGCGAAGGAAGGAGCCCTCCTGAGGGATCCCAAAGTCTGTGTCAGTGAAATGTTCAGTGAACAACTACAGTTTCCAAGAAAACAATGCGAACTTGCTAAAGTGCTCAGGTGACCCACAGGTGACACAAATCCTCCCCACTCCCGCCGCGGAAGAACACCAGACACACTGCCCTCTCTTTACGCACGAGATCAAGTAATTCTGGAAACGCTGAAAGAACGCTACATAAAGGGATGCTCCAGTTTTGTTCAAAGCACCCACGAAAACACTTAGGAAGTCAGTCTGGAAGGGCAGGAGAGGTGATGATCCTGGTGTGGGGAGGGTTATAAATGATTCAAATTCCCTTTGCTTCTCTGTACTTAATAATACATCTCTGCTGAGAACATGCTACTGCATGATAAAGAGAAACAAAACTTTTTTTCTCTTTAGTTAGAGAAAACTACACCAAGTTTTCCAGAAAAGGGAGGTATTTCAAAACTGCGTTATTTTTAATTTTCTGTCATCTCATATTCAACCAAAATATAGCAAATACACTTTTTCTTCCTCTACTTTGAATGCCTTCTTGGAAACGATGGTGTAGAGAAGCCTGCAGGTGGTCTGTTACCTGGACGTGCCCGTGACCGAGAAAGTGGGGCAGTGATCCAAGCTCTTTCTCTCTGAAGTAATACTTCCGAATGGCAGGCGAGTGCACACTGGCTTGGTGTTTGGGGGCACAAGAACCACACACGTGAGCGGTGGCCCTGGGGGGGTAGGGGGGAGCTCACGCACTCACGGGACAGAATCCCAAGGGTGCATGTCCCGAGTGCACCTCTCCTCAATCACTGAGTGCTTTACTGAAAACAAAATCACACATACACACAAAACCTCAGTCTTTCTAGAAACACGACCGGGTGGGGCCTGAATGCTCCTTGAGGTGAAGGCTGGGAGCCACTGCCGGAGACCAAACATTTTGTGAAAGGGTTTTCTGTCTGCAGACACTCTCCTGAACTCACATACTCTCCATACCCGTATGTGGTATTTTTCTCCAATCTGTCTTTACTGAGAGTTGTGTACGACTCAACACTCCACTATCGCCCGACTTCTCACTCTGAAGCGCCTTATACGCCAGCCATCCGCAGACTCCGAGACGGGGCACTCCAGGCCCGCAGTTCGCGGGGTGCCGCGCGGGAGTCCGAATGTGTGCGGCTTCACAGCCAGAAGAGAAGGGGCCCTTCACTCTGGACCGCGGGGCCACACCGAGCAGGCGGAAGGGAAGGAAGGGCGTGGGGGCGCTGAGGAAGCCTGGCTGCGGGAGGCAGCTCTCAACGGGGGCCCGGAGACGGCCGGCTGCGCGGCCGCTGTGACGCTGCCTCCAGGGCTGAGCCGGCCGGGCCCCAAGCGCCATCTGCACACCCTGGGCGTGTGGTTCCTTCTGCTTGTCCCGCAGGGCTCGGTGACATCGCGAGTCCCTTCCTGGGAATGGCGGCTCAGGTGACTCCGACGTGCCCCTGGCTGAGCACAGCCAGCGAGGCTGCGTGTGGGGTGGGAGTGGCCCTGAAGACAAAGGAAGGCTGGTGGGCCTGTGGGGGGTCGGGGGGCAAGACCCACAAGGGAGGAGTCAGGCGTCGCTGGCGCCGGGGGCCCCCTTTCTCTCGGGGCGTCTGGCGGTCCCACGGCAGGACTGAATGCAGGACGCTGAGCCGAGCGTGGCACCCACAGGGCCGGAGGGCAGACCCCAGGCTGAGGGCTGTGAGGAGGACGGTGTTGACAGAAGCCCGGAGGAGCTGGGCGGGGACCCCAGGGATGAAGTGGCGGCAGCCCAGACCTCACAGCCCCAAGTGTCACTTTCAGATTGCAGCCCCGACTCAGAAGTAACCAGGCTCTTCCTGGGAGACTAAGGTGATGTCTGAACCCCAGAAAACAACGGCTGAGAGAAGGAGATGGGCAGAGGATTCACACAGTGGTGACACCAGACATAAACGCCACAGTAACTTCACGCACCATCAGGGGCACCTGGGTGGCTCAGCCGGTTGGGTGGTGGACTCTTGGTTTTGGCTCAGGTTATGACCTCCCCCATTCGTGGGATCGAGCCCTTCATTGGGGTCTGCACAGAGCCTGTTTGGGATTCTCCCTCCCTTTTTCTCCATCCCTGCCCCACTCAGGCACGTGCTCTTTCTCTCAAAATAAATAAAAATAAACATTAAAAACACAATAACATCACATAATATGTTCAATGAGATAAAGGACAAAGGAGAGCTTTGGCAGAGAACTGGAAACAATGACGTAAACCCTGGAAATTCTAGAACGTCAGAGAACCAGAGATGATAAGGAAAACCCGAGAGATTCTAGAACGTCAGACAACCAGAGATGATAAGGAAAACCCAAGAGATTCTAGAAAATACAGCCTATGAATCACTCAGTAGATGGGGTGAAGAGCAAATGAGAAAATGCTGAAGAAAGAAATGAAAGATGGGTCAGAAAAACTCCCTAAATGAAGCATAAAGAGGTAACAGGTGGAGACCAAGGACTAAATACAGCGGGTATTATGGCAACATCCAAAATAACCTGTGGGGGGTCCCGAAAAGAAAGAACGGAGCAAAGACAGGATGGCTGAGAATTTTCTGCAGCTGACAAAGGATGCTAAGACATGATTTCTCGTTCTGCTTGGGCCGCCACAATACAATACCAGACCAGCTGGCTCAACCCGGCCAAATTCACTTCCCTAAGGCTCTGGAGACTGTAAGCCCATGACTGGGGTCCCGCCGTGGGAAGTCCTGGTGAGGACGCTCTTCCTGGCTCGCAGACGAATGCCTTCTTGCTGAGTCCTCATGTGGTGGGGGACAGAGCTCTGGTGTCTCTTCCTCTTCTTACAGGGCACTAATCCCATCATGACAGCATCTAGCCCAAGGCCTCCATCGCCCTGAGGCCCATGTTCAAATACTATCACATGAGGAGTTAGGGTTTCAATATAGGAGTTTGGGGCGAGCACAATTAAGCCCACAGAATTCAGATTCAAGACACGCTACAGTCACAAAGAAGGACGAATACAAAGAATGTCCAGGTAGGCACAAGGAATGAAAACTGCCAAAATCCAAGACAAAGAGACATTCTTAAAAACAGAGGAAAAAACGCATGCAGCCTTCAAGGGAACGTGTATTAAGTAAGGGTCTAATCAGTAAATATTAGCCATGCCAAGTAAATTAAAGAGAAAACTTAATATGAAATATTTTAACTACAAGTTGGAGATTAACAACCAAAAGGGATAGAGAGAAATCTAAAAACCACAGCAACAGCAGGTGAAGGGCGCAGAGAAGACATCTCAGGCTCAGGGAGCAAACCCAAAGAAGGAGCGAATTTGGAAGATTCGGCTCCACCTGCAGCTAAGACTCAGACCTTGCTGGCCTGTGCGTGGCTGCATCCCAGCGGACAGCAGAGTGGATCGTTATCCCTCAGAGTACAGTGCTGAAGTCCTTCACAGAATATTAGTAAACTATGTGCCCAAATGGTGTTCATCACACGAATGCGGTGTTTGTTTAACCTTTGAACATCAATAACGTGATGCAACATAATTACGGAATAAACAAGAATATTCTATCATCTCAATGGATGCAGGAAAAGAAGGATACATTTTAACATCTATTCCTAACAAAAACTCTCAGCAAACCAGGCACAGAAGGGAACTTCCTAAGCCTGATAAAAGATACCTATGGCAGATTCACACCTTGTGTTGTACTCACTGATAGAAGATAAAATGTTTCCCCATTAATAGATCCTCAACTGAGGTCAGGGCTTGGATGCCCAGTTTCATCGCTTCAATTTAACATTGTATTGGAGCCATTAGTCAGTGTAACAAAGCAAGAAAAAGGAATTAAACACATAAAGACTGGGGGAAAAAAGTAAAATTGTCCTTATTTGCAGATGACATAATTAGGTACATAGAAGATCTTAAGGAATGTACACAACAGCTTTGAGAACTAAGAAGCAAGTTTCACCAGGTCTGAGTACATGAGGTCATTACACAAGTCAACCGCATCTCTACATGCTGCCATTAAACAATTTAAAAAATTTGTTTTAATGTTTTTATTTATTTCTGAGAGAGAGAGAGAAACAGCATGAGCAGGAGAGGGGCAGAGAGAGAGGGAGACACAGAATCCAAAGTAGGCTCCAGGCTCCGAGCTGTCAGCACAGAGCCTGACATGGGGCTCGAACCCACGAACCGTGAGATCATGACCTGAGCCCAAGTCGGACGCTTAACTGACTGAGCCCCCCAGGCGTCCTTGCCATTAAACAATTTAAAAGTTGAAATCAATGTAACAGAATCCTTGTAAGATGCACACAGTTAAAAGCACAACACACACAAGTGCTTGGAGACACACAAACCTGGGTCTGGTTGTGGGAGGTTTACTCTCTGTTGTACTGTAAGCCTCAACTCCTGTTATGCTGAATACCTTTACCTGTAAAATGTGAAGGACCCACCGTACTGGTAAAGTTACACGAGATGATGTGTGTGAAGCACAAAGGCTAACACACAGTAGGTGCTGAGGCGTTGCATATCCAGCTGTAATGATAACTAGATTCTCAAGAGGGAACTGCCGAGAGAGAACTCGGGGAAGTTCTGTGAGGGTATTCCATAAGCAAGGTGCCTGCCGCCTCAGGCACTTTCCAGCGCACTTAGGATTCCAAAACCAAATAGAACAATCGGCAGTAGAGCAGT
>NW_027527428.1:6669196-6672717 GCF_008692635.1 Crocuta crocuta | reverse complement strand
AATAAATTAAAAAAAAAAAAAAAAAGAACAATCAGCAGTGAAAGAGGAAAACTTGGTCCAGAATCACCACATGCTGTGGGTCAATGTCCTGGGCATGCAGAGGTTCACCGTTGACTGCTGGGTGGATACCTAACCTCTATCTCACTGACCAGATCTCTGATCAGAACTAGGCAAAGAAGGGGCGCCTGGGTGGCTTAGTCGGTTAAGCGTCCGACTTTCGCTTAGGTCATGATCTCGCGGTTCGTGGGTTCGAGCCCCGCGTCGGGCTCTGTGCTGACTGCCAGCTCAGAGCCTGGAGCCTGTTTCAGTCTGTGACTCCCTCTCTCTCTGACCCTCCCCTGCTCATGCTGTCTCTCTCTCTCCTAGAAATAAATAAAAATATTAAAAAAAAAAAGAACAAGGCAAAGAAGCCTAGAGGGAATAAAGAAGGAGGGGGCGCCTGGGTGGCTCAGTCGGTTAAGCATCTGACTCTTGACTTTGGCTCAGGTCATGATTCCAGGATTGCGGGATTGAGACCCAAGTCAGGCTCCACATTAAGCATAGAGCCTGCTTGGGCTTCTTTCTCTCTCCCTTTGTCCCTTTCCCCCACTTGCACGCACATGTTCTTGCTGAAAGGAAAGGAAAGGAAAGGGAAAGAAAAAAGAAAAAAGAAAAAAGAAAAGAAAGGAAAAGAAAAAATAGGAAGCCTAGGGGTCCCCACTGGCCTTACACAGTGACCTCCAAGCATCTGTGTCTGATTTCTTCATCGTAAGATGTATCTGCTTGTAAAACACACACTCAGAGAAGCCCCTTGAATCACTATGACCACCTTACTCAAAAGAGCACTTCACTTTGTGCTGTATTTATCACAGCCAGAGATGCTTGAGCAATCTGCTGAATTCATGGATGAAAATAAAAACGAAAGAAACAGCAACAAACTACACAGCAAGTGTGCAACTACAACCACGTGTGAACGTAGAGCGGCTGGCACACTCACACATCACTGGTGGGAACGAGTTCACTATGGAAAATAGCTGAGAAGCTTCTGATAAGGTCAAACGTACAGCCACCAGGTGACCCAGCCGTTCCACCCTTCCGTATTTATCCGGGGGAAGCGCATGCACAGTCACACACAGACTAGTACACAAGTATCTCTAGCAGGTCTGCTCGTCATAACAACCAAAATGGAAATACCCAGATTTCCATCAACAGGAGAACGGATCAAAGGACTGTGATGCATGCGATGGAGTCCTACTCACAATAAAAAGGGAATGAACTGCTACGCGCGGCATGGGTAAATCTCAGAGGCACTGTACTGAGAGGAAGAAGCTAGACACAAAAGAATACATTACACTTTCCTATTATACGAAGCTCTAGAAAGGACAAATCTAAGGAATGATATGAAAAAGTGGATCGGTGTTTGCCTGGGTTTGGGAGCTGGGGCAGGGGATTAACCCACACAGGGTACAAGGGAAATTCTGGGATGTTTTGAGTGAGGGGAGTTCCATGGATGTATAAATCTGCCAAAACTCATCAAACTGTACACTTCAAGTGAGTTCATTTTATTGAATGTAAGCTGTAGTTCAACAATATGATTTTAAAATGAAAAATCAAATGAAGGGGAAATTATGGCATTTTCAAACAATACAAACAGAATTTTTCACTGGCAACCTTGCTCTGAAGGGAGTTCTTTCAGTAAAGAGAAGTGACCTCAGACGATGCTCTGGGATGCAGGAAGGAGTGGAGGCAACAGAAGGCGTAAGCACCGCTGAGTATTAACTACTGAATATTAGTAACGTTTATGCAGATGCGAATGTACAGAGAATTACAATACATACCGATAACTAAGCACAAGCGGATGGAGCTAATGTGCTCTCAGGTCCTGCTGTCATCTGGGAAGTGGGAAAAGTACTGATTCAAATCCGACTTTAATAAGCTGGGGGCCGCCAAGGCTACGGTCTGGGGCCAAATCCAGCCAGTAGCCTGTTTTTCGTTTTTGTTTCTGTTTTTGCTCTGGCCCATGAACTAATAATGCTCTTTATGATTTAAAGATAACACTAAGAATACAAGACAGGGACTCTGTGTCTAGCGAAGGCTGACGTGTGTACCGTCTGGCCCCTAACGAAAAACACACGGAGGCCACTGCTCTGGAGTGGCTGTTCATGCGCAGGGAAAGAACATAGAGTTGACCAGGCGACAGGAGAGGAGAAAGGAGTAGTAAAATTTCTAGATCAATCCTAAAAGAGGGCAATGGACGAGGAGAAAGGAAGATGGAAAAAAAAGGAATGGAAAGGGGCGCCTGGGTGGCTCAGTTGGTTGAGCACCTGACTCTTGATCTTGGCTCAGGTTGTGATCTCAGGGTCATGAGATTGAGCCCCACGGTGGGCTCTGCACTGTGCATGGAGCCTGCTTGGGATTTTCTCTCTCTTTCTCTGTCCCTCCCTGTTTGCACTCAGGCACACATTCTCTCAAAACAAACAAATGGAGGAAAACAAAGTGAACAGATTTAAATTCGAACACGTCAATTGTTACATTAACTATAAAAAGACTAGATACCTCAATTAAGGTCAACGATTTTCTCTCTGGACTTAAAAACTAAAGTTGTCTATGTCCTAAAAAAAAAAAAAAAGGGGACACACACCTCAAATATATATAAACATTCAGAGACATATACATTAGGATACCTGTTTAAGTGTACATAAGGATGAAAAACACACACTCTTGCAAACACGAATCAATCGTCCCGCCAAGTGGACCTATGGCAAAGGCATAGTCCGAGACGGAGAGACAGTTCTCAAAGATAAAGGTTCCCATTCGTTCCACCAGGAAGGGGGAGTCAGTTATGGTTAATCTGCCCTTCTGCAGTTCTGAAGGGCAAAGTGTGTGGTCAAAAGATGGAATGGGCTTTTAATCTAAAGTAAAATGGCAATAAATTGTCAAAATTAGTTTTTGAAGGAAAGGAGGGAGTTGAGATGTACATATCAGCAGCTTCTCTGCAACGTGGCCGGTTATGGGGAACCCTAACATGGCGTCCGGGAATGGCAGAGCAGGGGGCTGGGACTACAGACAGAAAGGGATGACCTCAGTAGCACTAAGGACAACCCAAAAGTTGGACAAGCAGGGGCCTCTGTGTCCAGGTCTCCAGTGAACACGAGAGGCTTTCAGTCTTAAAAGCACAGCCCCCAGTGAGAAATGCGTTATGCACGGTGACGCCACATGCACTCATATCAAACCACAGTAAATGGAAACATACTCAAACAGTACGAGCAACAAACATTCGTGCTATTAAGAAAACCCCGATATTTCTCTGCATTTTTTTTTTTTTTTGAGCGGAGGCTGTGGCCCACCAAACTGATTTAACGGCTGATAAACCATGGCCTGCGGTTTTAAAAAACACGGAGTCAGTGAAGCTCTCGTTAATTTCTCCAGGGGGACACTGGCTCAGGGTTACCAAAATGGTTTGTTGGGTCAACACGGCTCCTGAGGGACCTTAGAGATTAGAAAATCACACGATTCTACCTCTAAATAGCTGGCTGATTTTT
>NW_027527428.1:6666935-6668751 GCF_008692635.1 Crocuta crocuta | reverse complement strand
GTCAGAGAGAGAGGGAGTCACAGACTGAAACAGGCTCCAGGCTCTGAGCTGGCAGTCAGCACAGAGCCCGACGCAGGGCTCGAACCCACGAACCGCGAGATCATGACCTGAGCAAAAGTCGGACGCTTAACCGACTAAGCCGCCCAGGTGCCCCTTTTTTTTCTTTTTTTCAAAAATATTTTTATTTCTAGGAGAGAGAGAGAGACAGCGTGAGCAGGGGAGGGTCAGAGAGAGAGGGAGTTATTATTTTTTTTTTTTCAAACCCACACAGGCAGCTTGTTTTCTACTGATTTTTCAAACTCTGTGCTGGGTCTCTAAATCAGATAGTTTATGCGCGCCGTGCTGCCCCCCTCGCCCCCTTTCGTTCTGCACTTAATAGCTCCCACAGATTAGAAAACTGCTCATCTTTCCTGGGGAAGCAAATGGCATCGATGAAAAATGTATTTTAAGATTCTGGAGGAGAAGGAGCGACAGTTTCCATGGCTCAGTGGTGAGCAGGAGTTAACACCAGACTGGAGATAATCTACCGTCCGCTGAATTTATTACAGAATGATAAACTACTGGCCGTCCCCAGAGCAGGCGCCAACGGCACTAAGTACTGGGACGGGTCCCTCTGGAGGCTGCAGACGAAAATCAAAGGGAGACATGGGATCAAAGAGAGGAAAGACGCAGCTTCCCATTTGCTTATTCAACATGTTTATCTGACACAATGAAAACAGACTGCTTTTTTATTAAGCAGTGCAGATTCCAAAACCCTTAAGAAATAAATCTGAGCCTAAGTTTATTTTTGAAGCGTTTCTGAAAAAGCTGATTTTCTTTAGACTTCCTACTGCCAAGACTGCTCTTTAGACGGACCCTTTCCTGAGAGCTACAGTCATGGGAGCCGCGCAGGGCCAGTCCCTGAGCAGAGCTCTCTGGAAAGCTACTAAAAAGGCTGTTGTGCTCGGGAAAGGCAGCTGCTGCTTCTTTTTTTTTTGTTTAAGGTTTTATATATTTATAAATAAATTTTTTGAGAGAGAGAGAGAGAGAGTGCATGAGTGCAAGCAGGGGAGGGGCGGGAGGGAGGGGGGCACGAGAGAGAAACCTAAGCAGGCTCTGTGGTGTCAGTGCAGAGCCTGATGTGGGGCTTGAACCCACAAACTGTGAGATCATGACCTGAGCCAAAATCAAAAACAGGACATTCAAGTGACTGAGCCCCCCAGGCACCTCAGGAAAGGCAGCTTCTAAAATGATAGGGAGGGACAGAATTCAGACAAATTCCCTCCTGATCCAGACAAGTCCTGGGTAATACTTCCCTCTGATCCAGATGAATCCCAGGGACCACAGGCCCCTGATCGATGAATCCTGTGGGGCACTTCCCCCCTGGACGCCCTCAGCTACTTTCTGGCTCTGTCTCTAGATGTCTCTTCTGGAATACGTGAGGCACCCTCACCAGTGAGCTTCTCTGTAAAAATCTGGTCCACAGAAGGGGGAAAGAGAGGCAGGCGGACGGGTGTGGAGCGGAGGGGTGGACCTCACCTCCTCAGCAGGGAACGTGGATGAAACACATCTGCGGTTTAACAGAGATCGCTCCAGCCTCCCCCGGCGGGTCCTTAGCTGACCAGAACCTTTCCTGTCTATGTGGGGGCCGAAACATCAAGGTCACTCCAAGCTGGTGCCCAGGGGGACTACCGGCAGCCTGGCTGTAAATTGTCTCTTTTTGTGAGTTTGTTAAAACATCACAAAAGCAACCGTTTCCAAAATACAATCAGGTTGTGTTTGTTGTTCTTGATCTTCTAGGCTAGTTTGCCTCCGAGGTTTTCCGAGAGGTGCTCCT
>NW_027527428.1:6661189-6666632 GCF_008692635.1 Crocuta crocuta | reverse complement strand
GTCCTTTCACTTCTCCCATGCGACAGACGTCCCTTTATTTTGTTTTGTCCACGTCTAATCTGCCCTTGAAGACCAGAAACCTTGACGCATAAAACTCCTGCCACCTCCTTCCCAAGACCTTTCCTGATATGTCCGTAATCAAAGTTAGCCTTTCCTGCCTCCAAAGCATCTGCACATGGACCTGTAGGGCATTAGGCAACTGCTCACACTGCGCGGCACAGAGATAAGGGGGGGGCTGGGGGGGGCTCCTCCAGGCCCTGCCGCCTGTCGCTGTGTGGCTGCTGGCAGGTTGCTTACCCTCCCTGATACTCCGGCTCCCCACTCTATACCGCCTACCTCCACGGGAGACAGAAGAGTGGAATGAATTAACATGTAAGTTAGCACAGACCCTGGAACGCAGTAAGCGCCCGGGAAATATAGCTGCTCCTATTTATTTATTACAAAAGATCTCAGAAATTTTGAAGTTAAATCCAAAATGCTGGAACTGCCCCAATAAACTGAACTCCTAAGATTAATATAAAAAACACGGCAATTTTATGAGCAGTCTAATTTTCAGGTTTGGAACTCAAAGGTGGCCTCAGAGAGAATATCTACACTTCCTGTACCTGAGAAGAGCCGACAGGTGAGGTCTGTGCACAAGGAGAAGACGGCGACGCAGGGAAAGAACGGGGGAAAGTCTCGGACACGACACCGGGGAAGGCACCCGCCCTGGCGAGACACCTGTCACGCCCACAACGGGGACGGTCGCGGGCTGGTGGTGATGAACGGGTGGGGACGCAGAGAAACGGCACCCTCTCACGCTGCTGATGGGGATGCAGGTGGAACAGCCGCTCCAGAAGACAGCGTGGCAACTTCTCCGAAGTTAAACACGAAGGCCCATGTGCCCAGGTGAACACGCGTGTGCACGCGAAGGCCTGTTGGGAGTGCTCGCAGCAAGCCCGCCCCATGGCCAGTGAATGACAACGGGGACCCAGGGCTACTCAGCAAGAGGAGCAGCATTGACGCCCCGGTGCTGCCCACGGGTGAATGGACTTGGGAAACATTAGGCTAAATGGAAAAGAAAAAAAAAAAAAGCCGGACCCAGAAGACCACGCTGTATGATTCCACTCCTAGGAAACGTCTGGAGCAGACAAATCCACAGGGACAGAGGGCTAGCGGGCCTGGGGCGGGGGCAGGAGTGACCGGCTGCGGGCGGCATGAACGGAGAGTCATGCGAACCCACTACAACGGGACTGTGGGGACGGCAGCTCGGGTTGATGGACTCACTGGAGACCATTCAGCGTGTAGATGGGTCTGTAAATAACACCCAAAAAAGCTGCTGAAGAAACGCGGGAGGAGCGACCCTCCAGAGCCTTGCTTGGACGTACAGACGAGGCTACAGGAACCCACCGCCTGTGTCTCACTTGCTCGTAAGTCCTGCTTACACGAGGCAGGAGACACAGAACCGTTCACTGCTGTGCGCCTTCCTTTTAAATCAAACTAAATTAAAATTCTACTTTTTAGTAGATGGAGCATTCCCTCCCTCCTCCTTTCCCTTTAGCTCCCCTAATAAATCAATGATTTTTTTCCAGTTGGAAAGGCAGTGACTTCTCGTCTCTCCCAGCGGCATGGAGTGCCATGTGGGTGGCAGGTGCTGGCGTGGCCCTGCCTCCCGTGGCCTGCCTCTGGGGGTGGGGGTGTGGCTCTGACCCCACCGGCTGCTTCATGCACCAAGGCCACTGTCCCTGGGGCTGGCACTTGGCAACCTGCAGCAACATGTCACACCCAACCACAATTTCTGGCTCCCAAAAGACCGGAAAACAGCTACCCTGTGGTCGGGAGCGTCCTCCCCTGCGGCTCCCGAAGGCGCCTCTTGCCCACGCGCCATTCCGCGCCCTGCCGCGCCAGAGGCCCATGCCCCCTCCGCGGAGACTCCTGCGGTTTGGGAGCAGTTCCTTGGAAGAACTCACACAAATGAAGCTCAGTTTACAGTCACCCTGACTGTTCCCACAGGGGCTAGCGTTCCACCGAATCCCCTCAAGCCCACGCTCTTTGTGTGGTTTCTCGGGACCACCGGGAGGCGCGGACACAGAATTCTATGTTCTGGTATCGGGTCCAGAAGGAAGTTCTTACTTACTCTCAACACTTCAAATAAGTACTATTCCTGTTTACCTGAGTTTCTGAAAACTTCTGCCTCGTTTTGCTGTACTTTCTGTGCTTGTTAGAGTGGGAGCCCAGTGCTGTCATGAAGACGAGGGGTGGCTGGCGTCACGTGCCGTACAGGCTCCTGGCACCTGCAGGAGGGGGAGGGGCCTCATGCCAGTGTCCCTGCAGGGGGCCGGGTGACCACCTCCCTCAGGGAAAAGCCGCGACGGCCCTCCTCGCTGCTCTGTGCCACCGGCTCCTGCCGCCGGACGCTGCGGCGAAGACGGGCTCGGGCCGGCGTCGCCTGTACCCTCCCCCCCGAGGCCGGCTTAGCTCCTGCCTGGCGGAGTTGGCCCCAGGGTCTCCAGATCGCCGAGGGCCCCCCGCGTGCTCAATTATCATCTGCTCACAGGTGTCCTGACGGCCCGCTGCACACTGGGCTCGCAGGGGGGCTGGTGAGCCCTGGCCGTCCTTGTGAGCGGTTCCACAGCAGGTGCCTGGAGCCCCGGTTGCACGGGGACTTCTCATGTCTGGAACCACCATCGTCCCAAGCGTCTGGCGAGGCTTGTGCGGCCGGTGCTCAAACCTTTGTCGATGGACGGCACGGGGCAGGGGTGTCTCCTCACAGCCATGCGGCGGCCCCGGAAATGGAACTGGCAATCCCACTCCAGCCCCCATGAAGCCATCCCGTGTCTCAGTCCCATTTGACCCGGTGATCTGGACTCCGAGAGGCAGCTGTGAGCCCACTAAGCGCTCCCAGCAGAGCTGTGTGCATTCTAAGTGCTGACTCCGGGAGTGCCGTTTGCAAGCTCAGACCCTCCAATGCGGCTCGCGGGGGCTGGGGTTCTCGGGTCAGAGAGGGTGCATGCTTCCCCCCCCATGGTCCCTCCGCACAGGCGGCATGTCCCCCCCATGGTCCCTCTGCACAGGTGGTGTGTCACCCCCTATGGTCCCTCTGCACAGGTGGCGTGGTGCAGCGACCCTGGGGCTCAGGGCAGGTGAGGGCTCTGCCACCTGCCAGCGACTCTCGGCAGGTCCACATCCCTTCCTCTTGGCATCCAGTGTCTGGCCCCATGGACTATACCCACCAGGGCATCCCGCACAGCCGGGCACAGCAAGGCCCGCGGAGGTCTCACCGATTTGAAGCAGGCTGGCCATGTGGTGCCCAGGCCTGCATCAGGGCCGCACCCCCGGGAGCTCCGCTTAGTGTCACTGCGCCTTCCCTCTGCCCAATGCCACAGCGCCAGTGGCTGCGAGTGCAGGGCCTCGAGCGGCCAGTCCGCAGAGGAAGGCTGACGGAGGAGCGGGAGAGAGAAGGACGGGAGTGTGCCCACCTGGACACGAGCAGAAACGGGCTGGGCGCTGGCTCGGGTTCACTGGGGAAGCCATGCCTCCACCCCTCACCCTCTAGGCCCACGCCGCTGTGGTGACTCAGCGGGTCACCTGCCCAGCCGGCCGCGAGGGCCTCCATCAGAGATGGGCCCACATTTTCCTTAGGACGCTGAAGGGTGGAGGACACAGAGGCACAGGTGGGCGGGAGGGCCTTGAAAGGCACCATGCTGTTTTGTTTGCTTTGATGACAAAGGCCAGGATGCTGGTGCCACAGGGAAGGCAAGTCAGCCCTGAGTGCCCTGTGCAGGCACCCCAGGGAGGCCTGGGGTGTGGCTTACTCTCCCCCCACTTGGGCGGCTGGGCACAGTCTCATCCCAGGGCCCAGCCTCCGTCAGGCCGGCCAGTCCCAACAAACAGGGAGGCAGTGTGTCCCACACACAGGGGACCCGGTGTCCCCGCTTCTCCCTCCTGTCCTCAGAGGGCTCTGAGCTCCGGCGCGTGGCTGACTCACGACGCTCTGGGTGGGCACCGGGGCCAGCTACTCTTCCCTCCCGGCGTCCCCACGCCCCCGCTAGCGACTCACACTCTCCCCGGAGCGGGTGAGATCTCCTGGGGCTCTCTTCCCCACTCCATCTCCAAATTAGCTTCCAATGAGTCATCCCTCATCCCACCCGTGACTGGCAGGCGCTCATGAATTACTGATTTTCCACCTTCAACCAGCCGGTACGGTGTATTTATGTTGGAAAGAAAGGTACTTTGTGAATGAAGACTTAGTGTCTTTTGATGGCTCTCCTTTCAGACACAATGTGCGTGCACGATTCTGACCCGACAGCCGAGTAAACTCTAATCATGGCTACTGAACCCACACAGGAACCCCGCAGGCTGTCTGTCCGGGGGGGCCTCCGAGGTCGCTCTGGGCCAGGGTGACCCCGGGTCTCAGCACATGGGCTCCAGGCGGGCTGCCTGGCTAACCCCTGCAGTGAGACCCTGGGCAGATGACCTGCCTTCCCTGTGCCTCAGTTTCCCCCTCCTTAGAGTGTGGGCAGTAGTAGTGCCTCCTTTGGAGGGTTCTAGCAAGGACTGTGAAAGTTATCACACAGAGAGCCCATGATAGAGCACCTGGCACACAGCAGGTGCTCAATAAACGTTACCTACTCTTCTTCCCAATTCTCAGCCAGAAGGACCACGGCTACCTTGTGTTCCCAAGCAGCAGCTCACGACATTCTTTTTCAGTCCCTACCCTGTCCCCCCAGGCGCGGCCGAGACCGGGGCTCTTACACATGGAGGCTGCAGCTGGGCTAACGAAGCACTCAGGGCTCTGAGCGGAACAACACCCGGATCCAGGCCTCGGCCTCAGCCTGGCGTTACCGGGCTGGGCGGTGGCCACACGGCTGCACACGGGCCGGGGGGAGCAGGGCACGACAGCTCGCCACGTCCTAGACGCAAGGCTGTTAGCTCCTTAAAATATGCTGTTGACACAATAGATGTTAATTATGAATAATTTTCAGTGCGCTCTGTGCCTCCAGTGATCAGAATACTAACCAGCCCCACGGAGGAGGTGCACCGTCTCCCTGGCCCCGTGCTTCCTGAGCACCCTAATACTTCCAGCGCCATTTAAGCGTTTCATTACTTGGTTTCAGGGCTGAAAAATGCCCCTGAATTTCAAGCATGGATCTTACTGCCACTCTCTCCGAGGGAACATAAACACACGCCCCAGCAGCAACATATGTATCTATCAGGCGGCCGGCTCCATGCAGATAATTAGAAACTGGGGGTGCTCGAGGAAGGTTCACTCTAATTTACTTCCCGACATGGCAGCTTAATGAGAAAACAAATTCCTTCCCCGG
The DNA here is from genome assembly GCF_008692635.1 of Crocuta crocuta. NCBI lineage: Eukaryota > Metazoa > Chordata > Mammalia > Carnivora > Hyaenidae > Crocuta > Crocuta crocuta. The sequence continues at coordinate 6,661,329 of NW_027527428.1, read as the reverse complement.
CTTTAAAGGTTGCTAAGTAATGATGAGGCACACACGCCACCCGCATCTCCTCTCAGTCTTGCATTGAGACTCCAAACAGCACACGCTTTTGAACATATGACAGAGGTGGCGGGGCTGGAAGGGGTTAAAGCTCGCTCTCC
>NW_027527428.1:6655534-6661125 GCF_008692635.1 Crocuta crocuta | reverse complement strand
GGGGGGGGGGGGGCAGGCTCCTTGAAACAAACCACATTTATTACAGAATTGCCATGCAGGGATCTGACATGGGAAGCCGCTCCATCAATCTCTCCAGTCACGGAAAGGGGACGGCGACGCGGCTCAGGCTGGGTTTCTGACTAGCGGTGGCAAGGGAGGGTCTTGCCCCCGCGCTGGCGAGGCCGGCCTCAGAGGAGGTGAGGCTCACCACCCCCTCTAGCCTCCACATTCGCCACTCGGGGTCCTGGAACACGGGAGTCACCCGTCGTCCAGCTGGCAGGGCAGGCCATCAGCTGAGCTGAGACCCTAATAAGCGCTGGCCCGTATTCTCCATTTCATCTCTGTGTTATGACTTGTCACTCTCGTCAGATGGGTATAGTGGCCGGGGTCCTGGTCACACTCAGAGGTGACAAGATTCTCAAGCACAGAAACTACTGCGTGGCGAAGGGGAACAAGAGAACAGAGCCGTATGCACAACGAAGGGCTCAGAACCCTGAAAAGGCAAAGTCCATGTCAAGCTCCGGCCCCACAGACCGCACGCCCATGTCTGGCCGGGGGTTCCATGACCACAGCACAGTCCACGCGGCTCATGCCCACAGGCAGCACACACAGGCCGTCTGACATGCTGCCTGGCTGGGGGCTCCCCCCCGCCGCCCCCGACACTCTACAGAGCCCGTGACTTTGTTCAGAACAAATTGCTGATGAATGAAACAGGACCATAGAGTTGAGCAAAAAAGCTGATTCCTATTTGGCCTTATAATTGTTCTTAAAGACAAGTCGTCTCACCAACTGACCTGGGTCCACGATCGGGTGACCCAATGAGCTGCACTGGACGCCCATGTTAAGGGCTCACGGTGAGGTGGGTGACGGCCACACACATCCCTCGTGGGGGTGATGGGGGAGGGTCGGCTGTGCAACCACGCCAGGGAGTCCACGCCGGCACGGGAGCCCCGGCGACAGACGCCCTCTCCCAGCTTGAGCGCAGACATGACCCAAGGGCCCGGAGCCCCTCGGCTCTTGAGAGGAGAGCTGGTCCTACATGGAGTGCTGTCTCACCAGCCACCCGTCACCCACCCCACCAGCACTGTCGATGCTGCGTCACTGTCTTATTAAAGCCTCTCAGACTATTCAAACCATATACATCTTGGGAGGCCTGGGTGGGTCAGTCAGTTAAGTGTCCAACTCTCGATTTCGGCTCAGGTCATGATCTTGTGCCTCTGGCCCTGTGCTGACTACGTGGAGCCTGCTTGGGATTCTCTCTCTCTCTCTCTCTCTCTCTCTCTCTCTCAAAATACATAAACTTAAAAAAAATTAAAATTTGTATGTTTGAAACACTGTGTCTTCTCCAAATATAAGCTACTTATAAATTTAAAAAGCAACAACACGCTTGCGGTTCTGCCTGAGGCAGAGGCTGGTACACAGACAGTGTCCGTGTCCCCACACTGCTCGGTCACGTGGTCGGGAAGGCTCACGTGCCGTGGATGCATGTCACACACTGCCGCCTGAAAGCCCTCGCCCCCAGGACAGTCTGAGGCAGGGGACAGGCGACACTCCACACCTGACCCAGGGTCTGAACGATGCCCATGAACCGACCCGCTGACCCACCCATGCGAGCAGGAGCAGTGAGCTCACCGTCTGATACTCCATTTTAGGAGTTTAAAAAATATGACAAAAACCCCCTCAACACTCAAAAGGCCTTTTATAAATCAGCCGTCGCCCCATTGGAAACCGTGGGGTTTCTATGCTCGGAGCGCTGGAGGGAAGGAGCCAGGTGCAGGCCATGCTCTCAGAGACCGCTCTCCAGGCTTCCGTGTCAGGGAGGTGACCACACCCACCCCGGGCACCCTGGTGACAACTTCACCCTGGAACATGAGGAGAGCCTTGTCCTCAGGCGCAGGGGCCCTGCGGCATGTCGAGGCCAGTGGGGCTGCACGTTGGGGCCCGGCTGGGCCGGGGCTTCCAGAATGACCAGACTAGCCAGAAGCACGCCCTCTGTCTGCACCGCCAGGCCTGCCCAGCGCAGCGGGAGAGGCGGCCCCACGCTGTGTTCAGAAATGCTCATTTTTTTCCCCTCCACAACCTGGGTTCTGTTTCCTGTACTCCCTCACGTCTCGACGAAAGGATTTCACCTTGTACTTGGATTAAAACATAACACGGCCAAACAGAAGCCTGCTCCCAGTCTGGACTGTGGTTTTCAGCTTTATGACCGCAGATTATGTCTCTTCCCGTCCTGAAGGCTCCGGGGTGGAGAGTGGGGACAGCAGACGGTGTGAGGAAATGCGCTCTGGCAGGGCAGCTCCACATGGGGCGTGAGGAGGCACTGGGCACGTCGAGGGTGAGCGCCAGGCCAAGTGTCCCACAAGCGCGGGAGGCCATCGCACAGGGAGGGCACCGCACGGCCAAAGGGCATGTGATGTGTCGGAAAGTGGCAGCTGCACCAGCACACGGCCCACACAGTGAGAAGAGGGCAGCGCAGTGTCGGTCACCTGGCCCAGGTGCAGCAGCATGGACGGTTCACCATGTTCAGCATCCCATGTCACATGCTTGGCCCTAAGCCACAGGCAGGACAACCGTGGGCACGGACATGCCCCACTGACATGCGGTCAACACCGCCCTGGGTCAGCAGCCCGCCGGCCCCGGGCCAGCACAGTGAGGGGAGACGGGCACAGCCCCAGAGCGGGAGAGCCGTGTGGCCCCGGAACCAAGAGCTACAAATCACGAGAAGAGTCGAAGATGTTTTTCCAGGAATATTCTCTGAACATAGAAACCTGTCCAGGGGCCTGCACGGCTCCATCAAACACAAATGTGCCACATTCCTGCCTGGGTTGGGAACTGCAAACTCCAATCTGCTTCTTGAAAAATGCTTTTGATAGACTAAGTGCCATTGAGGAAAAAAATCTAAAAATTAAAAAAAAGGTTAACAGCATTTTCTTGTAAGTGGAAAACCTCTGAAGTCAGCTGCAGAAGCTAAAACCCCATACGTCCCTCACGTCCAGCTGCTTCCCCGGCGCTGCGTAATTCCAAAGTCTGGAACCTGTCCTGACATGGCACGGACACAGCCCGGCACTCCCGTGCTGCCTCCCCATGGGCAGGAGACCAGGGAGCACGGACAGGTGCCGTCTCGGGCGGGGAGGGGGACTGGCGGGTCTGCCCTCAGCCACGCGGGGTTGGGTCCGGAGAACAGTGGCTCGGGCCCAAACCAACGCGCCGTGGACGGTTCTCGCAGCAGAGGCCCGGTGGACCCTCTCCCGTCCCCTCCACGACCCCCGAATGAAGCTCCAACCTCAATGCCCTGGGCAGAAAGCGAGGTCCGTTCTGGATGCGTGCAGCCTGTCCCAGTCTCTCCGGACAGTGAGCTTTTCCGAGGCCGGGATTACCTCTCCTCCGCTGCACAGAGCTCCCCAAAGTCACGTAGCCACTACTGTGACCAGGGTAGCGCGTGAGGACACTGTCCTGAAACCCAGAGGAGCTTCAGAAACGCCGTGGCTGCCGGGACGCAGGGAGAGGACGTGTGCTAGAGGGGGCGGGTCGGCACCCACAGAGCGGAGGCCGGAGAGCTGCCCTGTGGCGTCGGGGCTGTGCTGCTCGCGGTCCCGTTCGCTCCACTGCCTCCCGTGGCGCTCAGGAAACAGGAAGGAAAGTGCTGCTGGCGACACTGATGAGACTTTTCTTTTTAAATTTAAAGAAAAGAAAAGAAAACCACATGCCCAACCTGCCCGCACTTGGCGGACCGTGCGGCACCCCTTGGCGCAGGAGGAAGGATGGGGAGGAACGGAGAGAGGGTGCGTGCTGGCCCCCGGAAGCACAGGTGTGCATGGACGCCCACAGAGCAGGCCGGGGTGTGAATCTAAGGGTGTCTGGGAAGGACACGGGCGGTCACGAGCTCTGACATCATGACTCGGGAAGATAATGCTTGAGGAAAAATACCAAAACCTTCATGATTAAGGGTGTTTACTTCCATTTTTCAGCCCTCATTAGCCAGCCTTCATGATGAGAGTGAAGCCTCCTTCCCGGGAAACAACAGGCACATTCCACAGAAGAAAAGCCACTTCTCCCACTCCTGGTGTCAGGCCCCTTCCGCCCGGCATCCCAGGCCAGGCCGGGCCTTCCCCGCGTCGTTCCGACCTAGGCTCCCCATGGTTCCTTACTTCCCCACGTGACACATTACTTTTATTACCTGTGTTGTCATAGAGTAAACTGGCTTATGTGGGAGTGCAGACCGCAGTGGCCACCCACAATCAGAACACGGAACACCCATCGCCCCACGTTCCCGCACACCCCAACCCCACAACCAGGGACTCGTTCCCCAACCCGACAGTTCTGTCTTTTCCCGATCGTCACATGAATGGAATCAGATCAGGTGTCGCCCCGGGAGCCACCGCCTGCGTCCCCACAGTGCTCTTGGGCCACTGTGTGGTCACGTATGAATTGTCCCCCCACCTCCTGCTGGCTGCGCCCCGCTAGATGATGCACATCCTGCTTATTCCTTCACTCCCGAGGACATCTTGGTTGTTTCCAGTTTGGGCGATGACGAATTAAGCTGCACAAACACTGTCATAGGGTTCCCACGTGGACAGTCTGGTCCCTGCAGGATGGACGCCCGGGAGCGGGGCAGGTGACCCACCTATCGCACGACGGTACCGCCTCGCCTCCGCCACAAGGGTGCGGGGGTTTCTGGTCATCTGCCCTCACCAGCACCACGTGCCCTCAGCCTTTTGTCTTATTAACCCTGAGGTTTCCATGTGCGTCCCCCTAATGGTTAGTGGTTCTGCGCATCTTTTCAGGGGCTTATCGGCTCCTTAAATTCTCTTTGGTAAAGTATCCTTTTAGGTCTTTTGTCGATTTTTGAATTTTTTTAATTTTTGTTTTGAGAGATCTTTATAGACTCTGGATACAAGTTGCTTGTCGGCCATGGGACGAGTCTGTGGCTGGTCCCCTCACTGACTGAGCAGTGCCTTTCAGGGAGCAGACATTTTAAATTTTGATGAAGTTGAAATTAACAATTTTTTTCTTTTGTGGGTCGTGCTGAGGGTGTCCAGCTGCTGCACACATTTTACGTCTGGGAGAGCGACAGGACACGCTGGGTCCAGGGAGGCTGCCTGGAGGAGGGGCAGAGTCCTCGGAGGCCGGGTTGGAAGATGGCAGCCAGGAAGCAGAGCCGAACCAAACGCCAGTGGCGTCAGGAGCTTTAACTAAATAACTCGAGAAGTGCAAGATTTTCCTGAAGTGACTCTGAGTAGCTCCTCTCGTCTGGAGTACTCGGGACTCCTGTCGCCTTGGGTTCACGTGGCTCCAGGGTCTCCAGCAGAGTCTGGTCGGAGGCGGCCGTGACGGGCTGGGACCGGGCGGCGTGCAGAGATGGAGGTGGGGCCGCCTCACGCCCGGCCTGAGGGGCAGGGGCACGCAAGTCTGTCCCACTCACAGGGCTGCAGGGAGTAAAACCACCTCGGGGAACCGCAGAACTCTCCGGACAGGCCGCCAGAAGCAACCAGCCCACGATGAACTGCGGCCGCTGAGAACTTACCAGACGGGGTCTGAGAAGCGGCAAGCACCTGGCGACGGGAAACGGCAGCAGAGGGACGCGGGGCGGG
>NW_027527428.1:6596734-6655526 GCF_008692635.1 Crocuta crocuta | reverse complement strand
GGGGCCGGCTGCGCAAGCCCCGCGGTGCCGCCAAGGGACCGGAGCAGCCGCTGCCCGACCAGGCCCGTCCTTTCTTACCTCAGAAGTTCTCCCGCGCCATGCCGCTGAGGCTTACGCTCGTTTTCTAGCATTTATAACTGGTTTTCCGGGTCACCGTCCTCGGGGCTGAAGCCGGCTTAGAACTCAGAGGGGCGGCCGGGCGAGCACTAGTGCCCTGAGCCCGCAGGCCTCCGGCAGCGTCGAGCCAGCAGAGCAGGACACTGGCAAGTGCCGCTCAGCCCACGTGTGCCACGGCGTGGCCCTCGGCTCCCGGACCACGAGTGCAGGAGAGCTGGCGGGGGCCGCACAGCGCTGACTGGGAGAGGGGGCTGCAAGCGGACAAGCTGGCCTCACGCGCTGCCCGACAGCTGGACATCGCCGCTTCCCAGCGGGCTGCAGCCCTGCACCGACAGCTGACGGACCGCAGACAGCGTCCGCCCGTGTGCGCAGCCCCGTGCACGAGGGCCGGCCGCTCGCGCCCTCGCTGACCCCTGTGAGCCGACACGCGCCTGCAGTCCTAGCTCCCAGCCTGTCCCGCCCCGACCCACGGGACACGCTTGGCTCCCCCACCTGCAGCCGCACGCCTGGTTCTGCTCCAGCGACTCCAGCTCACCCGCACCCCGCACCCCTGCCATGGCCTCCCTGACAGAGGCTCCTGGGTTTGCAATGACCAAGACTTGCTCCTAAGCAGAGGAGCCGCCGAAACTTCCTGCCCGCGTGCACCACCCAGAAGGCTCCCGCCACCCCTGCCGCCATCGCCGTCCTGCTCGGGAGCAAAGCTCCGGGAGAACCAGACCAGTCATGTGATCCTCTCAGTCGCTCAGTCAACGTGTGAGGAGTAATGACATTCACTGGATTGTCTGTGGGCGTCCTAACACTAGTCTCTTGGTTCCTCTCCATCTACGTGCTCCGTGCCCCTCTGTTCTTGTAGGAAATTCGAACAATGGGCGGGGGGCCAGGCCTGTCAGCACAGCTGCTCCCCTGCGTCCCCCACAGCGAGGGACTGTCCTACCCGGACTGACACGCGCATACGGACGTGCGGTCATGACGACGCCCTCGGCAGCCTCCTGTCCATGCCTGTCCGTTTGCTTTTCCACTCACAGCGCTGGACAGGCCGTCTGCGCCAGTTCGAGTGGCGCTGCCACGGCCTCTCTGTTGCCACAGAGCGCGTGCGACTCCCAGTAAGACCCCTCCCTTCGTGTCCCTGACGCGGACACTTATACCTAATGCTCTTATTTCCCCTGACACGCAGGCAAGTAGTTTTCCAGGAAAGAAACCCAGAGGTATATTTGCCTTTCCTGCCTGATTTAATTAAACTCAGGCCCTGCTGCCAGCACACAGCCCTCGCTGTTTGCGCACACGATTGTCTCCATCAGGACTTAGAAAACTATTAACTTGTTAATTCTGGAAGAAACGGTGTCCGGAGTGGGAGATTTAAGCACAATGAGCTGACCCAGGATCAGGATGAGCCAAGGAGAGGCACACGGACGCGCACATACATGCGCACGCGCAGTGCAGATCGTGTCTGGGGCCACGGAGCAGCGCGGACACGAGAATGCCCATGACAGGAGGGACAGGCCGCCATCGACCCGGAGGGGTGGGGAGAGGCCGCACAGCCAGCGTGCGCCACGACAGGCGCCTCTGGCCTGGACCCCGGCCTTTCCCGACACAGCACACAGGACGGGGGGCACAGGGGGCGGTGCGTGAAAGGGGGAACTGAGGGGCACGCGGTGAGCGCTAGGCCACTGCCTCGCCAACCCTGTTGGGGAGCAGCTCTGGCTTTGGCGTTACTGCTGGGGGTATCCACAAATGTTCACAAGGGTTCCGCTTTTATTTGCTTTCTTCTGTGGTGGCTCCACACTTAGCCAGTGTGACAGCTGGCACCCGGCCCGCCCCGAGGGCAGACGCTCGCACCTGCACACTGACAGCAAGCACCTCCAGGAACCTCCCGGGCACGGCAGCCACTGGAGACAACCCCACCCCCCAGGCTCCAAGAACCACCACATCTTACTTACTTTTCTATTAAATCCAGCGTGACCCCAGGCACCAGACTAACGCACTTCTGCATGCAGAACCTGCAGAGAGAGGAGAGACTGTGAGTCACTGCAGGGACATGGGACGGACGGGGGGGGTCACACTGCAGGGACACGGGACGGACGGGGGGGTCACAATGCAGGGACACGGGACGGACACGGGGGTCACACTGCAGGGACACGGGACGGACGGGGGGTCACACTGCAGGGACACGGGACGGACGGGGGGTCACACTGCAGGGACACGGGACGGACGGGGGAGTCACACTGCAGGGACACGGGACGGACGGGGGGTCACACTGCAGGGACACGGGACGGACGGGGGGTCACACTGCAGGGACACGGGACGGATGGGGGGGTCACACTGCAGGGACATGGGACGGATGGGGGGTCCCACTGCGGGGACATTTAACGAGGGGTACCATGGACCCCCGATAAATGAGGGGATAAGGTGGGGACGGGAGTTGTCCTGCTGAAAATGTAAACCCAGATTTTCTTAACTTGGGACCTTTCAGATTTATGAAGAAAACCATTGCCCTCCCCTCCCCCATTAGTGAAGGGAGAGAAACAGAGCCCGGGGCCCAGGTGACACAGGAAAGGAGGCACCCACCCAAATAATGGACAGACTGGGTCTGCATTCTTTTTTTCCTTCTTAAGAAAGCAAGCTGGGAGAGTGTCAGAAGGACGAGTGTGAGTGAGCTCTGCGTGCACCAAAGAAAAACATGGGAGGAGACACAGAAAATCGAATTCGAGGGTATCACTGTTATCACAAACCCGTGCATCACCCTGACACTGGACCCCGCGGGCCCCGTCTGACGTGGGCGCACGGCCGGGGGCGGAGGGCAGGGAGGTGCCCTTCCGAAGCCTCCGGTCCGGGCACTGGCTCCGCGGGGCAGACACTGCCTAAGTAGGACAACGTGCAGCCTTTACTGGTAGAAACGGGGAATCTGGATTCGCCCGCTTTACAGCTTAGGCGCAAACAGCCCTCCCACGACCCGAGCAGGCACACTGCAGACACGCACGCCTCCCAGCCTCCAAAGCGTTTCTGAGCATCGCTAGCTGGGCACGAGACGTGCAGGGAGATCGGAGCCAGTGGCCCACGCGGAGGACCGGGCACCAGGGCCAGGACACATTTGGGCAGACAAAGCTGACACGTCCGAGGTGGCCGGGTAGGAAGGGCGAGAGAGACAAGGACGGTCAGAGGCCAGCCGGGACGGAGGCCGGGAGGACACACGCCTCCCGAGGGTGGCCTCCAGGGTGGGGCTCGTGCAGCCAGCTGCGGGGGACCCCTGGGCACCACGCTGGCACTTGTGGCAGCCTCGCCTCGCCCACCAGCATCCCGGAAGTCATTTTCCCGGCAGTGGCTGCAGGAGCCGGTGTCGTCTTGTCCACAGAGAAGCAGCAGAAGTGGGGGCTCAGCCTGGTGGACAGAGCGGCTGCTCTCCCTCGGGCACACACGGCTTGCTGCCTAGATGCTGCATCGGCCGGTTCCGTTCCACGCAAACCCCGTTTCCTCGGCTTTCAGATGGCTTTGCCCGCACTGCCTGGCGCCGCTGCCCCGCTGGCCAGTTCAGAGAAATCAGGGTCTCTTGTCATAAAGAAATGGTCTTTGGGAAAGCATTTCCCGTCTTGTTCTGGGTGCTATCAAACTGGCCAATTTGCTGTCTTTTTATCTGTAATGCACTTATCAGTTGGTACTTCTGGATTCCAGTGATGGGAGTAATTCGTATCATACTAGTCTTGTTATCGATAATAATAATCAGCGCTGGACAAAATGCAAAAAACCACCACATAAAAGCACCAAGAGGTGAACAAATACAGACAGAAAGGAAGGGATGTGACCCTTGACGAAGCAAGTCTGAGCGAGTCCACCTTCACCCAGAGAGCCCTGCGGGTACGACCCAGTCCACACGGCACGCAAGGGCTGCGCACAACCGAGAAGCAGCCACCTCACCGGCTGAGCGTCTTGGAGCCCCCGGTGGACCCCGCCCCAAACGCGCATGGGACGGGACTCCGAGGGGCCCCATGGGGACAGAAACCCGAAGGACTGGACTGGGATTTCGACACCCATCCGCCAGTGTGCCCACAGGCAGGGAGCGCCCGCACACCGCATCACAGGGCCGGATCCGCCCCTGGACTTCCCATGGAACTCCCGGAGGGGGTCGCGCCCCAGGACTTGGAGCCACAACCCAGCACTAACACACTAAGAGCAAAGTCGCGGGACAGCAGCCCTACCCCCCGGAGGCCACAAGATGACCCGAACTGCCCACGAGCAGACAGCCAGACGCTCCTCAGTTTCCTAACTGCGGCGCCAGCAATGGAGCATCTTGTCTACAACTAGGAGAGAAAACAGGTACCAGCACCAGATTCACGGTGGGCCAGATTCTGGAGTTAGCGAAGACTTTAAAATTATAAAAATAATGTGAGCATTGTCTGGGAAATAAGCATTTTAATGAATCTGCAGAGAATATAAAGCTCTAGGAAGTAGGAAATTAAGTGCAGGGACGTCACACGCGAGAAGGTTCCCGCCATGGCTCTGCGTGGTGGAGCAGCATGGACGGACCAGCCACGGAGGGTCCACAGATCTTACCTCAGCCAACGGTATCGAGTCCCCTTGCACCAGAACTGTCGTCGACTTGCCTCTTTTCCGCACCGTTCTTTCCTCCCCTGCGTGACAGCGTTACCAGCCCACGAATGGCCAGAGCGCAGGCAAAGTTGGAGGCGGCGACCATGGCTCAGAAATCCCCAGGATCAGGGGATCTTCTACGAATTCTAACAACACAGCTGGTGGTGCCGTTCGGGGGGTGCTGCTTGGTGGTGCTGACAGAGCTTAGAAATGGGCTCCGGCCCTTTTGACACCTGTCTGTCGGACGCGCCAGAGTCAGGCGGTCGGCACGTCCCGTCTGCCCTGCTAGCTGCACGGCACCTGCCCCTGCCCCCTCCTGCCCACTGACCTCCCAGGTCACTCCCGGTCAGCGGGCAGCATCCTCGCCGCGGCCCACAAGATGCCAGCGGCGCCCTGACCCCAGGCCCAGGCGTGACAACCAGTGATGTCTCCCACTGTTGCCAGGTGGGCCCTGGGGGCAGAATCACCGCCGCCAGAGGCCCCCACATGTGGCCAAGCACCAGCGTCTCGTCCATCTTCCAGACCAGTCCCTCTGCTTCTACTCTCACTCGCCCTCCCTCCCCCTCTATCCAGCAGCCACAGCAAGCCTTTTAGGAGGTAATGTTGAGAAGAAATGTTGCAGTAAGTCATTTCATCTGCTTAACAGCCCCCCAGAGGCCCCCTGCCATTCAGCATAGAACGCAAAGTCCTCACTGAGGCCCTCACTGAGCAAGTCCTCACCGAGGAGGTCCTCACCGAGGATGTCCTCACCGAGGAAGGTGCGACAGGACTTGGCTCCCGACTGCTGCCCTGACTAGAGTTCCTCACGCTCACCGTTGCTCACCCAGCTCCATTCGCCCTGACACCTTGTTCCTCCAACACACCAAGCAGAGACCTGCCTCAGGGCCTTTGCAATTGCTGTCCCCAAGGCCTGCCACATCCTTGACCCAGAAGACTGTAAGATTTACTCCTTTACCTAGATTTCGACCTCTGTTCTCTACCCCTTCACACCACTTTTTAACACTGGTATTTCTCACTCCCCGATGCTTTTATTAGATAGCTGTTTACAGCTCATCTTTACCACAGAATGTAAGTTTGAGGGAGTAAAAAGACTCTGTCATCTTGTTTATCAGTAAATCCAAGTGCTTATATCAGTGCCCAACACATAGTTCTGATAACTGACAGATACATGTGAGCAACTGAACTCGGTACGAGACTGATTTGGTGGTTTTCATGGATCTCTAGTATTTCACCTATATTCTGCTCTGCCTGTCCCTCTTGAAAGCTGGTAGCTTCCAGATTTTTAAGAAAAACAAGTCAATTAACGTCAAAAAAAGACAAAATCTGGTTCTGTATCCTCAAAAGGTATCATGCAAGTGCTCTGTGTTGTTTCTGAGAATGGAAATACATTAATTAAATATTTTTCTAACTAAAAACCGACAACAGAAAAACAGGTATTCATCATTAAAACAAAATAAAAGTACAGAAAATTACAAGTGAAAATTACCCTAAGGTAACTGCTAACATCTTCACTTCCGCCTTTCACAAAAGATTGGATCATTCTGGTTTAATGTGTCGTAGGACTGCAGGAAATCCTGGAACGGGGCAGATGCATGATCGGAGAGCACACCCCTCACCCCTGCCATCCCGGCCCCCACACTCCTGCATAAGAAGTGCCCCCTGCTAACAGTGGTTACACCCCGCGCTTCCAGACCCTGCCCAGCCTGGGAGCGCAACCAATGTCTACACCTGCGGTTTTCTTTCCTTCTACAAGAGAATATTGCATCGTATGTTACAGCTATTTCTTAAAAACATTTGTCCCCTAATATTTTCAAACATTCAACAGAGTTGGAAGAATGTGATAGGAGATGCCTGGTTACCTCACTGGCATCTGATGTCATCTCATCTCTGTCTCTCCCTCTACTTCCGGTGCAGCTGAAGATACCGCACCCTCCCCCGCGCTCCCCAGCACGCGCGCCTAAATCCTAATGCTTGCCTCCTGCTTCTGTCTGCTGACATACAACCCCATGCAGAGCGCATACATCTTACTGTATAGTCACCGAATCCTGACAAAAGCACACACACGCATTTTTTCAGTACATACAGTAAGTCCTGTAAATCTCTTACGATTTTCATAATAACGTTTTCTCTTCTCTGGTTTTATTGTAAGAATGCCATGTATAACACACATACAAAATACATTTTAATTAGCTATCACCGAGAAGGTCTCCTACAGAGACCACTACCAACACCCAGAACCTTCCCTCCAGCCTTCCCAGGCAGTTCCCACTTCCTCCCACTGCCCCCAGAGACGAACTCTGCTTGGACTCTCCCAGTGACCTACTCACAAGCATCCCGTGTGTAATTTTTTACGGGCCGTTTCCAGCCAGCATGACTTTGAGGTTCACCCGTGGTCTTGTCTGGATCATTCATTCTGCTTTGCTGCTACCTGGCACTCTGCACCATCACAAGGCTGTTTTGTAACCTGCCCTTGTGTGTCTGGGACAGCACAAAAGCTGACACGTGGAACGTTACCTTCTTCAACATTGAACAAGCCCGGTTTGTACGAACACCAGCTCTGTTATCCTCAGGACACACAGTCTTAGAAGCAGACCTGCCTGATGAATGGGTGCATTGTGCTGAATTACTCCCCACTCCGGGGCTTTCCCGACAGGAAGTGTCACTTTACTGTCTTATCAAGGCTGAACATACCCATTTGTTCACTTCCTGCCAATACGGGGATTTATCATCATAAAAAAGAAAACCACCGTCTGACCAACTGATGAGTGTGGAGTGACATGTCATGTCAATGTCTTTGATTGATACTGAGGTTAAATGCCAGTTAATAATTTTTAAATTGTTTTTCTTTTGCTTGTTGCCTGTTCATGCCTTTTGCATTTTTATATTAGGGTCCTCATCATCTTACTGATCTTTAAGAGTGTTTTCTACATTAAGAGAATCAACCTTATATTATTTGCTGCACAATCTTCTCCCATTTATAATTGTACAGTTGACCCCAAACCAACACAGGGTTGAGGGGCACCACCACCACCCTCCTCCCCCCGTACACAAAAATCCACATGGAACTTCGGATTCCCCGAACTTAGCTATTAATTTAGCCTGCTGCTGACTGAAAGCCTTACCGATAACAGTTAACTGAAACATGTTTTGTATGTGTTTCATATATGGCATTCTTACAACAAAGCAAACTACAGAAGAGAAAATGTTATGAAAATCACAAGAGAAAGTACATTTACGGTATGTACTGAACTTACTGGAAAAAATCTGCATCTAAGTGGACCCGTGCAGTTCACACCCAGGTTGCTCAAAGGTCAACTGTATTTTAAATTTCGTTTTCTTTGCCACACAAAACTTAAGATTTGTGTTTAATAAAATCTACCACTCCCTTTAATGGCTTTTTAATTCACCCAGCTGATATTCCCTCCAGTACTTTTGTGAGTTTTCTTTTTCACATTTAAATATTCATTATATTTGGAGTTTATTTTATTATTTTAAAAAGGAGGGATTTAAAATTTTCAAATGGTAAGCCATGTGCCCCAGGTACTAGATGCTAAGTGATTTATTTTCCAAATTACACATTCTGATACGTATAGATGCTGTTTCTGGAGCTCTCTATTCTGTTCCACTAACTCGAATGTCCACTCTTATTCTGACTGTACCTTCAAATGGCGCTAATAACTGGTAGGATGAATTTTCTTTCAGAAATCTGTTTTTTTCTTCTTTTTAAAAAATTTCACAGTTATTCTCAAACATTTATTCTTCTAGTTGGCCTTTAGAATCAATTTATCAATACTGTGCGAAATTTATGGTTTAATGTACAGAGAACATATGTCCCCAATTTACTGGGTCTCACCATGTAACAGTATCAAATCAGTGAAGTTTTATGGGAGTTTCTACATATGCATGCAGCGCGTTCTGAACCCGTTCGTTCTTGTCACTGTCTGTCACTGTCACTGCTGTGAATCAGGGTTCCTTTTCTTCCCAGGATTTCCTTGCTGGCTATTTTTAATGTATAAAAAAGATAACACATTATAAGCAATAATTGTGAGGCAAACCATGTGTGAGTTTAAGCGATAATCATGTAAACACAAGTACACAGAGAAGACACAGCCTGGCCCCACACGCGCACAACCGCGGGGACCCCAGGCACCTTCGGGGACCCCAGGTGCCCTCCGTGACCCCCGGGGGCAGTACAGCCTGGCTAATCGTTTCCCAAAGCGTTTTAACTTTGTTTTTTGCAAAGCTGAAATTCAGATCACATGTGAATCACACAAATTTGCCTTCATACACCTTTCATCTTGATTTCTCACCTAATTACGATATGGACTAGCGTTTCCAGAACAATTTGTTGAGCGAATTAGAATCAGCGCACACACCCTTCTCTTGGTGCTTGTCACACGGATGGAGATGCAGTGACGGCAGCGGCTGGTGTGGAAGGAGCTCTCTTGTGCTAAGGAAGGAGCCTTCTATTTTTATGACAAGTTTTTCCTAAAATTAATTTTTAATTTTATCAAATAACTTTTCTACTTTCACCTATTAAGATGATGAGTTATATTAATAGGCGGCCTAATAGAAAGCAATCAAAGCTGTCCTGGAATGGATCTCACATGGCCCAACTTCATTGTTCTCTTACTGTCTGTGGGCTTCTAGCCGCTAACAGTTCATTGTGAGCTCAACTGTAGCGGCTGTGTGTGCACGTGTGTGCCCGTGTGTAAGTGTAGGTATGTACATGTGTGTGTCTGTGTGTATATGTACATGCGAGTGTGCTGGTCTGCAATGCCGTGTGTGCGTGCACACGTGTGTGGGTATGTGTACACGCGCTCCTGTGTGTGCACCTGTGTGTATGAGCCTCTGTGTGTGTGTATGCGTGTGCGCCGTTATTGGTATTGCTGTGTGTGTCTCTGTGCGTGTGCACAGTCGTGGTAACCTCTGGAAAAGCGTGTGCCCTGGTGAACTGCGTTGTGCGCTCACACTCCATCGTGTTAAGATCTGCTCTCTGCCGTATTTCTAGAGTCATTATCTGTATGTTGAATCTTCATTCTCTTATCTGTCAGGCTTCTCATTTTTTATTGCTTTCCATTTCCTGGAACACCTACTCACTGGTAACAGATTTTAAGGTCACTTAAATTTTGGAATTAAATTTTATTTCTTAAATCTTTTCCTTCTCTTTGCTGGTTCTTTTTTATTTTGTCATCTTAATATTTATCTTTTTTTTTTTTTTTTCCTACTGAGACCATTTTTATAGAATTTCACCGCAGGCGCAAAGCCCGGGAGATGAGACTCTGGTTATTCCTAAGGACCCTTGCGGCCACAGACAAGGCTACGCTGACAAGGGGATTCAGGGAGGTGCCACTCACCAGAAACACTAAACACTGGACAGAGGGTGGGCACCTTCAGCCCTCCGGGGCGCGGGCAGGAGGCTAGAGACCCAGTTCCCTAAAATCTCTCGAACCAGGAGGTGTGGAGAGCTATGGAGCTCAGGAAGACACAGGCGCCTCCTGGAGGGGGCGCACCTCTGCCCTCACCCCCAGCAGGAGCCCCTCCCTCTAGAAGCCCCGCCTGCGCCTGGGGGGCTGCTACTCAAGTCTCTCTTGCCCTGTTTCCCATGGAGCACAACCTCGGGCTGGGCGCTCTAGTCCACGGGCGGCTCTCTTCCACTGGGGGTCTCCCGGAGCCCAAGATGGACATGCCCGGAAACTTCTACAGACTGGACTGTGCTCATGGAGCCTCCCCAGTGTGAAGCTGTGCCAGAGACGCCCCTTCTTAAAAGGAACTTGGGGAGACAGCTCAAAGGGGCAAGAAACATGCTTCAGATAAAACAAGCAAATCCTTCGGCATTTCATTTAATCCAGCAGGTTTCAAAAAACAAAACCTCACTTGAGACCAGTGTGTGTCAGTCACCTGGAACTCACGCCTAAATTAAAAGCCTGTGGTTTGGTGTCATTAGGTCCTAATTGCTAACTTTAAATAGCTGCCCCTTCTAACGATGCCGGGCGGCTTGCCCTCCCAGGGGCGTGCTGGCTGGGAACGAGGACACGACACCAGAGCTCGGGGCCAGCTATTTCAGGCCACCTGCCTCAGGAGCAGCTCAAGGAAAAGCTGATGATCCCCTCAGTCAGAGGAGGACAGACACCCGTCCGTCTACGCTTTCTGTCATAGAGGCAGTGAGCTGACCCCATCCCCAGGGCCCCAGGAGGCCCTGCCCGGAGCGTGAGCCTGGACACCAGTGGACACAGTTTCCAAGGGGGTGGTGTGAGCTTCACGAGGGGCCTGTCCTTTTAGTTCAGAAGAGATTAAAATGTCTTTAGAAAAATATATATTGAAGTATCTGGGGGTAAACATCATAATGTCTATAAATTTACTAAAATTAGGCATAAAAACAAGACAATGAAGCAGTCGTAAAAGTGGGGGGATGAGTACACAGGGGTCATTTTATTATTCTCTCAGCAACNTCCAAGGGGGTGGTGTGAGCTTCACGAGGGGCCTGTCCTTTTAGTTCAGAAGAGATTAAAATGTCTTTAGAAAAATATATATTGAAGTATCTGGGGGTAAACATCATAATGTCTATAAATTTACTAAAATTAGGCATAAAAACCAGACAATGAAGCAGTCGTAAAAGTGGGGGGATGAGTACACAGGGGTCATTTTATTATTCTCTCAACTGTTAGAATGGCTGGAAATACCCCATAATAAAGAGCAAACAAACAGAGATAAAAAGACAGATGGACTCAGTACAGACGTTCCTATGTTGATGAGGCAACGTCAGGAAAACACTTAAGGGAAAGATCTGATTTTTTAAAACGTTAGTCGTTTGTCTCCATTTTTGAAGACTGTCGAGATTTCGGGGGAGGCCCCGGCCTCTCCCACCGCTGCACTACTCTGCTCTTTCCCACAAAGGCGAGCCTCTTCCCCGCAGGTGACTCGCACGGCCTGCAGCCACGGGAGGCCTAGAACGCTAGCAAACCGCGTGGGGCCTGTTCCCAAAGAGGCTGCCTTGTAAAGTCGAATCCGACTCATATGAGACCACTTCAGGCTCTCCAGCCTCCTCACCTGGTTCAGATCTTACCTCAGGAAGGCGCAATCTCGGAGTGCGGGGACTCCCACGGGACAGGTGCGTGGAGCTCCAGCCTGATCACCTGGGGCCCCACGAGAGCCCCTTGTGCACCCTGACTTCGCAGGCTTCTCCCTGCACTGTTAAAAACTGGCCAGTGGTGCAGAGAAAGGGTGCAAGGGCGGTGGCTGTGACCCTGAGGGACCCCGGCATTCCAGCATCAGGACAAAGTAGTGCTCAGGGGCTGAGAGGGAAGGCTTTCCCCTAAATGCACCTGTTTACACACACACGTGGCAGCCAGGCCTCCGTCCATCTTTGTCTAGAATAAAGGGTAGCCATGGGGCAGACGCATCAAGTTAAATTTAGGTAAAAATTAAGTGATTCTCTTAAATGGAAGAACCACACACTTGAATTATAATTGTCTACCACGTTTGTTCTTTTATTTCTCTTGGGCCTTCTGATGTGCTCCTTTAAGAAGCTTCACCCTCGACCCCGGTCTGTCCTCTGCATCGCAGGGTTAGGTGTCAGGTGTGTTTGGCAGAAGTGCCAGCCACTTGGCCTCGGAGTGTGAGAGGGGGGTGCTGCATGGCGCGCGATGCCTTCCCACTTACACTCAAGTGGCGGCTTCAGAGAGCCGACCCTGTTTAAACTCGCGGCCTCTGATGTGCTGAGACCCACAGAGCTGGGCAGCTGCATGCGGCTCCCGCACAGGCCACTTCAGAGCAGTCAGTCCCCGTCACAGTGGGTCGAAACGATGTCATCGCACATGAAACCGCTGTGCATGTGTCTGGTGGCCCCGAGCCAGGCCAGATTCTACTTCAGCACAGGTGGGAGAAGTGGGGGAGAAGGAATCTGAAACAGGGCTGGAGGCGAAGCCAGGACACACGGACCTCAGCTCCGTCTGCAGCCAGGGCCAGCGGAGCCCTCAGCTCACTGCAGAGTCCTGACTGGGGCCACATGCACGTGACCTTCTCCTTCTTCCCAGAGCCGAAACTCCCGTCCCTGTAAAGAAGGCTGGCTGTGCAGCTTGCAGCGCTGCAGACGTGGGCCGCAGGCCAGGCCGAACTTCCAGCCGTCTTGGGTGCTGCTGTGCTTCTGCCTGAGCCCGCGCAGCGCAAAGTCGCTGTTCACACACGCACGCGTAGGAGCCTCTTGTGACTAAGTTCTCCCTATTTTAAATCCAGAGAGTGCTGCCTATTCAAAAAACCTGATTACTTTCCTGCAGCACCTGGTTGACTTACGGGGAGGGCGAACGGTGTGGGGACACGGGAAGCAGCTGTGGTTCCACAGAGGCAGCCGTGAGCTGACCGGCGGTGACACGACCACAGACATCCCGGGGTGTGCTCCTCTGGCCACCACGCCTGCCCAGGACCACAGGGGGGCCGGGGCTGTGACCGCACCACCTCCTACGCGCCCCCTGCAGCCTGCTTATACACCTGCCGTTATTATCCTATTTCACGGGGGAGAAGGCTGAGGTTCGGAAGGTCCTAAAACTACCCGGCTGGCCAGACGGCTGACCACAGCGCCCTCGCTCTCCTCCGGACCCACATGCCACGTGTGCCCATGCGGGCGAAGGTGGCCAGACCGAGAGCTGAGAAAGAGCACTCGCCAATCTCCTCTGGCAGTCAGAGAGTGTGCCCAACGCGTCTCCCCACACCCGACCAGGGAAAGCAGGGGGAATGAGGAAAGAGGAGGAGGGTGGCAGCTTGTGAGAGAGGACCCCCAGTGGCAGGAGGGAAGCCCACGGTGTGCCCAGGAGAGACCTGGAGAATGTGCTCAACCCACTCGTCTCTGCCAGAAGCCTTCCAGGGCTCTGTCCGAGTCTCCCCGTGGCCAGGACCACTTCTGACGGCTGAGTAGCCAGCAGCTGTGTGCCGGGCCACACAGCCTTGTCCACTTGTCCACTTGAAGTCGCAGTGGTCTTCATGCCTGCGGTTGACTGTGAGCCCACTGCCGAGCCCACTGCCCTACACGAGCTCTGCCCACAGGACTTCCCACTCCCTGCGCCTCCAGTTACGCTTCAGGACGGCAGGATGCCCGGGGTGCTTTCCAAGCAGTAACAGCTCCAACATGATTTTAATTTCTTGTGAGTGAAACACTTATCAATTAAGAGGACTAGTAAGTACCAGATATTTCAGCTGCTTTGTGAACCATTGAGTCTGTGCCTATTAACTTAATAGAAGCAGATGGACACAACGGTAATATTTCTGGGGAATCAAGCTAGAGGCACGCGGAGCTGACATGAGCCAGTGGGTTCACGTCTAGCCGGGAATGACGTCCAGATGCCCCACCCACTTCTCCGCGCTCGCGACCACAGAGCCACCAGGAAGCAGATCCCCCAGGCCGGGAAGAAGGGCGCTGCTGGCTGGCGTGCTGGTGGCGACCCCGTGAGTCCATGCTGATCTTCAGTGTACGCTGTGCTCCTTAACACGCGTGGTGCACGTTCTGTCCCCGAGCCCTCAGGCTCCTGAAGCAGGCAGGGGGCCTGGAGGTCACACCGAGGGCGGCTGTGCCGCCACACTTGCCGACCTTCCCTGCCGAGCTCCTGGTTTATGCTTTGGGAATTGTTAGGGCAGCGGCCCCTGACATCACCCTCCATTGAGATTCTCTCCACGTGCACATGAGCACCACAGGGTGGGCGAGCCCACGTGCCTGGGAGCACTGAAGGACGGATGAGCCCACGTGTGCGGGAGCACTGCAGGGAAGGCGAGCTCACGTGTGCGGGAGCACCGCAGGGCGGATGAGCCCATGTGTGTGGGAGCATTGAAGGACGGATGAGCCCACGTGCCCGGGAGCGCCGCTGCAGGACGAGTGAACACAGGTGCTGCCCCTCACGAGTCCTCACTGACCCTGCGTCTCCCGTCAGTGCTGTCAGAAAGCTGGTGCACGTCTGCTCCCCACAGGACACAAGAGTGGCTGTGCCCTTGGCCGCAAGAACGAGCTGCCAGACAACCTGAGGACATAACAGTGTCCCATGATCAGCATCACTAGTTTTTTGTGCATAATTTCGGTGTTTCTATAGGAAGAGGTTTACATCCCTAAGTGGAAAGCTAGTTCCTTGTGACGTGTGCACGCACACACATACACACACGCGCGCACATACATGCAAGCAGGACTCCACCTGCTCTGCCTGGTCCTACGCGGTCACTCAGGCCATGATCTGTGCAGGGCTGGAGGTGGCCGTGGGGGTGGAATGTGTCCCCATGGCCCTGCATCTCCAGAGACGACGGGCACAGAGTGGAAAGCTGGGCACAGAGTGGAAAGCTTATTTCTATGCTGAGGCTCGAGAACATGGCCCATCCCAGGCTGCCGTACCGGCGTCTGGCTTGTCCCCAAGATGAGGAAGAGCAGCCCATCCTCCCGCCTCACAGGCTGCACCCCCTTCCAGCCTGAGGGCACATCCTGCTCCCCTCAAGTCCTAACCCTGAAGAAACATTCTTCCAATCCTTCGCAGTATCTGTAAGGATGTGATGGAGAAAAAAAACCCAGAGTAACGCTGAAATGGAAGGAATGAGGCATTTAAAAAGGTGGTATCTTCTCAATTTTTCTAACTGCTACTTTCTGACGAGCTGGATGGTCACGACACCCAGGGGGTGGGTCACAGGAGCACAGGGCCGTGACTCTGTCTCCTCCGCATGTCTGTGTCACGCGGTTTGCCCAGAAAGAACCTTCCCGTCACCTAAAGAAGGCTGCTTTTCTGACACCAATTTTCAGTTGCCAGTAAAAAACAAGACTGTACTAGCTACTCCCAGTATAAGTCTCAGAGAAGCGGCCGGCCCCGACATCCTGTGACACAGGAAAAGTGTGATTCTGTGCAGTTTTGAAAGTATGCTGGCAATTTGATTAATCCAGAGGGGAAAAAACATTGTCCAGAGTTGTTATATAAGCATCATATAAAGCTGCAAACACTGATGGAGGAGGTACAAATGGCATCAGGCCTTGTCTTTTCCCAGTGTGACAGGCTGCATAATGAGTATCTGACATTCCTACCCAAGAAGCAAGCCCCACAGTCTACCAAGTGACTCCCTCTGCACAGCCACACGGCCACTTCTCCTCCACCTGCAGAAGGTACCGTTTCTTGCATGGTTCCCACGTGTTCTGGTGATGCAGCTGCTACCCCGTCGAGCTGCTCTTAGTGCACAAAACAGGCTCCAAGCCCAAGGCACGCTTCAAGACATCACTGTCCCGTCTGCAAAAACCTACTCAAGGTGGATCAAAGACATAAATGTCCCAGTAAAAACGATAAAACTATAAAACTCTTAGAAGGAAACTCATGAAGGTGTGTAAACCATCATGACTTGGGAATATGACATCAAAAGTAGAAACAACGAGAGAAGAACCAGGCAAGGTGGAGAACTTTCCTGTGTCGAAGGACACTTTCACCAAATGGCAATACCACCTGCAGACGGGCAGAAAATGCCTGCAAATATGGTTTGCAGAACATACGTCTGATATGGGTCTAGGATCTAGAACAAAGAAAGAACTCCAACGACCCAAGAAAAAAGACAACACAACTAAAAATCAAAAGATGTGTGTAGATAGGTGATAACAAGAAATCTCAAGGATGCAGACAAACGGGAGCGTTTGCGCACTGCTGGCAGGGGTGTGAAATGCCACGGCTGCGGGGAGAAGTCTGGCAGCCCATCAAGGAGTTAAACATAGTAACCACGTGGTGAGAATATCTGTGCAGAGTAAGGAACAAGTTCTCTCTGAAAATCATGCGAGACTGCACTGAAACGGCACTTTCGCCGAGATGAGATCTGGGGCGGCATAAATCAGAGGAGTTTATTGGCAAAGAAGTTTGGCACCTGGCGTCCCAAGATACACGCTTCGACCTACTGACCCCGTTCACAGAAATGTGTCCTGAGAATGTGTCCAAACGAGGCGAAAGCTCGGTGATGCCCCGTGATGATGAATGGAGGGGTAAAGACGCCTGCAAATACTTCAACTTTACAGTAACAGGGAAAAGCTTTAAATAATACTGTCGATAAACATGATGGAATATTAAATTTGAGAATAAAATACTGGCTAACACTGTAGAATGACAATCTTCAAATTAAAAAATGAAATACAAAATACATTACTCTAGTTAAGCATGATCACACGCACGTGCAAGGAACAGTGTGTGGATCACCCTGCGGAATTCTGGGTTCTGTCGTCGCCTCCTCCCTTTGCCATGATCACGTTACGAAACGCCCATGAGGGGCCCCAGGACAACGGAGGCCGGCCCTGGCGCTCTCACGGTGACACACATCTCCGGGCCCTGTGGTCTGATGAGCAAACACAGGGGAAAGTGCGGATTTCACCTCCGAACCCAGCAATGCCGCACTCCCGACCGGGCAGCGTTGAGCCTGACATTCTCGGGTCGAAAATGAACGGCTTGGCCCCATTGTCGCTGCATGGAGCTGCCCTCCACGTTCGCGAGCTCCCCCCGGAGAGACAGAGAAGAAGAAACAGCACCAGGGGCCCTCACTGAGGTAAAGAAAACAGCAGACTGAAAATAAGCAGAAAGGAATCAAAACAAGAAAGAATCTGTAAACCGGTAAAGAAAATGGCTGAAAACAGGGAAGGAGGTTTCCACAGGGGCGATTTCCTCTCCTTCTCTGCAGGGACCCTCCCCATTTGGGACTGGAGTCCTCAGCGAGTGTCACCACGCCTGGGTGTGGCGAGTGGCGGGACACAGTCTCCAGGGACGGCGAGGCCCAGGCATGCCGCTGGCACACGGACATCACAGGGGCGCATGCGGCAAGAAAGCGACAGGGCTTTCTTGCCCTGTCCATGTCGCTGGGTCCATGAGAAAGTATGAGGATGGGCACAGAGTGACCGTGACAGAGAGGGACAATGCACAAGAGGGTCTGGTCAGGGAAAGCCGAATCTGAAAGGACACGACCTAAGAGCCCTTAAGGTTCCCACGGTGGGGGGGTCGGGGGGAGAAGGGGCTTGTAGATGTCCTGGGGACACGGGTCCCCGTTGATTCCTCTGAGGCACCGTATGTCCCCTGCAACCAAACACACGCCATACAGCTTCACGCGGGTAACTCGCCATTCTGCCAGGCCGGACAGTCGGCGACGCCCCTGGCGGAGAGCTGGTTCCCCGGGGGCTTCAGTACAGCGTCGGTCTGAATGACACCGTCGGCATTAAGCAGGCAGGATGGGGCTGTGGCTCGATCCCAGGGCTGGGCGGCGAGGATCTGGGTTTCCGGATGTTCCACTGTGAGAGACGCCGCCAGCCTGGGGCCTCAGGCCGCGCACTGGGCTCCCCGTCGGCAGCACAGCCACGTTCAGGCATGTTCACGACAAGGAACGGACAACATGGCCACGACATGCTGCCATTCTCCAAAGCACAGAGTCAGGGACACGCGGCTGGAGAACAGGGGAGGGATGGGACCAGAGGGCTCTCGGGGTCCCCAGAGCCCCTGGTTTCCCAGGATACCCTGGTGCCCTCCATTTACACCAATAGGACCAAAGCCCTTCTGGAGCCTGAGTGTTTCCAGGAAGTGTGACACAGGCACTGGGGCGGACAGGAGACCCCCGGGCCCCCTGGGAAGCGCCCGCGTCCCCGCACGGGGCTGGCCACTTTACCTGCCGCCACGGCTGCGTGGAGTGGCCCGGCCAAGCCAAACCGCCTGAAGACGGGACCAGTGCACAACAGCACATGACAGACCACAGGCTGCCACACGTCCGTCTTCCAGGAAGAATAAGATATGGGCAGCCCCACAGCGATGACATGGCCCTGATGGGTGGCACATCTTTCCTGTCCGCTGGCTCAGAGCCCCCGTGAGGAAGGGTGGCTGTGCCGGGCCTCACTCACTTCCAGCACCGTCCTCGGAGCACAAAGTGCCCCTCGGCGCAGGCCTCCAGCCGAGCGCCGGCATAAATCACAATAAAGGGAGGCCCTTTCCAGCAGGCGTCAGGCTCAACAGCCAGCCAGGGAGTTCCTGTTCTCGAGAAAGAACAAGAAAAACTGACCCATAAAAAGAAGAGACATTTGCAACGACCGTTCCCCCTGCACTCGCAGAAAACACCGCCTCCGCGAGCAGCCCACACACCGACCCCACGCCCGAGGCAGTCACCACTGCGGCGCCGGCACACCTCCGGGTCTCTGCGGCGCGACCCCGACCGCGCGTCTCCCACACACCCTGGGGTTCGGGCGGCTGCGTGCAGGCAGGGCCCCGACTCCAGAGCCCGCGGTTGCCGTGCAGGCCAGGCTGCCTGCTCGGACCCCTCCTCCCTGCCCACAGCGCGGCCACTGGAGGCAGAAGAGCGGCCAGGACACAGCGCCCTGGGCCTGCAGGCAGCTCTGCCGTGTGGGGCCGAGATCTAACTCTCATCCCTGGTTATCTTCACGTCCCTGCCGCGTACTGCCGCTGCCTCCCCCCCAACCTGGTCTCCTGTTGTCTTGGGGTGTGGGGGGAGCACACGGCAATGAAAATAGGAGACACAGGTGGTGGGGAGGGTTCCTGCCCAACACTGTGCGTGACACCCGTCAGCGCTCACCCTGCAGGGGAAGGATGCAAACACACGTGCGTGCCCAGCGCCGTTCTGCGGGCTCCAGGCCTGAGCCGCGTGCTCCTGCCGCGCACGGGACTCACCAGAGGCTGCGTTCACAAGCGATGATGTGTCATCCCGAATCCTCCATCTTATAATTAATTTCAGCAAAAACTTAGATTTGCACCAGAACGCCCTCGGGTAAGAGTTACAGTCGGCGAGAGGGCAGAGAGACCGGGGCGGCGCGTACCTGGCAGCACGGCCCCCTGGCCTCAGCCGCAGGGCGGTTCTGTCCGTCCTCCGGGGACGTGGGGCCTCCCAGGCTGGGCTGGTCCAGCAGTGGCTCCGTCAGCCTGTTTGTGGCTGGGGAAGGCAGACCCTGTGGCCTTGACTGCCAGCTTCTCTAGAAGCTTCCACGGGCACCTCAGGGCGGTCACCCCATCCCTGGGCCCGGTACCAGCCCCCCGGCTGACAGTGCTCCTCGCCCCGCAGGGCTCCCTGACCGCCACGTCCCCGGGACCCGCGCACTCAGTGCAACTGATGCTTCAGGAGCAGGACGTGGGGTCGATGATCTAGACTTCCCATCTCACTTCTAACACAAGTGTTCATTTAAAAAAATAACCCCCTCCTTTGAGCCCACGCCAGCCCGTCGTGCTACTGACCTCTGCTCACCTTTCCTCCCCACTCCCGCCGTCCAGGCACTCCCGGGAGGCCCGACTCTAGCCTGGCTCACCTGCGTCCCTTCCATCCAGCGCCTGCCATGCTCCTCCCCGGACTCAACACCCACATCAAGGGCCCACCTCCCCGGACTCCTTCTGGTGCCATGAAACCTCACAAGGCAGCCACGTCCCCACCAGACCCTCTCTCCCTCGGCTTGCTCTCCCTCACCCCCATCCTGGTCTTCCATCCCCTGGTTCCTGGGCTTTCAAACTGGTCCCCCTGGCCGGCCTCTCCCAGCCCAGTGAGGTCCAGAAGCCTCTCAACGTCTCCCGCCACACGCTGCCCCCAGCCACAGCGTCCTTCTCCTGATGGGCCTCCCGCCACTCAGAGAGCAACCCAGACACCTGGGTCTTGTTGGCTTCGGTTCTGACGCCACAACGTGTGTGACCTGGTCAGGGCTCCCCTCCCCGCCGCCCAGCACCAGTGCCCCGTGCCTGCCTCAGCAGCGGGTCTGGGTCCCAGGCTGGTNGGGTCTTGTTGGCTTCGGTTCTGACGCCACAACGTGTGTGACCTGGTCAGGGCTCCCCTCCCCGCTGCCCAGCGCCTCCCCAGTGCCCTGTGCCTGCCTCAGCAGCGGGTCTGGGTCCCAGGCTGGCGCTACCCACTGCGTCCTGCTGACAGGGAAGATGTGTGGCTCTGGAACCTGGGGTGCCGGCACAAGGGCTCCCCCCACAAATGCATCCGAAAGAGCTAACAAACCACACAACTACCCTTTTTCAGTCTCACGTTTTCCCGCATGGACAGCGGCCGACGGTCTCCCTTCCCCACTCGGCTTGCGTTAACTTGGCCCTACCTGTCGACAGCGACCCCGACAGCCTCTAGAAACGGCACAGGTGACCAGTGACTCGCTGTCAACTACGGTGGCCTCTCAGGTGCTCAAGCTGAGGGGTCCGCTTCCCTCCCGTATCTGAGCCGCCTGCAGTGACTCCAGGGTCCTGGTCTGCGGCCGCCTCCCTTCCTGCCTTAGGGATGAGCTCCCACCCTCTGCTCCCCTCACGGCCTCTCTGCCTTCCTCCCAGGCTGTCGAGGCCGCAGTCATGCATCCTGCTTCAGGGCTTCGCTCTCCAAGCCCCTTCCTCCCGCCAAACATACCTGCACAGCCTCGTGCGCCTAAAAGAAAACAAGAGACAACCAGTGGCCCACGTGATCTGGTAAGCCGTGCGCTGCCCCTTTCCTTCCTCCAGACTGAGCTAAGGGTCTGAGTCAAAGGCCCGTCCCACCTCCTACTTGGCTCAGACTTCCTGTGTTGGGACATCCCCCCCCACTCCCCAAGGGGCCCGTGGTGTGGTGTTCTCCAGACGAGGAGAGTGCTTTGCGTCACACACGTACCGACCGTGGGTAGGGCTGAGGAGGGCCAGCCGGGAGCCCCTGAGGGCCATCAGAGGGCCACTGCCAAGGTCACCCCGTGTCGTGTACACACCAGGGAGGCTGCCCTGTGCCCAAGCCCCCGTGCACGCTCCCAGCAGGGCCTGAGCCACCCTATGGCTGGTCTGCGTGCATGCGCCAAGCAGATGGCTGCCTGCAGCATAAAACCCACTGCTGAGCCACCTTGTCCTCTTCCTCGGCTCACGGTCACTGGCCCTTCCCTCATACCGCAGGGTCATGCCACGCCGGACTGTTCACAGTCGGCCAAGCCCGGGTATGAGGCTACGGCCCGGACAGGATTGTCTGCTCAGAAGGCCATGGCCGCCTTCTCACTGACAGGACAGACAACACGCGGCCAGTGCTGCCCGCTCCAAGGCAGGCGGAGGGACGCTGGTCGTCCCTGCTCCAAGAGCAGCATGGACGAGGCGTCTGTCTCCCTGCAGACTCCTCCTGGCGAGCGGCCAAGGACTCTGTCTCACAAACCTGAATAATGCAAGGACTTCTACGGCCACCTGGAGCAGAGCAGCCGTTATTTCAACCACAGAAAACGCAGACATCGGGCTGTTCCAATGACCAGCCAACAGCACCGAACACCTATGCCTGATGCCAGGCCTTGCATCCGGTTCAAACTGTCCCACATCAAGTATGTGAACCTCAGGGGCACAAATGACAAGGAGCAAGAAAACCAAAGAGGCTGATGCCCTGTGGCTTAATATCACACCATTTTAAACCCATGTGCACAGGTTGCACACAGTCCCATGATTCTGGAATTCAAAAGAAGATGCTATTCAGGAGGGATCAGGAATCCCATCTAAGCACAAGATTGAGAAAGAAATGGCTTCTAAAGTACACATGCCAATGCCTGCTGTTGCGTGCCCACGGGGGTCATGAGTGTCCACAATAAAATGTGTGGCCGTGTGCATTAGCACCTTTGGAAGCAATGTGGCTTCATATCCCTGATTGTGCACAGAGATGTGTGCACACTTAGCCGCACACACCAGATAAGAAGTCAAAGCACCATTAAAATACCCAGAGGTTTAGTAAGACACAAACAGGCAAATAAATAGTTAACAGGTCACTGTTCCATCAGATGTGATGTAATTCAGTCGCTCTGCAGGTAGGATTTCAAACAGGGATGAAAATGAATTTGGAACGTAGTGACGATGGTATCTGAACATCAGATACCTCCCATTGGCCAAGGATGGCCAGGAAGGCTGGGAGGGGCGGGGAGTGAGGCTGGCGGGGCAAGTGCTGTTTTAGGAGGATCATTTCCGCCTTAGCTGACTTCCTGGAACCACGTTAATAACTCCGTAGCTGTGAGAGCCCTGCGGTGCGCTGAGCTGCACATAATCTTTATTATCTTCTGTACGCTGCTGTTCTGTTAGAGAATATGCCATTCACACCTGCTACCCTGTGTCCTGCATCCACACTACACGCTGGTGCATCAAACTCTCACGACTCTTGGATTCACAGAGCTGCCTGGGGATCCTGCCTGCGACAACACATCCCCGGGTTCTCTTGTTAGACAAACAGCGGAGGAGAAGAGGGGATGTGAGCCAACAGTCAATTGCCACAAGTTAAATAAGCTCCAACACGAACCAAAATGAAAAAGGCAACCGCCCTTTAAAACAGAATTCATTTCAGCAAATACGTCTCTCCAGGAAATAAGCGGATTTTCCAAAGGCCCTATGGGCCTCAAATTTGGTCAAATAGGTCAATATTTAGGCATTAACTCTATAAAGGTTCTGTCTTAGCCCGTAGCATTCTGGATTTCACTGAGCCTTGGGACAGTACTTTAATGTGGTCAGCTGACATTGAAGAGACATAGAGGGAGACATGATCTGAAGTGCAGGCATTTCACCAAGGGCCGTGTACCCTGTGTGGGTCACACGCGTGACCCTGGTGAGTGCTGTCCTGAGCACCTGCTCAGAGTCCACAATCCGGGGAATGTGCTGTCGCCGGGGCGCTCCTTCTCTTCCATTTTTCTCCCCTTCATCCCCAGCCCTCTCAACACCCCCAGGCACCCATGTCTATTAAACGTACATCCTTCCACATTTTTATTTAAGTATATGTGTAAACTTATGTTTATATGCCTATTTGTATTTAATTCAACAAAGAGCGTTGTGGCATAAATCTAAGCCTGTTTCTTTTTCCTGCACTCCACACTTTGCACTTAAAAACATTTACATCCACTTAATGAGGTGCAACTTGCATACAATGAGACTCACCCACTTTAAGATTATGGTCTCAAGCAGGAGACAGACATGTCTCACTTCCCACGGCCCCACGGCCCCGAATCTGCCCCAGCAAGTGCCACCGGCTTTGCCTCATCGTGGACGGCCTTTCCAGAAACGTCTCAGAATCAGGAACTGTGCACTCCTTCCTGTGCATCTTCTTCCAGTCATTACAATGTTTCTGAGAGTCACGCATGCTGTTATCAATAGCCGGGTTCTCTGATCGGTAAGGGGAAATACATCGTATGGATGGACCACAATGTGATTATCCGTTTAGCTGCTGTTGGGCACTTGGGTCATTTCAGGGTCTGGGTATCATCAACGGATCTACACATCTTTCTGTGGACATAGATTTTCTTCCTCCTGGGTAAACACGGAGGCATGGAACTAAATACGCAGGCATGGACTGATGGGCTGTATATTTAACAGTATTAGAAATGGCCAAACGGATCTCTGAAGTGGCTATACTATTTTGCATTCCGAATGGCAATACACACAGCACACCCTTCTTGTGTCTATCAGCCATTCCCATATCTTCTTCACAGAGCATCTATTCCAATCATTTGGCCATTTATTTAAAATCTGGGTTGTCTTCTTGAGTTTTTAAAGGTCTTCCTGTATTCTCTATGCAGGTCTCTGTCACACAACGTATTGTAAATCTTCCCAATGAGGTGTCTTAACAGTCTTAAACACCAGAAGGTTTTAATGTTTATGAACTTCAATCGATTTTTTTTAATGGTGTGTGTTGTTTGGTTCATATATAAGAAATCATCAACAATTTCTCCTATGTTTTCATCTACAAGTTTTAGTTTTATCTTGTATGTAATCCCAAGGTAATTGTTTTGTATACTGTAAAATAAGGTCGGGGATTTTTGTTTTTCCTGAACGAACAGACAATTATTCCAGTACCGTTTGTTAAAAAGACTGTCCTTTCCCCATCAGACTACCTTGGTGTCTCTGTGCTAACTCAACTGATTGTATGTCTGTGGGTCCACGTCCCCACTCTGTATTCAGTTCCACTGATTTATATGGCCATCTTTAAGCCAATGCCAGGGTCATGACTACCACAGCTTTATATGAAGTCTTGAAATAAACCAATGTGCCTCCCTCTCAAAATTGTTTTGGCTACACTCTTTGCATTTCTATATAGAATTTACAATCAACTTGTCAGGGTATTTGGGTAGCTCAGTTGGTTGAGCGTCTGACTCCTGATTTTTTAGGTCAGGTCATAATCCCAGTGCTGTGGGATTGAGCCCTGAATCAGGCTCCTGTTTAAGACTGACTCTCTCTCAAAAAAAAAAAAAAAAAAAAAAAAAAGGAACTGTTAAAAATAAATAAAACCAACACATCAATTTCTTTAAAAAATAGTATTCTGCGGCGCCTGGGTGGCTTAGTCGGTTAAGCGTCCGACTTTCGCTTAAGTCATGATCTTGCGGTTCGTGGGTTCGAGTCCCATGTCAGGCTCTGTGCTGACTGCCAGCTCGGAGCCTGGAGCCTATTTCAGAGTCTGTATCTCCCTCTCTCTCTGACTGTCCCCTGCTCACGCTGTCTCTTTCTCTCTCTCCTAGAAATAAATAAAAATATTAAAAAAAAAAGTATTCTAATTGGGATTGAACTGGATCTATAGATCAAGTTGAGTAGATTTAAAATGCTCAGTCTTTTGCTCTCTAAGCAAGTGTAATTCTCCACTTATGTGGGTCTTCCTCTGTGACGCCCTGTGGGTTCAGGTGCTCAGGTCAGGCACGTGGTTTATTACCTTCATCAACTTATATCAGAATTTTGATGCCACTGCAAGTCATATTTTTAAATTTCATTTTCCAAGTGTTTGTCAGTAGTACACAGAAATGCAACTGATGTGGGGTTATCTATCTTATACCCTAGAGCCATGCTAAAATGAATTCATTCCAGCAACGTTTTTGTAGGCTTCTCCTGATTTTCTAGGTAGACAACCTTTGTCTGTGAGTAAGCCGTTTTATTTGCTTGCCAATCTGCAAGCCCCTTTATAGCTTCTGGCTGTACCGTGCCAACTAGAGCCTCTAGTCCAATACTAAACAGTAATGGTGAGAGTGAACACCTCTGTCTTGTTTGCAACCTTCTGGGGAAAACATTTAACCTTCCACCAGTAAGTACAATGTTAGCTACGGGCTCTTCTGAGATGCCTTTTATAAGCTTAAGAATGTTCGCCTCCATCGCTAATTTGCTGAACTGTTTGTCATGAATGAGTGTCAAATTCTGTCAAATACTTTTTATGTATCTATTGAGATGATCATGTGGTTTTTCTCTTTAACTCTGGAAAAGGAGAATGAATACATTTACAATACGTTGTACCTTAAATGGATCGCATGTAGTGATTTGTGTATGTTAAACAAACCGTGCGTTCCTGAGGTACACCTTACTGCATCCTAACCTTAATCCTGTCTGTATATTCACAGACTTCATTTGCTAATATTTTGTTAAGGATTTTAAGATCTGTGTTAATGAGGAATCTTGGTCTGTAAGTACCCCCCTCCTCCAGCCCCTGCTTTGTACAGTCTTTGTCTGACTTTGATTTTGAGGGTAAAGTTAGCCTCTGGAATGAGACAGGAAATGTTCTCACTTCCCCTATTTTCTGAAAGAATTGATATAAGAATTGGTGTTCTTTCTTAAACGTTTGAGAATTTATCAGTAATAATATCTGGGCCTGGAGCTTTCTTTGTGAGGCTTTTAACTATAATTCAATTTCCTTGTGACATATAAATTCCCCAGATTTTCATTTTCTTTTGTGTCAGACTCAGAAATTTGTGTCTTTCACACAATTCATCTATTATATTTAAGATGTAGATTTACTGGAATAAAGTCCTTCCTACTTAAAAGGATTCCCTTACAGTTCCCCTTTTAATGCTTATAGTGATGCTCCCTTTTTTACTTCTCATATAGGTAATTTGTGCCTCTTCTTGAGTTTTCTTGATCATTCCAAAGGGTAAACAATTTTATTGAACCTTTCAAATTTATCATCTAGTTTCATGGGTTTCTAGATTTTTCTGGAGCATTTTCTGTTTATTATTACTCTTTTTTTTTTTTAATTTCTTTTCTCTTACTTATGGTTAAATGTACTTTTCTTTCTCTGGTCTTACAGAGAAAGATCATACATTTTATACTTTTCCGAGTAAAACCTATCAGTACTATTATGATTTGAGATCAGTGACTGCTGGTACATACTGTAGTACATATTGAATTACATATTGTAGTAGCTTACCTGATACTTTACCCATGATTCCCTAGCGCTGCACCTTCAGCTAGCTTATCTCACAGCCATGTAACAAGAAGGGCCACAGTGCATGTGTCTATGTGGTTTCTGCATGCACTCCCACACACCACCACGAAGGAAGGGTGCTGTCAATTAAAGAGGCGTGTCACTGACCGTGCTCAGACATGTTTGGGTGTGAAAGCGTGTGTCCTCTAATCAATGAAGTATGACAGACAGTCTGTGCTGGACAGAGATAATTACACAGCTTTGTGTTCTTCCACTACCTAATTATCTGGTCTTCCTGGTGGCCGGGGCTCCGAGGACTGGCAGGAGTGCCAGAGAGGGCCCTCGCCTGCTCCCGGCCTCAAAGGGAGGGGTCTCGTTTCTGTCCCGAGCACGATGTTTGCTGGGAGCCTGGTGTAGCCCTTCCCCCATTAAGTGAGGCCCTAAGACTTTTACTGAACCACAGATCTCAACTCCCTCCATGTCACCATCAAAGTGAAAGGATAGGAGCCAGATGGGAGCGAGGACGGGGGAGAAAGTTATAGCAAAGGAGAGGGCCAGGCGGGCACCACACACGCGGACGGTGCACGCGGCAGTCTGCAGCGTCCCTGGGGACCAGGCGGGCACCACACATGCGGACGGTGCACGCGGCAGGCAGTCTGCAGTGTCCGTGGGAGTCTGAAGCCGGCTCTCTCGGGGACTGGCCCTGCAACCCCACATCCTCGTCCCCACCAGGGGCCACTGAGAGGCCGACCGAAACGGTCCCTGCAGTGTGAGGGACGCTGGCTGCTCTTGCCACCGTGATGGTAACGTTCCAACCAAACATAAGAGTCGGAGAAGTTGTAATGACTCAGCAGAGGAGAGGGCTGAAAACTCAACCCCGGAGGGAGAAAAGCCAAAGAGAAGTCAGCTGATTCACAGAATTTGGGGACGCAGAGAGGGCCAGGCGCCAAGGCCGGATTGAAAGAGGAGCCGAAAAGGAGAGTCCTGGCCCGACTTCGCGTGCAGGTGGGGGGCCCCCAGGACTCCCCTCCTGTTGTAGAGTCCCGGGGGCTAACCAGGCGCGCTGGGGACTTGGAGATGCCATGACAGATACGGGCAGCCTCTGCATGTGCCATCTCCCCCGGCTCTGTAAGGGGAACCTTTGTTTCTCTTTAGTGTTAATGTTCGTTTTCAGACTACGTGTACCACACCTGAGCACGCTTTAGCTGCATCCCACAGCCACAGAGAGCTCTGCTAAACTGTCACTCAGCTTTGAGTAGTTCACGATATTCTTTAAAGTACTTCCTCTTTGATCTAATGGTTTTCTTTTGAGTAAGATTTTTTAGTTTTCAGAACTTTTTTCCAATCTACTCTTCCGTTACCGAGCCTCAACCTTACCGCACGGTAGTCTGAGAACACAGTGGACAGTGTGGACTCCCTGGGGTTATTAAAGCTTCCTCTGTGGCCCAGCACACGGTTATTTTCGACTCGTCCACATGTGTTAAAACTGTGTGTTCTGAGTTTGCTGGCTACACAGTCCTACATGCCTCTATTACACCCAAATAATTAATTGTTACCGAAATTCTCTATTTTGCTTACTTTCCAACTGCTTTGCGCTTTCAGTCCTGCTTTGCTGCCTCTGTCGTGGTTCTTTCCGTCCTCATCTGACGCAGCTCAGGGCCGCACCGTCAGGTCTGTGCAGAGTCACCTGCACTTTCCCTCCATAAAACACTATTCTCAATCCCTTTCCACGTGTCTTCTCTCAGGCTCCTCTCTGACTTATTAAAACTGCCACTCCGGCTTTCTTTTGGCTCATATTTCTCTTCTTTCATCCTGTGATTTTCAGTCTTTCAAACATTTTGTTTTAAACACATGTCCTGCGGAGGAGAGGCTGCTTTGCCATGTCACAAGGAAGTTTATCCAGCACCAGGACTGCTGTCCCTTGAGAGATGGATTCAACTCACTAAGATTTGCATTTCAGTGCAAAACTTATTGTGGCTGCTTTATTTCATGTCTTCTGTTCACCATGCCTTTCTTTTTTCTTTTTCTACCTTCCTTTAGGGAGAAGAAACGTCCTCTCCTTGTGTGAAAATTACGCCTTCTATTTTCATTATTCTGGTGGTTCTGTCTCCCATGTCAGACCAATCGTACACAGTTTCCATGATTGATACTGTAGCCATCTTCGATTTCCAACATGCACGCGCCCTTCTGGGCTCCTCCTCTTCCTCTCTGTCTCTGGGTGGGCCTGGCCCCTGCTGTCCTCTGCCGCATCCACTGTGCTGCTGGTCAGTGCACCTGCTGCCTTCTTCAGTGCTTCGGTTCCACTCTGGACACTCCGTATCGACAACTGAACTGTGTCCCTAACTGCCTGTTTCTTCCTCACATTGCCAGTGTCACCCTCGCTCTGAAGTCCTCCTCTGCCTTCAACAGGTGCAGGCTGCTCCCCAGAGGACAGCTGGTTACCTTCTGTCCTCCCTCCCTCCCTCCTTCTGTGCCCTTCCAGCAGGGTGTGGGGAGGAGCCACCACACACCCAGAACACCCACATCTGCCCCCTCCCATGCTCCCCTGCCCCGCGGTGTCCCCCCCGGCCTCCTGTCCCCTCCCCCAGTGGTCTCTGCCATTCCCAAGGATCCCCACGTTTCTGGCTTGTTGCCGAATGGACTCCCTGTAGTACCCATTGGTGTTGGGTGGCAGCCCAAGGACTAGGTCTGGAGTCAGGAGCCGGTGAGAGGTTGGAGGGGCGGGGGCCGAGGGGAAATAGCCCTGCTGTTCCTTCTCGTTCAGTCGTCTTTCCTAGCGCAGTGCCAGGTTTCTGCGTGTGGAGCTCTGATACGACGCATTATGGTACTTATCTCAACTAGCAAGTGGCACTAGACCGCAACAGTGTGAACACGTGGTCCAGGCTGGAGGCGGGCACGTGACCAATCCCGTAAACCTGAGGTCTCTGGACTCTCCCGTGGGGCTTATGCAGCAGGACCGGAGTGCAGCAGAGGCCGTACTGTGAGGACCTCCAGAGAAGAAAACCATTTAAACTAAACTTACCTACTACTAAGGCCTAACACACAAAGTGGGGCAGTTTTGCCCCTGTCAAGTCTTGATGGCCTCATTCTCTGAGAGGGTCCCCAAGCATCTCTGCCTTCAAACATCAGAAGTAAGGCAGAGTCATTTTATCCAGGTTTTTAAAAGAAACTAAAAATCTGATAACACACAGGCACTGAGCGTGCAGGAGAGAAGTTGTTCTCTGGCAAAGAAGCTGCATTCTAGAAAATTCTACAGAGAGCATACAGTTAACCCCATCGTCAAAAACCAGCAAGAATTTCTGTCTGCAAAGGTAATTCTGACGAAGTACTAGCCAAGTCTTTAAGAAAAATACCAAGCAAATGTCACAAGTGGCATTGGGGACAGGCTGGGCCCTGTCCTCTGCTCAGCCCGACCGGACATGTGACAGGGCCTGGCGCCTGGCCCTTCCTCCGTCCCCGAAATTCTGTTCCATCAGTTGGCTGACTTCTCGTTGGCTTTTCTCCATCCAGGGCTGAGGTTTCAGCCCTCGCTCCTCTGCTGAGTCATTACAACTTGTCCGTCTCTTATATTTGGTTGGGACATTACCGTCACAGTGGCGAGAGCAGCNAGAGCTGCCACATGCTGTGCTCGGCCCGCCTGTCTGGGGCCTTGTCTCCTCTGCCTCTCTCACTGGAGAAACACAGGAGGGCAACTTCCCATGTGAACAAGTATGCGTTAGTCCGGCGTCACTAACATTTAAGCTCCTTGAAATTCCTCAATTTAATTGAAAGGAAGGAAACACTTTTCTTGGCCTCTAGTCAATCCAAAATAATGCCCATCATTTTCTTCAAATAACAGTACGATCACACGCTGCACAAGGCAACAGGCGTCAATCTCCTTTACAGCAAATTAAGTGCCGCTGGGCTATCATTTTCAGCAGTGCACAAACAGAGCCACAATAAATTTAAACCGGCATCCCGCCACCATTCAAAACAGCAGAAAAAGCCAAAGGAAAACCTATATTTTAGACTCTTGTATGACACTGATATACCTGCTGAGTAAGGTGATCGCATATATAGGGAATAATGTACCTGCTCATTTCAGAATCATGAACATTATCAACTTCTGGAAGTAAGAAACACTGAAGCAAACCATGAAAAGAAAATCCAAAAACTGGGGTGCCTGAGTGGCTGTGTCGGTTGAGCATCTGACTGTGGCTCAGGTCATGATCTCATAGTTTGGGAGTTCGAGCCCCATGTCGGGCTCTGTGCTGACAGCTCAGAGCCTGGAGCCTGCTTCGGATTCTGTATCTCCCTGTCTCTCTGACCCTCCCCCTCTCATGCTCTGTCTCTCTCTGTCTAAAACTAAATTTTTTTAAAAAATTAAAAAACATGAAAAAAAAGAAAATCCAAAAACCATGTTTTCCAACAACTACTTCATTGTCAAGTAAGATTCATAAATACACCTGCCACCAAACACGAGCACACACACTTCATCCGTGCGAAGTAAGGCTATGGTAGGTTCAGAGAGCATCCAACATCATTCCCTGCGGGGCCTCGCGCAGTGGGTGCGTTGCTGCTGAAACCATCCTCTGACTCACACTAGAAGTCCCGACCAGCAGATGAGGACTGTGGGCATATGCACGTTAAGATCCTGGTTCCATTTTCAAAAGCACGAGCTGGCAAAGAGCCTGTTTTCAGTTTTCCCGGAACACTGCTACCCTCACCTGTCTATGTGCTGCCTGCGCTCCCCCGTGCTACCAGCTGGGCGGGGGCCTTGGGCCCCCAGGGCCTAAACTATATCTGGCCCTTTACAGAAAAACTTGGTAGACCCCTGCCCTGGAGTTGCTGTGAGCTCTCCTACCTTTGTTGACTAGTATGCTAAATCCTAAAGTCCTAGAATTTGGTTAAATAAAACAGGCAACATCAATAAAATGCAATCTTATGTAGTCATTACAAATGGTGTTTACTAAGAGTTTCTAATGGTCTTGAATAAATTTATTATAATGCTAAGGATTAAGTAGAAGAAGAAACTGCAAATTTTAGCCTCATCACATCCATGCAGAAACGTACATGAAGAGAAGAAAAGACCGACAGGCAATACACCAACCAGATAACACCGGGTGTATTAAAGATGGCAAGATGTCGGATAATCGTTCCCTTGTTTTTGCATCTTTTAGAAATATGTTTATTTCTTTTCACAGACAGTGAGTGAGAGCACATGTGTGTGCATAAGCAGGGAGGGGCAGAGAGAGAGCGGGAGAGAGAGAGAGAATCCCAAGCAGGCTCTGTGCTCACAGCACAGAGCCCAACAGAGGCCCAGATCCCACAAACTGTGAAACCATAACCTAAGCCGAAATCAAGAGTCAGACACCTAACCTACTGAGCCACCCAGGTGCCCCTCTTTTTGCTTTTAGTAAAGTTTTCTGAAGAATGTACATCCCACTTTAAATTGGAAAACACTGACTTCTTAGGTGAAAAAACAAAACCTTAACCCTGGAAACATAAATAAGCGCCACCTACCAAACGGTTTTCCTTTCTCAATTTAAGACAAGCCGGTGGTTTTTGACCCATTTGTTACAAACGAGGGCACATTTCACCTGACAGTCTTCCAAGGATCACAGTCTGTAAGCCGTCATATGCGAAGGACAGCAGAGCTGCAATCTGCCCATTCCCAGCTGGGCAGAGAGTGGCTTACTGCAAAGATCTACCGGCATGGCAGTGCACCATTATTCCGGACAGTCCCCAAGGTTCCAGACAGTGCCCAACAGTTCCAGACAGACCCCGACGGTTCTAGACAGTCCCCGATGGTTTCAGACAGTCCCGACAATTGGAGACAGTGTGCGACTGTTCCAGACAGTCCCCTACTGTTCCAGTCTGTGACCATTCGAGAAAGTGTCCTACTGTTCCAGATAGTCCCCTACTGTTCCAGACAGTCCCCGACCATTACAGACAGTGCCCTACTGTTCCAGACAGTCCCCTACTGTTTCAGACAGTCCCCGATCATTCGAGACAGTGTCCTACTGTTCCAGACAGTGTCTTACTGTTCCAGACAGTCCCCGACCATTACAGACAGTCCCCTACTGTTCCAGACAGTCCCCTACTGTTTCAGACAGTCCCTGACCGTTTGAGACAGTGTCCTACTGTTCCAGACAGTCCCTGACCATTCGAGACAATGTCCTACTATTCCAGTCAGTCCCTGACCGTTCCAGACAGTGTCCTACATTTGCAGACAGTCCCCGACCGTTCGAGACAGTGTCTTACTGTTCCAGACAGTCCCCGACACAGACCACTACTGTTACAGACAGCACCCCACCATTCGAGACAGTGTCCTACTGTTCCAGACTGTCCCCATCTGTTCCAGACAGTGTCCTACTGTTGCAGACAGTCCCCGAACATTCCAGACAGTGTGCTACTGTTCCAGACAGTCCTTGACCATTTGAGACAGTGTCTTACTGTTCCAGACAGTCCCCTACCGTTCCAGACCGTCCCCTACACTTCCAGACAGTGTCCTACTATTGCAGACATTCCCTGACCTTTCGAGACAGTGTCCCAATGTTGCAGACAGTCCCCGACCGTTCGAGACAGTGTCCTACTGTTCCAGACAGTCCCTGACCATTGCAGACAGTGTCCTACTCTTTCAGACAGTCCCTGACCGTTCGAGAGAGTGTCCTACTGTCCCAGACAGTCCCCGTCCATTCCAGACAGTCCCCTACTGTTCCAGACAGTCCCTGACCATTCCAGACAGTGTCCTACCATTCCAGACAGTCCCCGACTGCCTCGTGAGTAGAAAGCCACGTTGTGAGAGCTGCGCCCGCAGGGAGGTGGAAGATGGCATGGAGCCCACATGTCCTGGCTTGAGCTGCCGCCTCTTCCCACGTCTGGGGAACGTGTCCGTGTCGCCCTCAGGAAGTGGTCCCTCTGCCGACGTCTCCCTGCACGTCGGAGCGTCCATCTCTCTCTGTGCTGCCTGCCCGCTGTTCCCTCCTGCGGCCACCCTTCCAGGTGGTGGGGCTGCGGCCCCCTCTCCTCCACGGACCCCACCCACCGTGCTCCTCCTTCCAAACGTAATGCTCGTCCTGCCTCTGCTGGGCTCTCCCCACTCCCAGTTCCCAGTGTCCTCCGCTGGCCTGGGGCCATTCCACAGCTCTGCCCCGTGCGGGCCCTGCCCCTCAGGGTCCAGCTCCTTCTCGGGGCGCAGTGGGGATGGGTCAGCTGGCGGTTGAGCTGGGCCGCTTGGGGGCCCTCTGGGCAGCCCCCCTCACTGTGGACTCCTCACAGGGAAGTCACTCTACAGGAGGCTCTCTCTGGGGCAACCCGCAGCCCTGAGGTGTGGGCGGCGGGGGAGAGGTGCCGAGGGGGTCTGCTCTGCCAGCCCAGCATCATCAACCTCACCTGGGGGCCTGGGTGGACCAGGAACACTGCCCCAGGTCCCATCCAACCAAACAGCTCAAGCCCTCAAGGGTCTCCCCAGGGGTCTCCCAGAGGCCTGGGGCTGAGCTATAGCCCCTGCGGCCCACGTGTTTCTCAGCTGCTTCTCGGGGCTTGTGGGAGGGATCGGGGTGTGTGGGTTTGGGTGTCAGATGGCGCTGGGAGGAAGCCCTTGGAAGCACCCACCCAGTGGACAGTTAGCATCGCAGCTACGTGCTGCTCTGGTGCCTATGGATGCATCCCTCTCCTAGCGGGACGGCAGCTACTG
Organism: Crocuta crocuta; assembly: GCF_008692635.1. NCBI lineage: Eukaryota > Metazoa > Chordata > Mammalia > Carnivora > Hyaenidae > Crocuta > Crocuta crocuta. Next base: position 6,621,061 of record NW_027527428.1, on the reverse strand, counting down.
CATGGAGGTTTCTCAGCAAAACAAAATGGAAAAGCAGAGAAGAAAAGAGCAGCAGGACGGCCGGCGGAGAAAACTGGGTTTGGGGGCCGGAGCACCCACGTCCCACGGCAGGTCTGCCAGTGACGCAGGGACTTAAATGCAGGTTCTGCTGTTTGGAAGGCCCACCCACTTCCTCAGCCGTGCTCTGGAGAGCTCTGGACTTGTACAAAGTGGGTGGTAGGAAAGAATCAGGATTTCCTTTCTGCCGAGGACCAATGAGAAGACCAGACTCCAAGCCCAGCGCGGGGCAAAAGGGCTGCTCTCAACCGACAGCCTTCTGCGCGTTCACGAGCCAGCATGGGCTCCCGAGTGCCCAGTGCTGCTTAGGACACTCCCTCGGCCCACAGGCGAGGACGGGGCGGCCCAGGGACCACAGAGCGGCCAGCCTCCGCGCGACCAACCCAATGGGTCTGTCCTTCTCCATGAGTAATGCCCGGGCTTCGGGATGCTGAGCTACACCGCCACTCGGGAGCCCCAGGACAAGGCGGCAGCCAACTTACCAGCGCAGGGCAATTTTGATGGGGGTGGTGAGGCAGGACGTGAACAGGTCAGCTGGGAGGTCGGGGATCATGGGCAGGAGCTCGTTGGCCTCACAGGCTGCCAGCTGAATGCAGTTCTTCATGGACGGGGGCAGGGGCATCTGTGCCAGTGGGTGGTTTGGGTTAATGGCAGCAACCTGCAGGGGGAACATTCAAGGGAAAGAGCAGCTTAGGGATGGTGGATAAAGTGCAGGGTCAGCTGGAAATGGGGCCCTGAAAGAGGCACAAGGCAGGCTGTGCACCCGGGGTGTCCCTGCAGCCCGCGGAGAGGCCGCCGTGGAGTCCCGTCGGCCAACACGGCCTCGCACTCGTTACCAAGCACCCCTCACCCGACACTGTGAGGCCAGGCCCCTGGCACATCAGTTCTTTGCGGTTTTCCATGCAAAGGTCCTTCCTTACTCTCATCATACCAATGTCCAAGTATAGTTCCCTCCAGGGCTGTCTCAGAGTCTTGTCTATTTTAAACTTTGGTCTCTCGTCCAATGTCACTTATTTGGTGTGTTTACCAACGCGGGATGGCATCCGGCGTAGAGTGAGCACCACACGCAAGGGCAGAGGGTGGACCTGAGCAGCACAGCCAGAGGCCTGGGGCGCACACAGCTCCTGCCCGGCAGAGGGCCGCTGGTGTCACGCGCCCCCAGTGTCAGCTGACGTCTCAATGGCCTTCTAACAAGTGTGTGTTAACTCTGTAATCAAGGTGTGTGTGGGGGGGGGGATTTTGTTTTGTTTCAATGCAGAACTGAATTTCTCTTTAAAGCAGGGATAGTAATACTTGCTTGGTATCTCCTTCGATGAGGTTCTGGAAGGCAGGGGCACCAGAGGAGAGCCTACAGCTCGCTGAAGTTTTATGAAGAAAGGCTCCAGCTAATTCCTGCAGATGGTGAGGGTGCACGCATTCCACTTTTGACTAAATGAAACCTAATTTCAAGTGTCGATCTGAAGATGATGATGCGACGCAGTAGAAACTTATCTTAAAAATCACACACAGGACCATCAGACACAAGGCCTCCGTGCACCCTCATGAAAAGCAGCAGAATTCACCAGAGTCCAGGACCTGCACACAACTGAACCAGCTCCCTCCAGCCGCGGCCTGAGACCCCCGCCCCAGGCCACAGGCGCTGCACCTCTGTGCAACCCATTCACCCACCACAGGCCTTGCTGGCATTTTCAGGGACTCGGCTGGATGCGTGAGGCTCCCACGGGCTCACCATGTGCAGCTGGGGCAGGGAGGCAGAGGGCGCCCTCCCCGGGGCTGGGCACAGGGGACGAGGGCAATGTGGATGAGGCGACCCCACAGGAGGCAGAGGGGCTTCAGTGGCCCCAAGTGACGACGTGCTGGGGTAACATTTAGGCAACCAAAATAATGAAACATAGCCCCAGAAAGTGCCAGCTCTGCAGCCCCCACAACCCTCCGTACATTGACACACACTCATTCACCTACAATCAACCCTGACCTGCACGGAAAGAGAGCTATTTACCGCGACTCATAACCCAGCCCGTCTGCAACCCAGGAAGTGAAATGTGGCGATGGCACCCCTCCAGGGCACCTTCTCACCCCACCCCGCCGCAAGGACCGAGAGCACGCAAGCCATGCAGCTTCCTGCCACTTGCGGGGTCCTTGGGTGACCACTCCAGAGCAGCCCGACTCCTTCCTATCCCCGCAGACCACGGCTTTGTGTCGCACCAGGACGGGGGTGGGGTGGGGGGGAACCTCAGTTGGCTCCTCGCGACTGCCTACTTGTTGAAACCTCTTAAAGCTCTTCCACATTTACTATTTCGTTTGCTTTTTAAAATGTCCCCACGAGGTAAGCTGTATTTCCATTTTCAGAGCTCGTCTGCGATGAGGACCCCCAGGGAGTGACTGACGTGTGTCCTCTGGGTCAGAGCCCAGGTCGCACGAGCACGAGGCTGTCCCACGTCCTGTGCCCTCCCCCGGACCCTGTGGGACCCCCAGTCCTGGGGCACAGATGGGGCGCCCTGCGGGCCTTGCCCACCAGCCCCCACGCACTCAGACCACACTCAGAGAAGCCGTGCTCACTTGTGGGTATGCGGCACGCTGCCGCGGACTTAAGCCGTCATGACTGCTGCTGGTCAGGCTTGTTCCTAACCTCAGATTTCTCAAATGGAAGGTAGTAAAAGTTGTGGTTTTATCACTAACCCATTCCACAGCAGGAGCACTAAGTCCAGAATCTGTATCGAATTCTAGTATACTTCAAAATAAGTGTGATTTAAACTTCATTAAAATATGACTTTCAGAGGAACTTTTTTTTTAATTATGGTAAAATACGGATGACGTGAAATTTACCACTTGAACCACGTTGAGCGTACGGTTCAGTGGCACCGAGTATTTGACCCTATGCTGCCGTCACCAGACATTGGGTTTTTAAAGCAAAGAAGGAAGAGATGGCAGATTCACACCCCAACTCCTCGGCTCCCACATCTCAGCTCAGTGCAACAGGGCACCTGTTCCCCAGGGAGACGGGCTCTGGGGTCGGTGCTGCTGTGACAGCCCCGTCCAGAAGGACAACGGGTCCGGGTGCCAGGTGGGTCTGCAGCCTCCCTCGAGGAAACATCAGGAGGCTGGCAGGTGCGTCAGAGGCTGGCGCAGGGACACGGGGACGCTCTGGGCCTCAGTGCTAGGTGTGAATGCCCCCTGCCCGGCCCCAGGACTGGGCCGCCAGGCTCAAGCAGGCCAGGCAGACCTCCATGGAGTCTGGTGGAAGAAGGGCAAGCAGGGCTGAGCTTCGGTGGGAAGACGCGGATGTAAGGTACAAACGAGACTCCAGGCTCTCACATTCCTCTGCAGAGAGTGGCCCGTTTCCCAGCAGAGACACTGGAGGTTCACAGTCTGATCCCACATTAAGCTTCCCTCTAGCGGCACTGGGAACCGACCTGTGGGCCCTTCGACCACAGGTGTGGACGCCACCACTCTTCTACACTCACTTTTCTGCTGAGCACCGATCTAATGCCTCTCGGGAGGGGAGCACTGAGTCACGCCAACGCCACCCCTGTGGAGCTCAGGATGTGGGTGGTGTTCATGCCGGGAGCCATGGCGGAGCTTGGTGGGTTTCTCGAGGCCTCCGCAAGGCATGCAGAGGTCCGTCCGGGCGAGTCCACAAGTGGTGCTCCTGCTGTGCTGCCATGGGCCGCGGCGCCGGGCAGGGCCTCCATGCGACGCTGCTCCGTCTGCACCTCGAGGCCCCCAAGCATCTGGCTCAAAGCATCAGAAAGTCCTGAGGCCCCGGAGGCGCTCTGTGGACACCGAAGATGGAAGGGAGGAAGATACGTGGAGAAATATCTTTATCCCAAATATGTCTACTAGAAATGAAATTTCCCAGTCCCAAACGGGCATTGATAGAAAGCCCCAGCAGCTCACAGGCCCCGTGCAGCGTGGTACAAGCAGGGAGAACCGGGCAGGTGTAGCCGCAGATGGTCGGAAGCAACCTGTGGTTGCCCATTGAGCAGCAATTCAGTGGGAAGCGTGCCATCCTGGCCCCTTCCTCCCCAGCACACCACCGGGCGTGCAGAAGGCACAGGAAAGCTCTACTTCAGGGATAATTAGGATCTGAAACATTTCTTATCTGACACTGAGGGCAAGGATTCCACCAGCGCATCGCTGGTTTTCAGGCTCGCTAACCCAGGAAGACAAACACCCGTCGTTATGCAGGGGTTATTTCTCACACAGCGTTTGGTTTTGTATTTATCCGAGACAGTGACCTTTTAATCCAACTTAGTCTTTGCAAACAGCTTACATGCAAGGAAACGACTCCCTCAGAGAACTCGAGGGGCCGCCCGCGCATGGATCGAACATCACCAGCTGGGAGCCAGTGCTCACTCAGAGGGCAGGCCCGGCAGGCACCTTTACCCACTGGGGTTTCTCCTGTGGGATCCAGAGGCTCGAACACAAGAAAAAACTTCAAGTTTCAGAGCTCACTAGAGCCTTCTGGAGGCTTTGGGAAGGGTCCAGAAAAGTCCTCAGATGTGACGTGCAGCAAGCAGATCCAACAGAGGCATCTGCCAACTGTCCCACACGTGTGGGTACGTGGCACCCGGGAGTGGGGGGAACCGCTCCCTCCTCTCGGCACGGCTGCTGGGGGCCGCGGGGGGGGAACCCGCTCCCCTCATTTTCTAAATAAGACTCTGACATCGTGCTGCTTTCCCCATATACACATCCTCGCACGAGACAGGGATGAAAGCACTGGTAATTTCTGGCCTCTGACAAGGGGAGTTCTGAGAATAACATCTCCCTGGTGACAGCGTGAGTTCTGGCGCTCAGCAACTTTTCTTCTCAACTCAGCAACGCCCACTTACTAGGGACGACCTGCAGGGCGCAGAGAGACAGAGCTCTGGAGGACTCCATCACGGGACACATGCTGCACTACAGACAGCAGGGGGAAAGTAGCCGCCGTCATTTTTTATGAGTAACAGAGAAAAGTTTATACATGTCAGATATGAAGTAGTAATTTCACAACCAGGCGGCACCTGTGGCTGCAGGCTACCTGTTGTCCAGAATGGGAGTCACTTTCGCTGGAGGAAGGCCACAGAGGAGCCTTCAGAGCTGCCCTTCACAGGGCAGAGGAAGGGCCCCTTCAGAGCAAGCTTCTCACAATTGCCTGGAGAGCTTGCCCGAACTCAGCATCCAGAGTTTGAAGCCATTTAGCTGTTAGCAATCCAACAGTTTTTAAAAGGCTCCGGAGTCATTCTCTATGTCAGTGAAGATGCTTGATTAGAACTGTTACCCCGATTCTACTCCCCAAGTATTCCCAGTCCGCAACCAAAGAAACAGAGATACTAAGCAATTCTGCACCCTTCCACGTCAAGATGAAGACTTCTCGGCTTCGCGAATATGCCTGTGTGAACATATGTTTCAGCTCTCTTGGGTGCGAGCCTGCAGGGGAATCACGGGGTCACACAGCGGCTCTAAGTTTAACATCCAAGGCGCTGCCAGGCTGTCGGCCGTCGCATGTGCCCGCCAGCAGCGTGCAGGCTCCCCGTCCGCCGCGTCCTTGCCAGCACTTAGAACTACCCACTGTTGTTCTAGCCAGCTTGGTGGGTGTGAGGCACGCCTCACCGTGGTTTGGACTCCGTCTCCCTGGCGGGCGTTGGCGCCCCTGCCCTGCCTTCTGGTGATGTGAGGACGGAGAGAGCGGACACGCCGGCCCAGCTTCTCATCTCGGGGAGAAAACAGTCTCCTGCCAGAAGGGCGAGGACAGCGGCCAGTTCATCACAGATGCTCCTGGCCCAGCTGAAGATGTCCCCCTCGAGCCCCGGTGTGCTAAGAGCTTTTCTTTTTTTAAACATGAAAGCGTGCTGGATTTTGTCAAGGGCTTTTTTTTTCCCATCATTTGATCTGATCATACAGTTTTTCTTCTCCAGTCTGCCGGTGCATGGATCACATTAATTGATTTTTTAACTCTTAAGCCAGGCTTGCACAGCTGGAATAAAGCCCTCACCCCCGCCCCGTCATCAAGGGTAACTCTTTTTATAGACTGCTAGACCCAATCCACTATTATTTGCTGGAGGCTTTCTGCATTGAAGTGTGTGAGATACAGGGTTTAAGTGTTGTTTTTTTTTCCATTTGTACTGCGTGTCCCTTTTGACATCAGGGTAAGAAAATCCCCTCCCCTTTCTACGTTCTGGATGAGCTCCGTAAAACACTGGGGTGAATGCTTCTTTAACTGTCTAGTGGAACTCTCCAGTGAAACTACCTGGGCCTGGACACTTCCTTTCCAGGAACTGTTTAACTACAAGGTCAGTGTCTTTAGTGTTGACACGATCTGTCTCATCTTGGTCGGGTTTGGTAGTTTGTGGATTTAGAGAAACTGCCCGTATCTGGAAGTTGTCGAAGTTATGAGTGTGAAGTTGTCCTCGTAACCTCTTACTATTCTTTTAACGGCAACAGGATCTGGATCTTTCTCTGCTCTCCTATTTGTTAGTCTGGCTAGAAGTTTATCCAGGTTATTGATGATTTCTGAGAAGCAGCTTTTTGCTTCATGGGTTTTCTGTTTTCACTTTCAGTCATTTCTGCTCTTACAGCCGTTATTTTCTTTCTTCTGGTTACTGTGGGTTTATTTGGTTCTCCTGAGATAGCTTCCTGATGTAGTGCTGTGCTCTGAATGTGTGCGCTCCCCCAACTGCTGAAATCTTAACCCCCGGCGTGATGGTGTTAGGAGGAGGCATGCCCTCAGGAGAGGGGGTATGTGTCGGAATCAGGGAAGCCCCTTCCACGGCGTGAGGACACAGCTGGGGTCCCCACCAGCGCACAGTGGCGCCTTTGTCTTGGACCCCCGCCCCCAGAGCTGCAAGGAATACATTTCTGTTGTTCACGAGCCCTCCCAGAGCCCCAGTGGACTAAGACCCGGTAGGAACTTCTGACCCACTGCTAGTTTTTTCTGACGTTTTTCTGTTGTCTATCATGGACTTCTGGTTGATTCTACCCTGGTCAAAGAACATACTCTCTGATTTCAATTATTTCATGTTTGCCGAGGCCTGTCTTACAATCCAGGACATGCTGTATCGTGACGAATGCTCCTCGGACACTGGAAATGGATGTGTATTTGCTGCCGCTGTGAGCGGTGCTCAGGAAGTACCAGTCAGACCATACAGCTGACGCTGCAACACAATCGTTATGTCTCCAAAAACGGACAGTTTAGTTTTCTCTTCTGCAATCGCGTGCTTCCATTCCCTCCCCAGGCCGCACTGCACAGATTGGGCTGCCTACGTACAAAGCTGGAGAGGGGCAGTGATGGTGAGCTGGCCTCTGAACTGCATGTGAAGAAGCCACCTGTCCGCCTGCCCCCCACCCGCCCCTCTCCTCCCGCATGGCTCTGTGTTGAGCCCGTTTAATGCAGCCATTTTTCTGGCTGCCACAGAAGGCTCACTGCCCTGTGCTGCCGCGGTCTCTGCGAGGGACTCCTGGCCATTACCTCGGCTCTTCCAGCCTAGCAGGGAGGCTCCCGAGAGGGAGCAGGTCAGGCACAGGGCCCTGCACAGCAGCCCAGGGTGCTGGCCGGGAGCCCTGCTCCAGAACGTTCAGCAATTCCCGGCATATTTTAAAACAGATGAAATTAGAAAAAAGGCTTAAACTCTAGATTTACTCTGGGAGAAGCTCCCAGTTTTATGATGGCTGAAAAGGGTATATTATATTCATGAATCTGGATTAATAATCATTTTTTTTGTTTTTTTTTGTTTGTTTTTACTATTTCATGCACACCAATCCAAGACCAAGCATATCTGATGATTCATGAATGTATCAGAAGAAGAAAACTAAAGAACTAAAAGTAGTTTATTTAGGTGCACATTTACTTACGAGGCCGCATCTTTAAGTATTTCCTAAACATCTACCTCAAATGAGGCGTCCCTGACAGGTTTACATAACAGATCTACCTTACAGCTGACAGCACCAACAGAACACATACTGCGAGATGACAAATAATTAATCATCAAATTATCCGTGTAACACACTGCTGCCTGCAGTCAGGCCCAGGGAGCGTCCACACCCGGTGGGGGGGGGGGCAGCATCCAGACCCGGGGGGGAGCGTCCAGACCCGGGGAGCGCTGGTGAAGGAAGCAGAGCTACAGCTGCATCCTGAAGGTGAGTGACTGTAAGTGACTACAGTCGCACTTGCCTGCCCACGGGGTCCACGGGATGCCCTCAGCTGTGAGGGCTCTGAAACTCTTCATGCAGAGAAATCACTTCCCTTTCTCCCTGAGCCTTCACATTATAGGTGAGGAACGTAAACGGGGTTGAGTGAGAACTCCATCTCCGCACACACCCCACCCGAGGGATGGTGCCCAGGGCCCCACCCAGCAGAGCTCCGGTCACACAGGCGGAAGACAGGATGACATACAAAATGCTCTGCAGACAGAACATGTGGCACAAGTAACCGGGAGTGCTATCAACTCGCCAGCAACTGTGGCCCCGGCACGGGGAGCCCGGCTCTGCTCCGCGCCTCCCCAATGTCCCTTCCCCCGACGGCGCCTCAATCCCCCCTGGGACCGCTGCCGTCGAGCCTGCTTTCCCACCAGCCTCTCCCCTTTCTGGTCAGCAAGGCGGCCTCTCCCAGAGCCAGAGGGCCAGTCCGCCCCACAGAGGGCTCTCGTCTCGCCTTTTTAGATTAGCCCCCCACCCACTCTCCTATGAACAGTTGAAATGATAGTGTTTCTTTTTAAATTACAAGTGAAATTCTCTTCTGTTCTCTGTGTGAGAGAATGCCAAGTACATATACATTTCTTAACACTATTTGTTTTGAAAACCATTGCTGTTGTGAATTCTTACTGCTTACTATTCGTGTAGCGTAAGGTGCAGAGGAGATGGGTGAACTTGGCCAGCCTTCATCAGGAAGAGGGCACGAAACCATCCAGAGTGTGTGCAGAGAAGCAGAGGAGAAGGGGGATCGCCCGCCACAGCCCGGGTGGCATGGGCTGGAAACCGGGGTCGCCGGAACACCTGGCATCAGGACGGCCCCCTGCCCGCCCATGCGCCTGAGCCAGGGGTCCCGCAGCCACCTGCACCCCCGCCCCCCCGCCCCCAGGAAAGCACTGGCATCTTCCTCGCTGGAGAGTTACTGATGAGTCTGGGGCAGAGCAGGGCAGCGTGGCCAACGGCACCCCAGGAAAGTAACGCCCCTGCACGGTGACTGCACCCCACAGACAGCCCACCCCTCCGCTCCCCTGCTCACAGTCCCCGCCCACGAACACATGGGGGTTTCTCTCCATTCTTCACGGGAGACGGCAGAGCCCTCACAAGCCCCCAGCATAGAACCCAACAATCCATGTAAACCTAGGAGAAAAGTTAGTACCCGGGGAAATGGAGGTAACGCAGAAAAGAAGGGGCTGCCGTTTACTAACCCACAAATCAGCATCATTCTGAATCTAAAGGAGAATGTTAACAGTTATCACGGAGCGGCCTTGGGTTCCTCCACCACCTATGGGTGACAGCTCTGCAGCTGCATGGGGCGACTGGAGCCTGGAGCCGGACACGCCCGGAGACCCCGCAGAAGCTGCGTGGCGGGCCATATCCTGTAGCACCCGGCGCGCCCACGGCAAGAGCCTGGAGAGCCGGGCAGCGATCCGTGGTCACAATACGCGCCTCCCCAGGCAAGCTGGGAACCAACCTGTGGTTTCGGAAATCACCCACAGGCACCACAAATATGACCCTGACACGGCCCGCAGACTCGGCTACGAAGGCCACAGGCGTCCATGCAACACGCTGTCTCCAGCAGCAGCACAGGAACCGTGAGGCCTCAGGACAGGATGCTTCAGTTGTGCGGCTGCACACGTAACACACTCTGGAGAGACGCGAAGATTCCAACGTTAGTTGTTTCTCATCAGAATTAGTTTCACCATCTGACGTGAAGTTTAGTCACAGTGGGTCCACGCGGACAATGTTCACACGCGGGGTTCTGAATGGGAAATCCGGTGGTTCCGGCACTGTGGGGTCAGTGATGCTGCAGAAGCAAGCTTGTTTCTTGCCAAGAACAGGAGTGTCCGCGCGGCTGGTCCCTGTGGGCTGGTGACACGGGTCACAGAGTGTGCGGATAACGGAGGGCAGACCAGGGTTTACTTGGAGGCGTTGGGAGAGGAGGCTGCAGAGCGCCAGCAACTGGCAGACAAGGGTGACGCCCCAGGTGACGGACCAAGCAGGTCAGGAACCATCCTGGCACGTGGCAGCCGCTCCCAGGGACGACGCCCACACCCCTCGCCGTGGCTGCCACCTAGAACCGCCAGAGCAGCAGGCCTGCCGTGAGGATGGTGGTCGGCACCAAGGTGGGTGCACAGCTCAGCCCTGCTGTCTCTGGGAGAAGGACACGGTGGCTCCTGCCACTAGACGCCTGGGCACTTCCCGCCTCCCGGGCGTCTTCTGGGCCAAGGAGAATAGGCCTCCCACACACAACAGGGCTGCAGGCACATGCTCCCCACTCCAGTCCCACCCAGCACCCAGCCCCAGTGGGGGCCGGGCACCCAGCACCAGCCACAGACAAAAGGTTAGCGGTCCAGGCCCGCTGGAGCTCTTGAGAACTCACTGACGCACACAGCGAACGGGACTTAGGGCTGCCGTTCTTTACCGTCAAAACTCAAAATCATTTCTCCACTTTTTTAAACAGAAGTGGTGGCAGCTCCGGGTTGGTCTGTAGGATGGCAGAAAGCCCACAGGTAACGTCGTACTTGTGGATTAAGCAGTAATGGTGCAAGCACACTGTCCGCCCCGACAGGGATGCTCGCCGGGGAGCCAGAGGGCCGCCGGGGCAGGGTCCTGGCCGGGAGGCGTGGGCCAGGGACCGATCACTCACCACTGGGCTATCCGATCTCTGAGGTCCTGCCAGGTGCTACTCTGGCAATCACAAAACACTTCTTGTAAAGGGAGCATTGAAAGCAGAGAGATTTATATGGAAACCAACTTGACAATAAACTATTAAAAAAAAAAAAAGAAAGTAGACAGATTTGAAGCCTCTCTCTAACTTTCAAGTCACAAAGCAACGTGACACAGTGACACAGGTACAGAAGATGCCTGAGTGACAGGAGCGCGTCCTCCTGGCTGTGCGAGGCTCCGGCTCCGGGTGGCACCTGCAACCCTCCTGTGGTGGCTCCTGCTCCCGCCACGGGACGGGGCCACGGCCGGTGCGAGAGAGACGACCGGCCCTCCACGCGCACGCCCTCCCCCTGCGCTGCTGCGTGTGCTGTGGAGACTCTCTGCTCCGAGCACCCATCTCCCTGCGTTCCGTGCCATCATCTGACCCTCTGCTTCTCCAACCCTGGCACAAACCGTTCTACCTGCTGACTTCCCTCGGTTCACACATCACCAGGACCCGATAAGACTCCTGCCACGTGCTTGCTCCAAGTTGACAGAATTTGACCAACTGAAGAGAAGGAAGGAACTTCCTAAAAGAACACAGCGAAGCGGCTACGGAGGATTTCTGTTTGTCCAGCATCTAATAAATCGACTACAACAAACATTAAGATACTGAGTGGGAGCCAATTTTATCATTTTAATTTCCACTGTTAACGCAAGAGACCAGGCGGACAAGAGCCGATCATATAAGTGTGATGGCAGCACGCAAGCCGCAGCGCGCGCGCTCAGAGGGAAGGGCGCAGGGAGCCGCCAGGGTGGATTAACGCACACAGTGCTGCTCTGCAATGCCACACCTCTGCCACTCCAGACAACGTATCTGTCACTTGCTCTCCCCTGTGAGGAATGAGTCCAGGATATGTTTTCTCCCTCAGAAAAGATGCATGGAAATCTTTTTTGTTGCACTCAACAAAATGAACAGTTTCTGAGGCTATGCGAGCCGTGGTGACATGAAGAGAACAGAGGGGACACGCTCGGTGTAGGGAGGTCAGCACCGCGCCTCCTGCCACAGAAGCGCTCACCTTCCGCTGGGGTGAGGGGACAGGTCGCAGCCACCTTATGAGATGGGCTGGGGGCAGCTGTCTGTCTGTCTCCCCTTAACCAACCTGAAGCTCGTGAACTGGGATAAACATGAGGCAGCGTTCTCCAGCATTTTTATTTATATATTTTAAATGTAACAAGAAAACCTTTTTTTGCAGTATTTATTATCTGATGAGTCTTTAGTGCTCATTAGATAACCCATCCTGTGGGTAGACGTGGGTGAAAGGCCTACACGCAAGGTGACAATCAGACAACACAGGACGCGGTCCCCCCACCCCCCACCCCCATCGCACAAGCAAGGTCAGGACTTGTGGGGCTGGGCTCTGCCTTCAGGGTCAAAGGGCACTGCATTTACAAATCAGTCTCTGTTATGCGATGCTCTGCACAGGGACTTGATTTATAAACATAAAATATTAAAGTGCATGACACGTTCATTTTAAATCCCACCACGCGGAATTTCAGATGTTAGTGCTGATTATTTGCGCCACATCCTCTGATGAAGCATGAAAAGCACAACAATACATTAAAATTGAATCGACCCAAAAAGGCTGGAGGAAACACATACTCAGGGCCATTTTTGTTCCGGAATTGAGAATTTCCTGCACCGCAACCAATCAGAATTCATGACCCCCTCGAGGCTGCAGAATATTCTATTCCCACACGCATGTGCAGGCCACAGGATGGAGGTCTCTTAATTGAAAATGCCTCTACAATTTCCCTTCAGAATTCACTGTTTGGTTCCGACATCAAATATTAACTAAAACAACCAAGTGAAATGTCTGCTCATGAGCAGAGCACTGCCCTGACTCTCCCAGCAACCCTGCACATGCCGCACATGTATGCATACACGCAATATGCACACAAGTGCACATACAAACACAGCGACACACACACAAACACAGCCACGCACACGCGTGCACACACACACGCACACAAACACAGCCACGCACACACATACACAAACAGCCACGCATACATGCACACACAAACACAACCAGGCACACACATGCATAAACACAACCATGCACACGTGTGCACACACAACCACATGCATGCATGTGTGCACACACAACCACAACTGTGCACACACGAACAGGCACACACATGCACACAATGGGGACAACAACAAGGAGGTAGTAGAACTGACGGCTATGCCTGGATATGGGGCCATTTCTCCTAAAATCCATGCGTCTGCTTTATTTTAACATTTATCCGAGAGGCACAGGCCACTGAAGCACAAACCAACTCTAGGAATGTTCACACTTAATGAATGTTCAGATTCAGAACAACACTAAGTGGGGCGCCTGGGTGGCTCAGTCGGTTAAGCGTCCGACTTCGGCTCAGGTCAAGATCTCATGGTTCGTGGGTTCGAGCCCCGCGTCGGGCTCTGTGCTCACAGCTCAGAGCCTAGAGGCTGTTTCAGATTCTGTGTCTCCTTCTCTCTCTGCCCTTCCCCTGCTCGCTCGCTTGCTCTCTCTCTCTCAAAAATAAAATAAACATTAAAAAAAAATTTAATGTCAACAGGTAAAATGAGATGTTAAAAATACGCCCGCCCATAAGTTTGTGCCGAGTGCTGCCCGAGCTCTGTCACTGAATGTTCCACCTTGCCCTGAGCACCGTGACAACCTCACCAGTGGGAAAGTGAGGGGGGCCCTGCAGGGAGTCCGGCCCCCACGCCCACGCCTACCCCCCTGGTGCAAGGGCCTCACCTCCAGCTCCTGCTCCCTCTGCAGGGCAAACTGCTTGAAGGACTTGACGACCAAGCCGGCGTTGGAGCAGTCGTAGACGAATATGGACGGGCTGCCCATCCACGTCTGCAGGTCATAGATGGACAGAGGAATATACTGCGTGTAGTTCTGGAAAACAAAACGTGGGGCACGTGAGACTTAGCCTCCTGGACTGGACTACCGACCCTTACCCGTGCCACGAGGAGGGGAGGATGCACGGGTCTGGCGGTGTGGAGCGCTCTCGACCTAACCCTGCAAATAACAGCTAACAAGAGGCCTGCTACCCGCTCACGCGCTGCTTCCTCCGGGAGCCAAATGCTAGGCGGCTCTCGCGGCCCAGCACCCAGCCTGGAGCTCCCTGCAGCGCCCACGGGCCCCTTCCACACTGGGGCTGCTGCACATGTCCTACCACATCAGCTCCCGCCCCCAGGCCCCAAACCACAGCCTCCTCTTACAAACGTAAAGGGTGTGCGTGCATGCCATCTTCCGCCGTAGCGTCCGTGTGTGCTCAGGTAACTGCCGTGCGCCCCGTGTTATCAGGGGGATGAGCTCTGGGGAGCTGCCGAGGCCCCTCCAATGCGCATGCTTTCCCTGCTGCTGCTCCTTCTATTTCAGAGATACCCAGAAGCCCTTAAACCTCCAGATGATTTTAAAAATCACATTTAGGAGATACAAGTGGATTTGGCCCTCCCATTTTTTCAAATCACAGAACAGTAACTTATTAGCATGAATCCACTAAGTGCAATGTTTTTCTGGACAGCCTGTACCACGCAGGACTCGAAAACACTCCAGTGACTACTGGCAGACGCAGACAAGGGCGCTCCTCACCTTCCTGGAAAGACGAGCATGATTCTCACACAGAGGCAACCTGTTTAAGCAATTCTTCTGCACAAACGCCGTCGCTTACTCTCCTTCCTCAGCACGGACAGGTGAGTGGCAATGCTGGCAGAGGCCAACTCTGTGCACTGACGTGAAGGTGGCCGTGTTTCCTGGCAGCAGAGCCACAAACACGGCCTCTGGTATCGCCAAGCGGATTGTGTCAATGCAGCCGGGTAACAGGACAGAAGACAAGAAAACCAAGTGGGGCCGAAGGGAGTCTGTCACCAAGGTGGCCGGCAGAGGCCTTCTCGACGTGCATGGTGCAGCACCAGATCCGTCAATCCCAGACAGGACGAGGCAATGTCCAGATGACCCAGGTGTGTGTGCGTGAGGGAGCAGGTACCCCGAGAGGAACACACATGCCCTGTGCCACCCTGCCCCCTCTGCTGGCTTGCTGATTGTCACTGCGCTACACGAGAGGGCACTGGAAAGGCTGTCCCTAAAAACTCTCACCGGAGGGAGCTACAGACGTCAATGCTTCCCTAATGAATCTATACAGTCGGCGCACGCCTGATCAACACGTCAGTGGGAGTGTTCCTTGATGGAATTTGACAAGCTGATTCTAAAGTTAGTGCAGAAGAGAAATGCACAAGAATAGCGCAAAAAAAAAAAAAGAAAAAGAAAAAAAACCCACCATTTTTAAAGGAAGAATAATGAGTAGGGACTCGCACTAGCAGATATTAAATATACTATAAATCTATGGTAATTACAGGATGCCATTAGGGAGGGCGAGAAAAACAAATCAATAGACGAGAAAGTCCAGAAATAGACCCACATAATGATAATGAAGGCAGCATTTTCACTCGGTGAAGAAAGAATGAACGATTCAGTAAGCGATACTGTAAAATCTAACTAGCCATTCAATACTGCTGAGATTCTATGTAAAAAAAAAAATGTAGATGATTTTAAAACTAAACAAATAGGATAAAAGATTTTTACTTATTTTGGTGCAAGAAAGGCCTCTTAAACAATTCACAAAGCTTAGAGGAATTAAAGAGAAACACAAGAACATAAAAATTACATAATCCTGATAAACCACACACAGTAACAAGCACCTAAGGAGCAGATGGGCACGGTGCACGCGCCAGGATGTGTGGAGCATGCGGGTATCTGAGCTGCTCGGGCCAGTAAAGACGGAACAAGAGGCACACAAACAGGCAGGGGTACAAACACACAAGCCGCAGAAGCAACAGGAACGATGGAGGACTGGGAAGAGAGCTTCCCGCCTGGATGCATCACGGAAACACAGATGCCAGCGAGAACCATCTATCTGCCTCAGCGTCCGGCTTCATCCAGCAAAGCGGAAAGGCGTATAACAGAGGAACAGCCCAGCATGTGTTGCACAGGGCACCGGTTTATCGTTGACACGCATGTACATAAGGAAGGTTTTCTGGAAGCCCATTCGGTAGTACGTGCAAATTTTAAACATACATCCCTCTGACGTCTAGGTGGCCATCCTACAGGGCAACTTGCGTCTACGCACAGAGATGTACATACAAGGATGTATGATGCTCTTGCTGGTGAAAACCTGTCCGCTGTCTAAATGCCACCTGGGGGGAGACAGCTGGTCCCATCTGTCTTCTCCTCTTCTTCACCAGTTCAGCGCAGAAGAGAACCGTACGTGTCCACATTATGGCATATACCACACAGCCCTTAAAACTGAGCTAACTGGCATGTGCTGACATGGAGAGAACGCCAAGGCTTGTTATTTAAAAAGTGCAAGACTTAGAACATCACACAGACAACATTCCCATTTTGTGGGAAGAAAAGAAAGGGCGCCGTGTGTGACGCACACACGGCTAGCACCTGAGCACTGCTCTGCTCACGAGAACTCCGTGTCCGTGGCATAGACAGGCCGTATCGATGGCATCAGCTTTTAAAACTACCAAGAGATGGAAAGCTAACCAAAATGACGAAACGGAAGAACTCTCCTCCAAAGAAATTCCAGGAAGACTTGACAGCTAAAGAACTGCTCAAAACAGATATAAGCAATATAACTGAACAAGAATTTAGAACATATCGATGGCACCAAAAGAACAGTGCTGAACTACCAAGGGCGGCCTTCTCGGACTAGGGCGGTAAAGGTGCACATTACAGAGCTGTGTTACTCCCATTCCCTTAACACCTGTGTTCTCTTGGAATCTTTCGGAACAGAAATTACTTGTACTTTCTAAGAAGACAAAATGCACTCAAACTATTAAAAGGAAGGAAAAGGGTCCTCTCCGGGTTTACCACAACACAGCCCCGTGTCCATTCATAGCCACAACCAGCAGGCGTTACGCGTTACCTGTGGAAGAAGATTCCGGCAAGCACTCTGTCAGGCACAGCGGGACGTGGATAAGGGCCCCCTGGGAACAGGGAAGAGAGACCCTCTCCACGCCCACTCCCAGCACCCTCCCTGCCCCTACTGACGCACCGCCCCCACTCCCGGGGGTGGGGGGGGGAAGAAGGGCCAAGTGAACCCTTTAACCGGGCAGGGACATGCCCACACCCCTGGGAGTTCTGCGCAACTCCCTGCAACACGCTGCAGTTTATTTACCGCCCACAATGTTCTCGGCTCAGCCAGGAGCAGCCAAATATGGCCAGCAGGGTCCCGACCCCACTGCCGTCTCCTCGTCATCTGCCTGACCATCAGGAAGTGCCTCCAGGGACAGGCTGATGAGGCCGCAACGCAGCACAGAGTGTGACATAAAATACAGTTCAAAAGACCGTGTTCTCAGGCCTTGCTTCCTGAGCTAAAATCTAAATTTTATGTTTCCTCCAAATCAAAAGTAACTTTAAAAATGCTTGAGATACAAAGTTAATGGAGATTCTAGCGCACTGGGGCATCATTCATGATCTTTCCTTCCATTCCGTGACCCTGGCCGCCCCCCTCAGGCTTCAAGTGGATCCTCGCCGTCCAGTCCCTGTGGGGGCAGAACCTTCCCCATTTTCAAATGCTCATTCAAGGGGGGCAGCATGGCGAGAAACCGCAGACTCTCCAAACTGTTTCCGCTCCACGGCTGCTGGTTATGGCGGGGCTTGCGCCAGAGACCGTCCACGGGGGTGCCCCACCGCCGGGAAAGGCTTGAACACAGCACCCGTGCCCACGCATGCGGCTGCCTCTGAGGAGAGGGCAGCTCATAACACGTTAGCTGTGTGCGCAGAAGCGTGGAAGTCTGGGCCCGCTGGGAAATACAAAATCAACTCCGTTCAACCACACTGAGGAAAATGGCCTTTGAGAGCTACTTCTTATTAGCTGGTGAGCATGCAGATCTCATTTCCCTTCGCAGGAAGACCTGGGGGAGCCGGTCAGGCTTCAGGCCAGACTCCCACCCTGCGCACCATCAGAGCGGCTGTGGAGAAACAGCAGCCGAAGCACAACCGATTCTCCTATGCCGCCTCGGTGGGCCCACCCTGGGCAGGCTGGACAAGCGCAGGACTCCCCCTGTACACAGAGGGTGCCCGGAGCACCCCAAGGTCTTCAGGCAGGGGCTTGGCTCCCCCCTGCCCCCCCATCAAAGCCACAAGGACAGAGAATTCCTCACCAAAGCTTCTTTCCCTTTTCTTGGAAAAATGTATTCAAGGCCATGTTTTCATCTCCAACAAAGAAAGAGAAATAGGGTTCAGATAATTTATTCATTACAATCCATTTTATCTGTCAGGTTATATTAAACATGAAAAAAAAAAAAGCCTCCTTGCTTCATCAGACCGTCTTCTCCGGCGAGTCAGCCGCGGAGGCGGCAGCGGGACACGAGCCTCCAGAGAAGCCGTCCCCGTCCCCGTTCTGGAGAAGACGCTCGGCGCACCTTCTGTCGATGCCTCCATGTGTGGTGGGTCAGAAGTCCAGGCCGCACCGACACAGCCTCCTCCTGTGTGTCTTCCAGGATTGCCACCGAGCCGCCTGCTTCCATGTGAGCCCAGAGAGGGAGCCACGGCCGCATCAGGACGGGTCATCCGGCGTTCCCCGCCCTGCAGGGTGACCTGTCCTCGGAGGGCAGGGGCAGCGGAGTCCCCACCTTCTTTCCAGAGGCCTCTCTCTGAACACACGCTCCCAGGAGCGGGAGGGGCGGTGCAGACACGGTGTCGAAGGGCAGGGCCCCAACCGAGTGTGGCAGTCAGCAACACTGGGGTGTGAGCTGTGAGCAAACTTCCCGTGGCTCAGAATCCATGAGGCCAAAGGCTCGCTGGCTGTGCCGCCACTTCCTCTGCCCTCCCTTTGCTGCAGCTAAAGAACCGATCACTCCATGACTCTAACGAGTGTTGTTTAAATGACAGAAGTTACCAGGATTTGAAACTGTGTGTCCCTATCGGTGACGCCCTTGTTCTTCTGCTCTAGCATACAGTTCGCTATTGATCCTGTTGAAAGATGGATCGTTAAGGTTTTCTAAGGCATAATTATCAAAAACACACACTTGTGATTTATAAAGAGCACTGTTTGTGCCAGCTCCCATTTATCATTTGCTTTGTTACTTTATCCATACTGAGAGTAGCAAAAAAGCTGTTGATTTTATCGTAAACTTGACTTGTCTTTTCTGAGGATTTCTAGCGCTTCCTGTTCATCTACAACCGTTGAAGGAAGACCATCAGTAAAACTTCTAAAATAAATAATAAAATAAAATAAAGATACATGAATCCCCTGATGTTAAGAGACATAAAACCTTAACTGACTTCCCAGCTGCCCGGTACCATGTGAAAACTGGATTCATGGAGCGTGGGATAGTAGGGATGTGGGGGGTGAGGGGCCCCTGAACACAGACCCCTGGGCCCCTCCCCAGACGGGCATCTGTAGTCCTGGGTGGGGTTGGATGGCCGGCATTTCTCTGGAGCTCCAGGGCCGGCCGCCACTGCTGGCCCGGGACCCCACGTTGGCGCCCCTGGTGTGGGCAGTGCGGGCGAGCGTGTGGCACACACACAAGACGCTCATCCCTCAGTTCTGGCGCCGCCTGTACACCTTACGCTTCGTGAGTCAGGAAATGCCTTGCTGGTAAGATGATATTTAAAGAAAAATATCAATTCAGGAATGAGTCAACCCATGTGTAGAATTTCAACTACAAATTCAATTTCTTTAATCGATACAGGGCTATTCAGGTTTTCTATTTCATTCTGGGGTTTTGGTTTTTTTTTTTTTAGAGACAGCGCACGCACGTGCCTGTGCACACACGAGTGGGGAAGGGCAGAGACAGAGAGAGGGAGATGTCAGCGCAGAGCTGACGTGGGGCTCCGTCTCACAACTGTGACATCATCGTCTGAGTTGAAATCAGGAGTTGGACGCTTGGGGCACCTGGGTGGCTCAGTCAGTTAAGCGTCTGACTTCAGCTCAGGTCATATCTCATGGCTCGTGAGTTCAAGCCCTGGATCAGGCTCTGTGCTGACAACTCAGAGCCTGGAGCCTGTTTCAGATTCTGTGTCTCCCTCTCTCTTTGACCCTCCCCTGCTCACGTCTCTCTCTCACAAATAAATACAACATTAAAAGAAAAAATTTGGAAAAAAAAAAAAAAAAGAGTTGGACGCTTAACCGACTGAACCATCCAGGTGCCCCTGGGTCACTTTGATAAGTTATATTTTCTAAGGCATCTCCCATCTAATTTAACTTGAATGGTATAAAGTGTCAACGTGCCCTCATGTGTTTGGTTCTATAGTGTATGTGGGGACATTTCTAAGTGTGGACTGTGTCCTCTCCGTTCTCTTCATCAGTCCAGCTAGAGATGTGGCGGGTTACAAAAAAAAAAAGGTGAGCTACATTAGCTCTCTGCGGCCTGTCCTCTGGTTTACTGACTTGTGCTCTCTGCTATTTCTTCCCTTCTACTTGCTGTGAGTCTAGTGTGTTCATCATTTTCTCCTTTCTCAAGGGAGAAACTGAGATTTTTAACTTTAGACCTTTCTCCATAAAGATTTAAGGGCATACATCTCCAGCACACACTGTGTTAACTGCATCCTGCAAATTCCGGCAAATCTTATTTTCATTATTGTTTCATTTGGACTACCTTTGCTTTCCTTTGTCGTACCTTTTTTGGGCATGTGTTATTCAATTTCCAAATGTTTGAGATTTTCCTGATATGCTACGATGCCAAATTCTGCAGTCAGAGAACACACTCTGTACGATCTCAATCCTTCAGACCTTCAGACACACGGAGACGCATGTCTGACCCAGCATGTGCCCATCTCGGGGGATGCCCCCTGGCACCTGACATTGCACGCTGCAGCATTTGGGCCCAGGCGCCATATTCACTGATTCACAACGACTAACGGTAGTGCTCCAGTCTTTTCTATCAGTAACTGATTTTTTTCCCACTAGAAAGAACATACTATTCTGGAATTTTCCTCGAGGAAACTATTAATCAATCTTAGCTTCAACCTATCAATTACGGACCGACGGTTTTCCAAAGTTCCAACTGGAATCGTGGGTTCGTTGCTTCCTCCCTGGTCCTGGCAGTCTTGCTCTACAAATTCTGAACTCTCCTATCAGGCACACGCAGATCCAGGGCAGTTTGCATCTGTCTGATGACCTAACTGTGTGTCACTGTGAAACGTCCTTCTTCACCTCTGGCAACACTCGGGTCTCAAATCCGTTTCCTGATTAGCACCACGGCCCCCTCAGCACTCTTACAACTAGCTATTTGCCCAACACACAAAGTTTGGTCTTGCTGTCAATCCAGTCTGACATAAACTTATGAAAAAAACAGATTAAACTAGAACGTGGGACACTGTAGAGAAAACTGGTCTGGGCTCAAGGAAAACACAGCGTGCACTGTTGAGTGAAGGAAAACAGGAGTCAGTCACGGAGGGATATCTACAAAATACGCATCTGAAAAAGGACCTGTATGCAAACTACAACAGGAATTCTAAAAAGTGAGTAAGAAAACAGCTCAGTTGAAAAGTGGGCAAGAGATATGGAAACGCCCCCAAGGCAGGCTACCAAGGGCCCACAAGCACATGGAAAGACACTCCACACCAGGTCATTAAGCAACTGCAAGTGAAGGCAACAACCAACGAGATACCAGCACGCACCGGTCAGAAGCGCTGATAGCCAACCATTGGCTGCACACCAGGGTGGGGGGTGGGGGGTAGGATGGGGAGCCGGATGGGGAGCGCCAGGAACTCAAGTTTACTGCTGCTGGGAAGGGCAGTTGACGGAGGCCCTCGGGAGGACAGTTTGGCCGTTTTTTAGAAACAAAAGACCATCTGATCCAGCAATGGCATCCCAGGTATTCAAAGTAGTATAAACCTTACGTCTACACAGACACCTGCATGCACAAGTTTATAACAGCGTTATTCACAATAGCTGAGAAAATCAGAAGCGAGCAAGATGTCTTTCAACAGTGGTCCATCCAGACAATGAAACGTTACTCGGTGGTAAAGAGAAACGAGCTATCGAGCCACAGAAACGCATGCACACTCCTCACTGATAAAAGCCAATCTTAGAAGACTACACACTGTATGATCCCAACTAAACGGCACTCCGGAAAAGCTGAACCTATGGTGAAGGGCAGAGGTGGGCAGGGGCTGGGAGGGGAGACGGGAGAGCTGAAGAGAAGAGCACAGGATTTTTAGGGCAGCGAGACTACTCTGCAGGGCGCCATATGCCAGGTACACGCCGTGAGGTGTCCGGCAAAACCCAGAGCACATATGACACTGAGTAGTCCTGACATGAACTACAGGCACTCGTTCATGATGTGGAATCAGTGCAGGATTGGAAGCGAGGTAATGACCCTGGATCAGGAACTGCAGCAAACGTCCCACACCAAAGCCAGAAACTAAGGGCACGGGGGGCCGCAGGGCAAGTCTCCTTCTCAATTCCTCTATAAAACCAAAACTGCTCCAAAAACGGAAGTCTATCAGTAATAATACTTTTTAAAAAGACAACGTGTAACTATAGTAACTCACTGCAAAAAGACAATAATAAAATAATTTCACTTGGAAAAAAAGGCAGAGAAGGATCTGTATTCACAGAGCCGGTGTGTGAACCTGGACTCAATCCTGGGTCCCAAACAAAACCAACCAAGGAACATGCTTTTTAAAACGCCGCTCTCTCTGAGAGGGCTGGAGGTACGTGGATGGCTACATGGTAAACGATACTGTGAATCAATGCAAAGTTTCTTGAGGGCTTTGTTATTTTATACCCACCAAACAGTCTACTTAAGAAAACAAAAGGGGCACCTGGGTGGCTCAGTCAGCTGAGTGTTCGGCTTGGGCTCAGGTCATGATCTCTCAGTCTGTGAGTTTGAGCCCTGCGTCGGGTTCTGTGCTGACAGCTCAGAGCCTGGAGCCTATTTCAGATTCTGTGTCTCCCTCTCTCTCTCTACCCCTCCCCTGCTCACACTCAGTCTCTATCTCTCAAAAATGAATAAATGTTAAAAAAAAATTTTTTAATCTTTAAAAATAAAACAAAAAAGTGTGTACGGATGAAGTATAAGAAATAGGAAAAGAATAGCAAAACTGGTAAACATAAAATAAATGTACAAAAATCAACGGTCTTTCCATACTCCTTGATAAAAACTTACAAAATACAGATTTTAGAGTAAACTTTTATAACAACACCAAAAGTGTACAGAATCTAGGAATATATCTAACAAATGGTGCCAACTTGTATGGAATTGTGAAATACAACTGGAAGACACTTAAAAAAGGCCACAGTTTGGCAGACGCAACGTTGTAAAGATGCCAAGTGTCCCCACCAGGAATCCAGTGATTCACAAGTGGGTTCAACAGCCTCCAGGAAGAGCCAAGACATGACTGAAGACGAACAAAAGGGGGGATTCGCTTTCCCCAGCACCGGGACCCACTGGGAACCTACACACATTAAAGGTGTCCTAGCAGAGGCAGGACCCGGAGCAGAACAGAGAGTTCAGGAACACGCCCACACACTATGGAGACTCGACTGCGTTCCAGGACGGCATTAAATAGTAACAGGACAGGTGGGTGTCCACGGAGGGGGGAGAGAATACGAACCTCACCTAACAGTCTGTACAAATCAGTTTCAGGAAGATTAGAGATCTAAGTGTAATGGACAAAATCAACCCTTGTCGAAGAACACAGAGAATATTTTTGGGGGCGCCTGGGGGGCTCAGGCAGTGAGTGACCGACTCTTGAGTTCGGCTCAGGTCATGGTCTCACAGTTTCGTGAGTTCAAGCCCCACATTGGGCTGTGTGTGGACTCTGTAGAGTCTGCTTGGGATTTTCTCTCTCTCTCTCTCTCTCTCTCTCTTTCTCTCTCTCCCCCTCCCCAGCTTGCGCTCTCTGTGTCTCTCTCAAAATAAAGAAAAAACAAAAACTTAAAGAATAAAGAGAACACTTTTGTAGCCTCAGCATAAGGAGAGTCTTCTTAGAGAAAGTCCACACCATAATGGAAGACTGACCAAGGTGGCCACTTGGAAATAAAGAACTCCTGTCCAACACGGGACACCAAGCCATAAATTCAGAGAGGACACTCGCAGCTCATGAAAGTGATGAAGGGCTGCTGTACAGAATACAAGGAATTCCCCCAAATCACTGAAATAACAATACAGCAACCCCAGCGAGAAACGGAGGAGCTGAGCGCCAGCAGAGGAAGCCTCCGCGGCCAACACACACATCAGAGGGTGCTCAGTGTCACAGCCGCTGGGGAGACCCGTGCTGCCCCCCACACTGAGTAGAAAGACAAACCGTGAGCACAGGGTTGGGGAGGAAGGTGGGGACAGAAAACACTCGGGCAGTTTGCGACAGGAAAGACAACAGAACCACTCAGAAATGTGTCTGCACAGGAGGCACCAAGCGGGTCCTGGGACGTCCCCAC
>NW_027527428.1:6581520-6596692 GCF_008692635.1 Crocuta crocuta | reverse complement strand
GGGGGCACGGGGAAGGGGGCTGGAGGAAGGGGGCCAGGGGCAGGGACAGCAGGGACGATCTTCAGAGCGGAACACAGAGTGAGAGGGGCAGGCACAGAAGGATCCCAGTCTCGTCGACCAGGACACACCCAAAACCAACACGCCTGGATGGCCACACAAAGTGGGGACACTGTACACACAAAGTGGGGACACCATAAAGGAAAGCGAGGTCATGGTGAACCCGAAATCCCCTGAGACCCTGGCAGGGACGAGGGACACCACACTGGAGGAGGCAAAGGGGCTCTAAAGGTGCGTCTCCTGAACTGGCTGGTGGCACCCTCCAGGTGCTGCTTGTCACAGCACGTACGCTGAGAGCCCGCGGTGGCCGCTCTGGGGACCTGCACACTTGCCATCCGTGGCCAGAGGCTGGTGGAAGGGGTGTCGCCCACCCCTCACTGTCCCCACCGTCTCTGAGGACAGGAAGGGGAGCACCGCCCGGGGAGGACAGGCCAGAGGCCGTGCCCATAGCCGTCTCGGTTGGTGGGGGAGGGTCTCTGGAATCTGCTCCCTTTTATTTCCCAGGGAGACTATAGGTTCTCGAAGGAGGACTCTCCCAAAACTGAGAAACGGCATCGCTGTGCAAGTTCTGCCTCCAGCGAGGAGAGTGCACCCCGGACGCCACACCATGGCCCCTGGACAGTGGCTCCTCCACCACGCGTGCACCAGAGCCAGCACCGGGAGCCCGTTTCCCAGGCCTCATGGCCAACACAGAGACGGACCCACAGGTCCCCACCACGCGGCTGGCCCACGCGGTGTCCAGCCTGACGGCATCGGGGCCTGCGGAGGCAGAGTGCAGCAGCGAGGCCATGGCGGACGGGACCTGTGGCCAAACGCCCACACAGACACGGTCTGGGGCAGAAGGAGACATGGGCCGGGCTCATGTGCACCTCGGGCGGGGCTCCTACCTTGTTGAAGACCCAGATCTCCCCGTTCACGGTGGGCCGGGGCACGCCGTGGCCATTGTAGTGGAAGAGGACACGCTCCTCCTTGGCGTTGCGGCGCAGAGATGTGCAGAGCTTCTTCACCTCATCCACGGTTGGGTCGAGGCTCTGCTTGTACCGGGCCTGGTGCGGGAGAAGAAATTAAGAAACTCACCATGGATTCGTGGGAACACCCGGGACGCACACCCCATCCCGTGCTCTGAGCTTGCGTCTGGCAGCGTGTGGCCCCGGCTCCTCCATCCCTAAACCCGGGCACCGGCGCCCTTGGAGGCAGCCACGCAAGTGCGTCCACCCAACACATGTCCTGTGGGAACGACGTGGAGGTCCCACGGATGAACGAGGCCCACTGTACGGCCATGCTGAGCAGAGCGTACAGCCACCGTGACATCAGAGTATTTCTCAGAAACACTGAATTCTTCTGAAAGAACTCTCTGGAATGTGCAGCACAGGAGGCTGCAGCCTAAGGCAGCAAGAGAACGGCAGAGAGGAAAGGAAGGACCCCGACGGCCCCTGCCCTCACCACCTCGGCCCGGCTCAGCCCCCACCTGCTCCCGCCTGGACCCTTACTCATCAACACAAGGGCTCCCCTGAATTAGCAGGGCCTAAAATGAGCTTACAAACATCAGCTGCCTTTAGACACACAAATGATGGACGGTTAAAGGATGCAAACGTAAGGAACGCCCATGTCTAAAGCAGCGAGAAGACTTAGTACACAGGAGTAAATGTAATATGAAACGTTAAAAACAAAAACCCAGATGAGGTAACTTTTTAAAATTCTCCTGGAAAATGTGAAGGAGACGTGAAACATGAAAACATGTTCCTGCTTGGGCAGATGCACCAAGAGCTTGCTTGCTTGCTTGCTTCTTTTTTTAAGCAAGTTCTATGTGCAACGTGCCACCGAACTCATGACCCCGGGACCAAGAGTGGCACGAACCAGCCGAGCGCCCTGGCACCAACATTCTGAATGTATCTGCTCTCCCTGAGTTTACCACCAAACTTGATGCATTCCCCACAACAGCAGGCTGTTTACCGCTTCCACGAAACTGCCACGGACATTCTCACGGAGGCCCGGCCACACCTGGAAGGCCGGGAACACATGAGGACCCAGCCCTCCCGCACCCCAGACCTCTCCCATGACCTGGCTCATTAAAACACAGAGGCCTGAGGCCTGCGGGGCTACCCCACACAGTCCACAGTCAGACCCAAACACACGCCTCCTGGCTTTCTGATTTTATTTCATCAAAACCGGTTCTAGGGATGTCTAGGGGGCTCAGTCAGTCAAGTGTCCAATTTCAGCTCGGGTCATGATCTCACAGTTCGTGGGCTCGAGACCCGCATCAGGCTCTGTGCTGACCGCTCAGAGCCTGGAGCCTGTTTCAGATTCTGTGTCTCCCTCTCTCTCTGCCCCTCCCCCGCTCATGCTCTGTCTCTCTCTCTCTCAAAAGTAAAATAAATTAAAAAAAAACAAAAAAAAAGGTTCTAGCATCCAGCTGACGTGAGCACAGAAACGAGGCCGCGTGGCAGGCATGCTGAGCTGGTGGCCCAAACCCACTCCCGCACGAGCACACCGTGACCCTGGAAAGTGAGGTAGAAGCAGAGCCATCTAGAAGTTCAGTCTGCAAACAGGCGGGATAAAAACGACCACAGTTCAAGTAGGAGCAGGGTCAGTGTGGAGGCTGCTTCCAAATCCCCCAAGTCCCCACCCGACGGAGCACAAGACCCAGGCAAACAGCCGAGGCACCGTGACGCGGCCTGCGGGCCCAGGGCTTGGACCCTTCCTGGGACTGCGGGATGCTGTGACGACCACACGGGGCGGCAGAGCCCCCGACTCTTGGAGGACACTGTGACCTGGGCCTTTACATAAATTACAATAAATATGTGCACGTGACTTCCAGCAGTACTTTTAAAATGTGTCCCGGCCGGATGAGCAGAAGGAGCCAGGGGTACTCAGAACATCTCGGCTCTGGAGCCACCACGGCGGCCCGCGGGCTGGGGGGGAAGGGGTGGCCTTGGCAGAAGCCAGCCTCACAGAGTCCCGCGCGGGGCGTGAGGATCGGGTGCGCACTTGTCCTGCTTCCGGGAAGCTTGCAGGGGGCTCACGTGGGGGAGGGCAGAGATGGAGAGGCTGAACCGCAAAACACCACTAATGGGTGCGAACAGGGGTTCTGAATTCGCCACTGGCCGTCCCTGTGAGCACGGTAACTACAGCATCTCCATGACCGCCGAGAGCAGCACCCGGCGTCACCCTGGAGACAAGCCCAGGCATGTGTGCCTGGGGCCACCCACAGGGGCCGGCCGGGGCGCCGCCTTTAGATGCACGAGGCCCTCTCCCCACAACAACTGAATCATTTCCATAACCGGGGTCAGAAAATTGACTGTCAAACTGAAGAACTCCCAAATTCGCAAGAGGCCACGCGGGGGGACAGATGTCCTTTCCAACCACAGGACAACCGGGAGCAGCGAGAGCGGTGGGGAGTTTCCGGAGCACGCAGGGTCTGCCGAGAGAGCAAGGGCAGGGGCGCAGTGGTGGGCACGGTCCCCTCCCACACCCCCCCTTCTGCCGGGCTAAGCTACGAGGACACTGACCGATCGATAATGTTCAGCTCAGCAGCAGTTTTGTTAGACAGTGTGAGGAAAACAGAAAACCAATCTTCGGTGCACACACGGGGACCTCTCTCCCGAGGCCTCCTGCCACCAGCACGCGCAACAGTAACCCCTGCTGTCGGCACACAACCCCAGACGACACCTCTGTCCCTACTTAGAACTGTCACAGGCACACAGCAACGGCGGCACACGCACGGCCCTGATGGTCCCCGGCAGGGGTTCCTGAGCACCGTCCCGCCGGAGACCCGAGCTCGCAGATCCCCGGGCAGAAGGGGGAGAGGGCGGGCGGGATGCCTCGTGCCCACAGCCCAGCGAGGTGAGCGGGTCCCCCGAGGCCACCCTCACATGTACTGCGCGCCCCCTCGTTCAGGAGTGCGGCTCGCCACACTGCCCCGAGCAGGCGCCCGCCCTACTCAGCTCTCGCGCATCAAAGCCACTGAACCTTAAAGAGAACGGGACGCACTTTTCAGACTCAGAAAGACTTTGAAAGTCACGGGCCGTTGACACAGGAGCACAGCACTGGCCGGACAGCCGGCAAATGCGAGGAGAGACGACGAAGGGGGGAGACCCCAAACCAAACCCCAGCTACCGGGGAGCCTCCTAATGTTGTGAATTCTTCCACAGTGGCTTTCTCGCTCACCAGCCTATGGAAAGCCCCACATATAGAGGTGAAGAGCTGCTCAAAGACAAAGCACCCCAAAACACGAACAGGCCACCCCAGGCGGCCTCACACCTGGCCCAGGAGCAGCAGGCTGTCGGCTCTGCGGGGCCTGCATTCGCTTCGTGGCCCCAGGCCACCAGGCGCCTTGGGAGGGGACAGGCGCTTCCCCCACCCCCACCCCCCGCACCCCGTCACTCCTGCTGCCAGCACACAGCCTTCCTCCGTTTGCCCTCCCCCACGTGGCGACTGCACTGGGTGGACTCCAGGGGAGGACCACCCACCCCTCCCGAGATCAGCTCCACAGGGGAGAGCTGTGCTCCCAAACCATGGGCTGACGTTCCTCAGAGGCATCCGGAGAACCAGGGATTCATTATTGCTGACCTTGGCTCCACCAAGGTCTTCCCCTGTGGGGTCGCAAAAAATGATTTAGCCTCACTTTCCACCTAGACACAAAAAGGACCATTAAGAGACTAGCATGAAAGGTGCTACAGATATGAATAATAGGCCTCCTGGGGTTTAATGAGAATTAATTAATATTTTTAAGGGCTTTGAAATGAGAAGCACTAAATTAAATGTCACCACGCCACAGTGCGGTGTCGAAACCACAGGCCTGGATCGCGGCCGCAGGGTCTGAGGGCAGGAGTGGCAGGGGAAGCGTCGGGCCGCCCGGGAGACCGATGGTCGTTTTAGCAGGCACACGAAATGACGCGCAGTCCCTGCAACACGGCCCACGGTGGCCGGCGTCCAAACCTCAGGACGCACTCAGCACGTGTGTGGAGCTTCTGCAGGAGGTGGGCGAGGGAGAAGGATGAAGGAGAGCATGGCCCCGAACCTCCCGTCGCCCGAGCTGTCAGCCTGCCCCCCGGTGACACCAGGCAGCCGTCTGTGCCGCGGAGGCCCGCGCGGTGCGTGTGTCCCCCAGGCAGCTTCTGCTCAAGCTCCTCCTCGCGCCATGACAGGCTCCAGGGTCACGGGTGTGCCTGGAGTGCGGGGAGTCGGGGGCTGCACTGGGGGGTCTTCTCCCCGACAGGCCCCATAGCGAGGAGGCCCCACGCGGCGGCACCGCCGCCCTGTCTTCTCTGGGGCAGCCTCGCCCGGCTCGGCGTGAGGGTATCGGTGATGTTATTTCTGCCCTTCCATCCTTCCTCAGCAGCAGGGAAGGAAGGATTGAACGAA
The DNA here is from genome assembly GCF_008692635.1 of Crocuta crocuta. Taxonomy (NCBI): domain Eukaryota; kingdom Metazoa; phylum Chordata; class Mammalia; order Carnivora; family Hyaenidae; genus Crocuta; species Crocuta crocuta. The sequence goes on along the minus strand of NW_027527428.1, from coordinate 6,591,271 downwards.
CACAATTTTAGAATTTGGGCCAGTTTCGCCCCTGGTTTGGGGTCTTGAAAATGTTTCACCTCTGCCCCTTCCCAAGTAGGAAGCAAGGACTTCCAGGGAAATGCTGGGCAGAGAGGAAGGTCAGGTCTGCTCAAAGGATACCTATTCTAGGTGGTGGCCCCACATGGAAGGCTCCGGGTCCTGGCCGTTCCGGGGCTTCATGTCCCCGCCTCTCAAAAAGCACTTCTTGTTGCTCTAGCCCTTTCTTTTCCCACTAACACCACCTAGGCCAAGCCACTGCAGATACCACCACTGCTGCCACCCTCACCACCTCCACCACCCTCACCACCACCCTCACCACCACCACCACCATCACAACCACCTCCACCACCCTCACCACTTCCACCTCCACCACCATCTCCACCTCCACCATCACCAGCATCCTCCCCACCCTCCCCACCACCTCCACCAGCATCCTCACCACCACCTCCACCACCCTCACCACCACCATCACCACCATCAACGCCAATACCACCATCATCATCATAACCACCATCACATCATCTCTTCTTAGATTACTACCACTTCCTAAGTAATTGGCTAGTCTTATTTTGCTATATCCAAACCCATTCCTCAAAACTCAGTATGTCTCACTTGCTAAAAACCCTTTAATGGCTTCCCACTGACCTGAAAACTCTCTAGAATGGTCCATACATCCCTGCAAAACCTGGTCTGTAAAACATCTGAGAGTCTGTGCTCCAGGAATAAAGAAGTAACTTTCAGCCTTATGTCCTCACCCACCTTCTAGCCCTTGGCCAGATCCTCTTCCTACTTACCTCTACCCCCAGTTCAGTCTTGCCTCGGCATTTCCTCTTCCTTCTTCAAGCATCAGGTTAAATGTTAATTCTCGAGAACTCACTCTCAGGCGATCCCAGAGAACGGATCAGGTTCTCCATAACAGACGCTCCCACAGCACACCTAGGACCCCGACCGCAGCGTTTACGCCCCTTGCCTCCGTCTGCTTGTGACCCATCGGTCTGCTCCTTCCCTTCCTGCCCTGACTGACAAAAGCCCTACGAAGGCAAGGACCAGGGTTTCTCCTGTCCCCACGCCTGCACTGGGGAAGCACAGGGCCTGGCACGTAGTTGGCACTTAGTAATGTTTGTGTGCGAACATAAAGACTTCCGACTAGAGTTTGCAAAGCCCGCGAGCTTCTCCCAAAAGAGCTGTTGATCAGAGTACAAGAGCCCCGGTTCCGATCTGTTTGGGACCTCAGACACTCCGGCTCTGCTGGGACGGGCTGCAGGGGTGAGGCAGGGCCCCAGGCCGCAGCGCCCGGGCCCCGCGGCAGATGACTTCCTGCCCGCACACACTGGCCCGCCGCTCCAAACAAGCTCAGGCCGGACGCTTCCAGCTAACACCGTGCCGTGAGACGCGGCTGACACTTGCCGTAAGCACGCAGGCCCTCCTGGCCGGACAGGCGACCCTCCCGAGAGCCCTGACGTCCGTCTGCTGGGAAAAACCAGGAGCGCGGTGTGCAAGCAGGGACAGAAGGAAGGATCTGCTCTGTCACCAGCGAACGTACACGTCCTTCGAGGTTTATAACAGCATGAGCAGCGGTGAGAGGACACTTGCCTCCTCAGACAGCTCCAGGAGAGCAGCGGTGGAGGAGCCCAGCGGGCGCCCGACTGCACACGGCAAGGGGGCGCCCTCAGGCAGGGACCAAGTGGACAAGAGCAAGGCCGGAGGTCGGAGAGCAGCGCGGCCGGAGTGGGGCAGGGGGCTGACTGGGGGACCCCGCTCCTCCGCCCGAGCCGGACGGCCAGCGCGCGGAACAGCCGGCATCTGCCCGGCAGGTGTGCGCGCACGGTCGCGCCCTCGGCACGGATGGCGTCGGGAACCTCTCCTTTTCAAGCCATCCCAATGCATCACCGCTGCACTGAGACCGTCCTGCAGGGTCGTGGGGCCTTCACGGCCAAGTGCCCCGAGGTTCCCGTCACCAGCCAGGTCTCCAGAGTCTGACCAGGCTCCTCGTCCTCCAGAGGGTCCGTCCCCGCCCTCCCTCCCCTCGGCTCTCCTCCCCTGCCTCCTCCCTCACACTGCTCTGCCTGCTGTCTCTCACCGCTTTCCCTGGTCCAGCCTCCACCCTCAAACCTCAGGCGTGCCTGTGACTCAGCCTCCTTTCTCTCACACCGCCAGCTCCCCCCGGGGGGCCCCTCTGAGCACAAACCTACGAGGGAAGAACCCCTTGCCTTGCTCCACATGCCCCCCTGCCCCCTGCCCCAGGCTCCCCGCCTGAATCGCTGGCATCAGCTGGCTCTGAGTCACCCAGACCACACACCTCGAGCCCATCCCTCACTCTGCTTTCCCCCTCACATCCCCTTCGTCCAGGGGTCCCCAGGCCTGGCTCAGCATGCCTGGGGCACGTCCGTCACACATGCTGTCTGCCTCTGCTTCATCAGGGGTCAAAGGCCCCCGGCTGTCCTCAGACCTGCAGACCGGCCGCTTGCCACGCCCTTCCAGTCTGGCAGAACCTCCCTTCCCAAGCACACCATCAGGCCACTTGCGTCCTAAAAGCGGATCCGTGGTGGTGGTGTCTACTGCACTGCCCCCACGGCAGCACCGCCACACCTGGGCGTGGACACGGCACCGTCAGCCACCCTCCCCAGGCCTGGGCTGCCCCGTCTCCCTGGCTGGGGCTGGGCAGTTTCCTGCCTCCTTCCGAGGCTCCCTGCAGCTCTTGGCCCACGGGGGCCATTTCTCAACTTCTGTGAGAACGACATGGGATCAGGATCCTTCCGCACAGGTCTGGCTCTGTCCGCATCTCTGGACACATAACAATCACACAGGAAGAGTGTGGGGCACGAATTCATGGGTGTCTGAGCAATACTGACATTTACCTGAAATTAACCACAGTATGTCTCCCTCTTCCCAGTATAACTTTGCCCATCCCAACATGGACCTGGGAGCTAATCCGTGCAGTACAAATTCAATCTCCTGTTCAATTTGCATATTCTTTCCTCTTTCAGTGTTTCCGTTATTTCATAGTAACATGCTACCTGTGTCATTTTTTTGTGATGTTATTGTGACACTGGGTTTTGCCCCAAATCCCTTAATTAAAAAAATAATAATAACAAGCTACCACTTATCTTACGACTTTAAGTGGAGCCCCTGCATTGTTGAAGCACAAACAGAAGTAAGCGATGTTTCAGTCAACAGCCTTCCCCGAGCGTCTCTGCGGCCTGAAGGCCCCGCTCCCAGGGCTCAGGCAGACGCAGCTGCAGCCGGCACCTAAGACATAACCGGTGTCCTTGCTGGCTCCACAGAAAGATGGGTCTCAGACTACTTAAAACCACCTCACAACCAAACCAACCAAACGACCCCACAAGCAGCCAGAGCCCATGGCAGGGTGGGAAGTGGAGCCGCCCTGAACCCCACCCGCCCGGCCACGCAGGCAGCAGCCACGGCTCATCCTTGACACCCTCAAGTTATGCCTGTGCAAGCGCAGTTCTGGTCACCTGACGGGCACAGTGGAGATCACTTGTTTTCAGAAGCCGAAGGAGTGAACGTCGGAAGAAGTCTAGAAACACAGAAGTCACAGACCACTGTCCAGCAATTTCTAGTGCCTTTCCATACCATTCCAGAATCTTCACTAATAGAAATGGGATGCATAAGGTGGTTCCCTCTGTGTCATTTTAAATGACCTCTGGGGGGGCACCTGGGTGGCTCAGTCGGTTGAGTGTCCAACTTCAGCTCGGGTCATAATCTCAAGGTTCGTGGGTTCCAGCCCTGCATTGGGCTCTGTGCTGACAGCTCAGAGCCTGGAGCCTGCTTCAGATTCTGTGTCTCCCTCTCTCTGCCCCTCCCCCACTCATGCTCTGTCTTTCTTTTAGAAATAAAATAAAACATTAAAATAATAAATAATAAAATAAATGACCTCTCAGGGGGACTTGGCTCTGCAAGTGGCCAACACAACTGGGCGCCCCAGCCTGCGGGACCAGGGCTGGGGTAACAGGCCATCGCCTGGGCGCCACGCCGCGCTCCATCTGCCGACAGAGCAGACTGGACGTAGACTCATGTTTGCTTCCACAATCCGGAGCCCCCCTTCTACTAAGTACTGAATTGTCTCTGAGACATATTTTCGGTGTTTTACACCCTCCCCTCTTGATTCACGGCTCCGTCAAAGCTCCAGCTTGTGCTGTCCTGCAATCACTCCACCTGCCTCATGGCTTAGTGGCTGACAGAACGTTTTTGGGTTTCCCGCCCCACAAGCCCACCCAGGTTTGCCAAGAGCAGGGGTGTCTCGAGGAGGTCCCGGCTGGCTTGGGACAGTGCCTGCACTGCTGGCCCCGAACCTAAGATCCAGGTCCCTTTCAGGGGCTGACACGGGCTGTTCACTGTCAACCCCACATCGCAACTCTGGACAGGCTACAGGCAAACCGAGTTTCAGCAAGGCCTCTCTGATGAGTCTCCCCTCTCCCCCTCCCTCTGCACCCGGGGGGCAGCTCTGCTATGGGTTCTTCACCCCTTGGGCACAGTCTCCATTGGGCCCGCAGCTCTCGCTGCTCAACGCCAGACGGGAGCCGCAGGGGGGAGGGTCTGCTGTGCCCACGGGTGAGGCCCTCCCTTCCACCAGTTAGGGTCCCCAAGACCAAAGACTTGGGATTCGGCCACGGACCTGTGAGTTGCCAGCCATTTGGTCTGCAAACCAAACTGAACCTCCACCCTCTCCTCCTACAACGACTAAAACCGCCCTGCCCCTGCCCTGCCCACTTTGCGGGCTGTGAGGACGACATGAGCAAATGCACAGCAGGGTGCCTGGAAAACACGGAGCAAGTGACGGGGCGGGGCAGAGGACGCGCCAGCCACCGTCCTGGGCCCGCATGTACATCCGCTCAGCCACCCGCACAAGCACCGTGCAAGCCAGGCGTCTGGGGCACCCCGGCTTCACAGACAGGGAGCAGGGACCCCGGGAGGTACAGTAACCACCACAGGCCACACAGCTGGCGTGTGGCAGGGCCCGTTGCTAAGTCGGGCCGCCTGGCTCCAGACCCCTGGGTTTTACCACTCGGTCTTCCTGAGAATGTTGGTGGCGACCCAGGAGGCTGATGGAGAGCTTTCTCACGTGTTGGCAAACTGGGGACAAGCAGGAGACAGAAGGATGTAAGGGACAGGTCTGCCATCTGAAGGTGATGGCCCTGCCTTGGCTGCACAGCCTCCCCCCCCCCGGCAGGGGCCAGAACTTCTGCAGGTCCTGAGAGCTGAGTGGCAGCCGACAAGGCCGTGGAGGCCGGCAGGGCTCTCCCGGAGCTCCGGGACCCAGCGGCCAAAACCTCTCACGGCCACTGAGTTTTGCCAATTTCCAAACAGCACATTGGCACTGAAAACACTGCTCCCTCAGACCGCCTCCAAGCCAGATGGATCACTGCTGGTGACCAAAATGCTGAGCGTTTACAAACCTGCCTGGTGGGGAGACCTAGAGAACCCAGAATTTAATAAGCTGTGTGGAGCGGATGGGAGAGGGCGAGGGATGGGGTAGAGGAGACAGGGCCCTGGGCCCCGGGACTAAGGCATCTGGTGGACGCGGGGACCCAGGTGTTCCGCGTCTGCAACCTTGTTCCGGGCCACTGTCCCAGCTGGCGGAGAACTCCGGACACAGCCCTCTCTCCCGTGCAGGATAACGTGCAGGACACGGGATCTCCAAGAGAAACAAAACCAGGAAGGAAACAAAACAACACTGAGAGGCCCCACACCCACTAGGAAATAGGTACTTGTTAAATGGTGGCCAAACGGGGCCAGCCAAGCAGTGAATGAAGGCCAAGCCCCCAGGCACTCCCGTCACCCGGGGGCTTGCTGGCTCCAAAGCATCCAAAGAAACAGCCACCAATGTGGTTCAGGACAAAGCAGCAGCTGCCTAAGGCCTCCTACCACCCAGGTCCCTTCTGAGCGAGGCCCCGAACAGGGCTGCCCACGGGCCCAGCAGCAGCCACAGGGGAGCCTGACTGTTGGAGTCCCTGTCTTCTGGCTACGCCTGTAAACGCAAATCTTCAACTGTCCCGGAAGCATGCTTGCTGATCCCAATTATTTACCTTACAAAGAAATTTCTAATTTCCTATTAGGTCCATGATGTTCATGACCCTCTCTGCCCAGCTAATCCGATTTCCATGTAGAGCATCGGAAACCTGGGAGAGATGGTGCGGACGAGCTGTGGGCCCCGCGGCCGCTCTCTGACGCCCTGGCGACCCGCCACCGGCCCCCCGCCTCTGCCTCTGCACCCCATGTTTGAGGAGTCCACCCCTCCGCTCTGCCCTGGGTTTCGAGGATGCTACGGGGGACACTTTCACTGGCCCATGGCTGGACACCCTGACTCCTTCCGTGGCCGCCCGGCAGTGTAGCCGGCCCAGCGAGTGCGCACGCAGCAGGGAATCAGAAGCCCTCGGGGAAGGGCCACACAGGCACAGCGTCTGTGAACCACTCACTGCTCGAGGCCACAGGAAGTCCTCAGGTTTTCAACACACACCTTCTCAGGGTGAGCAGCTTTACATAAACTTGGTAACATCCCTGCCTCTCTTTACTTTGCGCATCATCCAGTAACAGTCCTTCCTTCCTTCCTTACTGTGCTAAAGAGGCGGGAGAGAAGCACAACCACTGGGTTAGCAGTCAAAGTTCACAAAGCCAGGGCTTCTCGAGGGGGTCTGAATCCACCTCTGAAACAGGGGCTCGCCTGGCATGCGCAGACCTGCCGAGAACATACCGCGCTCAGCATTCTGCCCCCGGAAGTTCGGCGAGGCCCGGGGGCAGGCTCGGTGGGCACGGGGCAGGGAGGGGGCTCCCAGCACCCGGCAGATAAATGCCAGGGGAGCTGCTGAAGCACCGCACGACTGTCCTCACACGTGTGGGGACACTCTGGCCACAAAGATGAACTATCCAGCCCCAAATGTCAGCACTGCCAATTTGGGAAACGCTGCTTTCAAGCAAAGAACGAAGTTCTGATTCTAATGACAGATGGATGTAATCCAATAAGGTGGGGAAAGCAGAGTGGAGAGAGATGCACACATACACTGCCACTTACCTAACGTGTGTGGGCAAATACACTCGTGTTCACAGACACACACGTCATGAGAACGTTTATGCGGCTGCTACAGAAGGAAGGACACAGGGTGAAGAGGACACGCACAGAAACCAGATTTTTTTTTTAACATTTTATTATTTACTTTTGAGAAAGAGACAGAGAGACAGAATCCAAAGCAGCTCCAGGCTCTGAGCTGTCAGCACAGAGCCCAACACGGGCCTCAAACTCACAAACCACAAGATCATGACCTGAGCCAAAGTCGGATGCTTAATCAACTGAGCCACCCAGGTGCCCCTAAAAACCAGACTTCTTTTTTTGTGTATTTGACGTGGGATCCACTAAATATTTTACATAACTGTAAACCAGAATTAAAAAATTTTTAAAGCATTTCTTAAACATTGTAAGTAAAAGGACATAAATAAACCCATTGGTGCACCTGGCTGGCCATGCTGCCGGACGGGGAGGAGTGCATCCATGTGACATTAAAACAGGGTGACCTAGGGCACCTGCGTGGCTCAGCTGGTTGAGCATCCGACTCCTACTTTTGGTGAGGGTCGTGATCTCAGTATCATGGGATGGAGCCCCACTTTGGGCTTCATGCTCCGCATGGAGCCTGCTTGGGACTCTCTCTTCTCTCTTTCTCTCTCTCCTTCTTCCTTCTCCCCTGCTCGCTCGCTCTCTCTCAAATTTATTTTTTTTTTGTTTTTTAAATTTATTTCTGAGAGAGAGAGAGACAGGGTGAACAGGGGAGGGTCAGAGAGAGGAAGACACAGAATCCGAAAAAGGCTCCAGGCTCTGAGCTAGCTGTAAGCACAGAGCCCGACACAGGGCTCGAACCCACGAACCGTGAGATCATGACCTGAGCTGAAGTCGGACGCTTAACCGACTGAGCCCCCCAGGTGCCCCTCCCTCTCTCAAATTTAAAAAATAAAAAAATACAGGGGCGCCTGGGTGGCTCAGTGGGTTGAGCGTCCAACTGCTAAGCCTCAGTGCCTGCTAAGCTCACCAAGCAAACACAACCAGTCGTTACATACATCCTAGGTATGCACACCACCACCTGTGAGCACCCCCCTCAATTCACCCAAACTGCTGAAGCCTCTGATCTACCTATCCCGTAGAGGAGAGTCAAGGGCAGGTGAGTGTGGCTGACCTAGAGCAAGGGGGGAGGAGCACGCACAAAATCCAGACAGCAAGGACCTCTAGAGGAGCGCAGGGCCTGGCCTCCTCAACCAGCTCATGGCAGGAAGAGACAGACGCGTGGGGTGGGACGGGGGCATGGCTCTGATGGGTAGAGGGTCTACGGATTAACAGGGCACATCAACCAACCACAATGTATTCACCTTGACTCGAAGCCTGATTTGAATAATTCCACAGGTGTATTTTTTTTTAAGTCATGATTATCTTTAGTTTTATTATTTATTTTGACAGAGAGAGAGAGAGAACATGGGAAGGGGGAAGAGAGATGGAGAGAGAGAATCCTAAGTAGGTTGCTCACTGTCAGTGCAGAACCTGACACAGGCCTCAATCTCATGAACCGTGAGGTCATGGACCTGAAATCAAGAGTCAGACACTCAACCAACGGAGTCCACCCAGGCGCCCCAGGTCATGCTTATCTTTAGAAATGCACTGAAGTACGGGGGCGCCTGGGTGGCTCCGTTGGTTAAGTGTCTGATTTTGGCTCAGGTCATGATCTCACGGTTTGTGGGTTCAAGCCCCGCATCAGGCTCTCTGTTGACAGATTGGGAGCCTAGAGCCTGCTTCAGATTCTGTGTCTCCCTCTCTCTCTGACCCTCCCCTGCTCACGCTGTCTCTCTCTCTCAGAAATAAATAAAACATTAAAAATAGAGAAAGAGAGAAATGCACTGAAGTATTTACAGATGGAATTATGTGGTGTATGGACCTTGCTTTAAAGTAAGCCAGGGGGTGAGTGACAGGGGAGTGGGGGGCAGCAGAGATGAAAGAAGACTGGGAACAGGCTATCGATGACAGATGATGGTGGATGTGGACATTTTCCATAATAAAATGTTTGAAAATTAACATGAATAGATAGGCCACAAAAACAAATAAACAGACAGTATTTCAAAGACAGACAGAGAGTATGTCAAAACGTTTCCATGATCAACACACACTCCCCTGGAGTCACAGAATTCTACATAGAGCTCCATGGTCAAGTCAAAACTGCCCATTTTTTATTAAAATTTGCTTACATGAAGCCATTTATCCAAGGCTTGGCCAGGCATTTTATGGTGTCCAGACAGGTGAAAATCTTAAATGTGTTTTTGAGCACAGGGAAGATGTCCATACCAATGACCTGAAAGACCAGCACATCTGGAGAAACACCTTCACGAACGTCACACACACACTGATACGTCTCAGGAAAGCCTCAAGTTCTACGTACGGACGGAAGTTAATAACAGGGTGAGACCGATTCAGCTCACTCTTAACCAGGAGACCTGAAACCTATGTCCAGTTAAGTGTGTGGCCTCCTCACGTGGGTCACTGCCTCTCCAGCGGGACGGCCGGGAGCGGGGGCTCCAGGACGGTGCTGAGCCCCCCGCGCCTCCACTCCCTTGCCCGGGAGACGGGGGACCCACCTCAGATTTTGCACAGAGTGAACGACCTAACACAAAAAAGTACTCAGAACAGGCCTACCAGGTGACGATGACCAGCAGCATCTGGGAGGTGCCCAGGGATGTGGCG
>NW_027527428.1:6578512-6581417 GCF_008692635.1 Crocuta crocuta | reverse complement strand
CAGGCCCTCAGCATGCAGCTCTCTGTGCCCGCTCTGTCCCCAAGACCGCCACTCCCACAGGGTCCCTCCCACTTTTCTGTGGCGGTCTCTAAACTAGAGGCCACCGGCCTGACCGATCTTCTCAGTCGCCCACGTGGCTCGTCGCCCCTGCCCTCATCCCACACGGCACCCTCCCGGCTGCCCCACCTGTTTGTGCTTCTTCCGTTGTCGGCCACACTGATGCACACGCCCTGAACCCCGAACAGCTACTGAATGTGGATGTACATAAATGAAGTGCTGTCGGATGTACGTACGTCAGTAAGATCCTAAAACGTCTGTTAATTTTCCACAAAATGACAACTTTCAAAGAGGCAATGTTTAGGACCCAGGTGTAATGAAGAAGGGAAGCAGTACGTCTGGCCCAGACCACCGGTCATTCGATGCAGCAGGTGACTGCAGAGCCTCAGCTTGAGTTCTGGGCCCTGACCACCCCAGGGCGGTGGCACCAGCTGCCAAGTCGGCTGCAGGGGACGGGGGGACAGGGTGTAGAACCCAAAGCCGACGGCACTGACAGTGAAGCCACATGAAGCCGTGACATGGAGCCGGGCACATCTGTCGGGCGGCCAGGCCCCCAAAGGCCACAAGCTGTGAGGGACACCAGGGACGGGAGAGAGAGATGCCTGTTCCCATCTCTGAGCTTCCCAGAACTCGCTGGTAACTCGCTTGCTTCCCATCACGCCGTGAGGCCGTTCCTTCAACCCAGTGAAGCGATGCTCTCAAACAGGAAACAGGACTCATCCACGTGAACCACGTGGCCTGGCCGCAATCCCCGCTTCCTAAACCACTAACAACCTCGTGGTTCCGCTGTGGGCTCGTCTGCACGAGTCTCACACACACACAGACACCTGTCACTGAGTGTCCCCCGCTGCAGTGAGCCCCGCGTGGGCTGGGGCGCTGTGGTTCTGGAAGCTGCAGACAAGCAGGTCAGCTCCCTGCATACTGACATGACAAAACAGGAGTTGGCATCGGCTCCAACTAGAATGGACCGATTTGGTACGCCGTGTGATTTGAACCCTCACAGCCTCCACTTTTAAGGCTCCCATTAAAACAAATCCCACTCAAGATTTAAAATAAAATACATCTGAGGGCCCAAAGCAGAATGGCCCGACCCCGAACTGCAGAAGGTCAGGATGACCTGGCTTGGCCGGGGACCTGGGGGGAGTCGCATCTGATTTCGGAGAAGCCAGACAAGTGCCTACAGATGGCGTACTCATTAGCAGAAAACCGCGGTGCCCAGCCTTCCCAGGAGGAACACTTTCCAAGAGACTGATTCACTGCAGGGAAACTGAATTGTGTAGATGATTCCGGAAAGCAGCCTGGGGAGCAGAGCCTCTTCAGTTCTCGATGCTGCGAGAGCAGGGGGGCAGACCCACCCCAGGTACGGAGGCATGCGGGGGGTCTCCAGGCGGTCTCCCGATCCTGGGGATGCCTCAAGCCGGGGCACGAGCTGTCCATGACCACCATGCCACCATCCAGCCACCTTCTTTATCTCACGGACACAGGATCTCAGAAATCAGCAGTGGGGACAGCTCAAATAGCCCGACAGAGCTCCAAGGTTTGAATCTTTCTGTGATGCCCTAACAAACAGTGTCCTACCAACACTGATCTCTCTCCGGCCGCAGGACGACCCTGCCCTCCCATCCCAGCAGAGCACTGACTCGGGAGTTCTCCCACATGCAGAGAAGCATGTTCCCCATGAGTGACCCCCTCCTTCTGGTCTCCAGGACGACCCTGCTGGTCTACCTTCCCTCAGTACAAGGGGTCCAGTGGCCAAAGGTAGCTGGGAATTTACAGAGCATAGCAGCTATCACCCAGTGACTTAAAACATTGTGGAGATAAAATATATTCTATGAGAAAAACGGGTGAAAGACTTGAACAGACAAATCACAGTCAAAGACTGGAGGTGACTCTTAAGGATACAAAGCTGCTCAAGTTCACTAATAACGCAGAGAAAACCAGCCTGGGACAGCATCCCCACCTGCCAGACCGCACACACTGATGAACACCAAAAAGCACCACCAGGCACTCTGAGGTCAGGTGCTTCACATGCTGCCAGTGGGGACAGAACACAGGAGCTGAACCCACACAGGGGAATTTGCCAACCCCCAGGAAAAAGCTCCCGAGGCACCTGTTTGATCCAGAGACGTTATTACTAAGAACTTGCCTTGAAGACACAACTTTAATGATACAAAACACATCTGAACAATGCTATTCAATACAGTATTATTTGTGATCACTAAATATTACAAGCAACCTTAATGGCCTTGCAGGAGGCTGGGAAGTTACGGCACACCCACAGACCAGAGTGTCACAGCTCCGAAGAAACCAGAAACTGAGATGGAGTGATTTCCAGGATATATTACGAAGCAGGGAAAAAAGCGTATATCATTTAATACTTTTGTGTAAAAGAGAACAAGAAAAAAGAAAATAAACACAGGTCCCCAGATTTTAAAAAGAGCCATAAGAAAGATAAACCTGAAACTGAAATCCATCACCCACAGCAAGCAGATGCATTGGTGGAGGGGACGACACTACTCCGAGTCCAACTTTCTATGTAGTTTTGACTTATGGAATGACGTTAATATTTTACATACTCAAAACATAAAAAAAAAATCAAGATGAGGAAGCCCAGCACAGGACACAAACTGAACCAAATGAATGAAATGTGCTGCCAACCGCTGACTGGCAGGCCCTGCAGGGAGGGAAGGAGCCGGCCCAGTGGGGTCTACGCGCAGAGCGTGACCCAGGCCCGTGGTTACGGACCGAAGTGTAAACCGATCCTGAATTCCTGTTGGACGGCTTGCTTTGCACGACTCTGGGACTCTGAGCTGGCAATTCTGAACTGGCTTCCTGTGCGCTGGAGTGA
>NW_027527428.1:6559969-6578495 GCF_008692635.1 Crocuta crocuta | reverse complement strand
CCAAACACAAAACCCAGCAGGAAGCAGCGGTCCCTGGGGATGCGAGTCACACCGGGGTCACCAGGGACCCGGTGCCAGAGAGTAAGGAAGTGCTCACACTGAAGGGAATGCGTAACACATGAGCAGGCTGCAGGGGCCACGACAGCCACACCTGGGCAACAGGGCAGAGCGTCCCCAGAATCAAGGAAGCGCTCTCTGCCTTACGACAAAAGAATGAAGGCACAAGGGGGCGGAGAGAGGTCTCCTCTCACCAGGGCCCCAGTACGTGCAGAAGGGACCGTGGAGCTAGAGAGCCCGCGTCTGGCACCGTGTCAGCAGCGGCCAGGCCAGGGAAGAATTCCCAACGGAAGCAAAGCCAGCGCAGGAACAGGGTGCTGCAGGGCCCCGAAGCCTCCGCCACAAGGGAGAAGTACTGGCTGGACACTGTGGGAACCTGCAGGCAGGGGCGTCACCGCCAGCCGCGGGACAAGGGACAGGGTGCCTCGTGTGGGTGCCCGAGCCCATGCGCGGCCCAGCTCCCGCCGCAAGGAGGCCAATGCCAAGTGCAGACGGGGCGCGCGGTGAGGCGCCCGGACGGGAGAGGCGGCGGGAGGGGCGGCACAGGGCGCTGTGTGAGCCTGGCTGGAGTCCGGACGGGGCAGACGCTCCCGGGACCGGCAAGGTCCAGTGACAGAACCAAGGAGACGGGATTCTGTTACGTGCGCAGGCTTTATGCAAGGAGTCCTCGCTCTGGAAACTACACACTGAGATATTAGTGGGTGACATCATGTTTGCAAATTTCAAATGCTTCAGGAAAAATAAAAACCTGCTGTGTGTATGTGTGTGTGTGTGTGTGTGTGTGTGTGTACACGTACATACGCACATACATGGGAGAGCATGAAAGCTAAAGAAAACAGGCGAGTACGATAGTTTAGGGCCCTCTTTACTCCCTCCTGGTGGCAGCACACAGGGAAACCAACCAATCCCAGCCCGGTTCCCAGCCCCGGTTCCCAGCCCGGGTTCCCAGCCCAGGTTCCCAGCCGCGGAGCCCAGCCCCGGTTCCCAGCCGGCATCCCAGTTCCTACACTTTAGTGGAGCGGTCTGCCCGGCCGTGGCAGGGTGCTGGGAGGTCCTGGGTGCCGTGTGCATGGCCTGGGGAGAGGACAGACCACAGGGCCAGACAGACGAGAGACGGGAGTGGAACCACAGGGGCTGACGAGGGAGCAGGCGTAGGAGAGAGCGCGGCAGCCATGGGTGACCCCGGGGCTCCACACACACACTGGATTCCTGCTCCCCACCCACGCTGACCACATGGGGGAGGGGGACCTGCCCAGAAACACCGGCGGCAGCCTTCCCGTCCTCCAGTCTCACCCCAGGGAGCAGCCAGCAGTGTGGAGAGAGTCACTAAGTCCTTACGGAGAACACGCAGGTCCCCAAAACTCTGTTTCCCTCCACAGGCCCCACAGGAGCCACGGGCAGTATCACTGTGAAGAATGGACGCACCAAAACCGAGCTCTCGGCATCTCTGCAGCTGCGTTCACCAGCCGCGTCTACACGTGAGACGCGAGATCTCGTCACAGCCCATCTGCACAGTTTTCCCGCGGGGCTGCAGGTCACCACGCGCGTAGTGGCTGGAGCTAACAGCAATCCACCCTCTCGGGGCTGTGGAGGCCACGGAGCCCACGAGGCCTACTCCCTTGAGGCTCTGGGAGAGAATCCCCTCCTTGCCTCTTCTAGCTCCTGGAGGCGGATGGCGTGCCCACCATTCCTTGGCCTATGGCCCACCCACTCCCATGTCCAACCCCGTGTTCACACGCCCTTCTCTGCTGGCTCTGCCACCAGGCACCCAGCAGGTTAAGGACACGGGATCTCGGTGAAGGCCACCCAAATGAGCCAGAACAAGCTTTTCCCCTCAGGATCCTTCACTTTTGCCATCAGGGTAACACTCACAGGTTCTGGGGATTAGGACTTGGGCAAAAATCTTTCCGGGACAAACTGGCCACCACACATTTTAAATGCCTGATGGGATTACATAACACCAGCTGCAGGAGACCTCACATCATTTACCGACATTTTAACACACGGACGTAATAATACTTGGACACATTCATTCTTTGTTACTGTCCACGTAACACAGGAAAAAAGATCACAACACAAGAGATTTTCTTCTTTGTCATCTTATCATTTGGCCAAGTACTTCAAGAAAAGGGGCAGGTAAAATCTAAGCACATAGGATGCGTGAAGCCTCCAGGCCCGGCCAAGAAACGGGGTCTTCACCAGCACACTCGCCTGGACACGGCCTCCCCCATGTCCTTTCCCGAGGAAGATGTGGACATGAGTCCAGGCACCGGAGCAGTCACTCCACGGCCAGCCCTGGGAGACCACGCGTCCTGGATGGCATCACCTGGCCTTGCACAGAATCACACCCCCGAGATCAGTCACCCGACTCGCCCACATGCGTGCCCTCGGCTCCAAGCAGGGCTCCCTCTGCTACTCTTCCTATTTTCCTGTAGCTGACAGGGAAATTATGGTGAAAAGCAAACGGCAACTGGTTGTGAGAAACCACACTCCTCACCCCATTCGTCGAGTTTAGAAGGACCCATCTCTAAGCGAGACGCGGTAAGAAGGCCGCTGCTCCCCCACAGAGGTGAGGTGTGGTGGGGACCTGGGCGTGGACCTTCAGATCCAAGCCTGACCCCAGGGGAACCGAGTTGTTGCTGCATCACTGACCGAGGCCCGGCTGGAGGCAGGAAGCACCTTAACACCTCACTCAACACATGTGTGGTACGCCCAGGACTTCATAGACTGTGATGCTCCCGGGACTTCCCACACCTGTGGTGCTCCCGGGANCCGGGACTTCACACACCTGTCGTACTCCCGGGACTTCACACACACTGTGGTGCTCCCGGGACTTCACACACCTGTCGTACTCCCGGGACTTCACACACACTGTGATGCTCCCGGGACTTCACACACTGTGGTGCTCCCGGGACTTCACACTTGTTCTGAGTATCCTCAAGAACAGCACCAGCGCGCCCTTCCCCAGATGGCACAGAGTCCATCTACAGATGCAGCCCGGGCGCCTGGCTGTGCCCGATGCTGTGCCCAGCAAGGACTCGTGCACCAAAGACGGGCTGGGTGCCACTGCCTTACTATGTCACCAGGGCCAAGTGACGAGGGCAGGCAGCAGGGGCTCTACTGCGACACCAGTCAGAGGAAGGGCGCTCTGGGCCCTTGTGCCACAGGGTGAGCTGGGGCCTGTGTCGTGCACATGGAGCTCCGTGCACATGGACTCGGGAATGCGAGCCACTTCTCGGGAGGGAAAGGTCAGGGACCCCTGGGCAGTCAGGACAGGAAATGAAGACTGAGCCTAGGGAAAGGGTGGGGATTCCCAGGAGAGGGAAAAAGAAGGCTGACAAATGGGGGCTGGAAGACAAAGCTGTGAACTCAACTCAGAAGTCCCGACCCTGGAGGACAGCCTAGACCCCTCACATGATGGCACCCCTGCCAGGAAGCCCTCACGGGCAAGACGCTCGCTGCAGCACAGTGGGCTCTGGATTCTGGGCCGGAAGCGGAGAACTGGGCGTACAACTCGCAGGCCAGCACCCTAAGGTGGGGCAGGGGGGGCACAGGCCCGCTGCGCGACGGGCCCTCCCGGGGGCTGGGCGTCTCTCCGAGAATAACTGGATGGTTACTCCTGGTCTAACACCTGGCCTCTGGAGTTTGGGGGAAACAACCAGGACAGACTGGCCAAGCCTTCTCGTCCCCGTAACGTCAGGGCTAACCTCTTCGCCCAACACGCGGGGATGGACCGTTGGAGGAGAAGGAGAAAATAGTGAGATCTGGGTGCGCCTGGCTCACAACGCTGAGCTCCAAATGATTGACACTTTAATTCCTAATAAATAAAGTATGCTGCCTTTTCCAAAGCAGTTAATAAGTACGTTTATTTTCACCACAGCCAAAATTAACAACATGCAGACTCTGAAATCAGGCTACGAGAAACAAAAGGGAGAAGAAAGGAGAGAAATCCCTACTGTAAATGCATTTAGTGGGTCTGTAAAGGGATCTTAAGGTTCCTCAGCCCTAAACTGAGGGAAAAGGAAACCCAAACATAACATCATTAACTACCCAACCCCCGCAAATTCTTAACTGCGGTAAAAAAACAAAACAAAACAAAACAAAAAAAACCAAGGCAGGAAAATCACGATGCTGGGTGGCCCAGGGTCAGCTGTGGCTTCATCCAGGAAACATGAGCCCGCGGCTCTTTGCTATCGTTAACTCCTGAGACCTCAAGCCCTCATCCGGGACACAGAGGTGGGGAAGAGGAGGGGTCAGCAGGGGACACCGTGCACGGTCAGAAGGAGCAGAGGCCACCTCCCCGGAAGTGAGAGAGGAGCGTGCCGGCGGGTGAACAAGGCCTCGGCTGCAAAGAAGCAATGAAAAGAAATCGCCCACCCAAGTGGCAATAAAACCGCAGACCATGAGCAAGGAGGCTGAGGCTGCAATGACACACATGAACAGAAAACGTCTCTGGAAGATTCCAGTCCATCCAGAGCGAGGACTCACTGAGGTTCGTGATGCTGGAAGGTCTATGACGACTCAAACCCGCCATTTGGGGTCCCCGCCCGCCCAGTACTCGTGTAGCTCTCTTTGTGCATTTATTAAGCGCCCATATCCTAAGGTAGAAAACACAAATGGCTCTCTGCTCTGTGTCAGACGTGGTGCAGAGCACAGCTATAAACGGGCAGGATTCTTGCTTCCTTCCTCCAGCCCCTTTTTTCTTTACTTTTTATATTGAAATCACTGGGAACACTCAGAAACTGAAGAACTAGCACAGAACTCCTACCAGGCCTTCATGCAGCCTCCCAAGGTCAGCATCGCGCACAAGGGCTGCACAGCGCCAGCGGATTCACCCGCCCCCTCGAATTTCAGCAGTTAGGACCGAGGTCCCTTCCTGCCTGGGAACCCACAAGGGGCCCCACGTGGTGTCTGGTCCTCACACTTCATCTCCCCGAAGCTGCGACAGGGCCTCAGTCTTTCTCCTGTGTGAACTTCATGGTTTTGAGAATCACTAGGCAGTTACCTTGTAGAATGTTCCCCAGCTCGGGTCTTGCCAGTGTCTAGTCCTCACCAGATTGACAGGGACATGTTTTTAGGGAGAACAAGGCAGAAGCAGTGAGTGTCTCCAATAGGTCTAATTATCAGTGACGATCATCTCCACCCCTTGTTCAGGTACAGCGGGCCAGGCTTCTGAACTGTAAAGTTGCTATTTTCTCCTTTGTCATCAATAAGGATCTTCTGGGGACAGACTCAAGGCTGCTTCCCTACACCCCTCCCGAGGCTGACCTGCCTGCAGCCGGCGGGGCTGCCCTCCGCGGCCTCGTGCACATGTTCGTCCTCTGCAGCTGTGTCCTCGGGGCCAGTCCCCGGACGCGTGCGTCGCCCACAGGGAGACGCCAGTCCACAGCCTACCCGCAACAGGAGGGCCAGTGACGGCAGGCTGTGTCACACCCCTGGACTCCCGCTATCTGACACACGAATGACTTCTCTGTGCTATTTGACTCTGGACTTCTTAAGTGACGAGCGTCAGCACGTTTTCATACTCCAGGCCCCGCTGCCCCATCTTTGGGGTGTGTGGGTCACCCATCCATAGCGCACCCTGGCCCCCCCAACCCTGCTCTGCACCGCCCGCTCCGTGGCAGCCGCCAGCCTGGTGGCCCCACCGGCCTGCAGTCTGGAAGCTTCCCTACACTGAGACCAGGGGAGCTCACGCGGGTTTCCTTCCACAGTTCGCGTGGTTTTGCCTTTTACACCTGGACCCCTGAGCCGTTTACTTTTCTATACGTGTGAGGCCCGGTTCGAATTGCGTCTTGTTCCAAGTGGCGACCAGCTGTCCCAGCGCCATTTATGTAGACATCCGTCCCGTCCCGCCAACATGTCATATTCAGGACACACCTTATGTCCATGGGCACCGGGGCCCACTCTCTAGGATCTTCCCTCTACGAAGGTCTGGTCTGTCGGTCTCCCCGGAGCCGGCAGCGTGCCACTGCTGCCTCGCTGCGCGTCGCGTCTGGCCCCCCACAGACACGTTAATACCAACTGTGTACCTCCGTTTGGTTTTTTTTTTTTTTAAATGCTGGTATTTTTGCTGGGATTGCACAGAATTTACTAATGAACGGAGGGAGAATGGGAGCCTTCCTACAGCCGAGTCACGCGCACCAAGAACAGAGGAACCCTCTCCACGTGCTCCAACAGCTTGCATGGCTTTCAAGAGTGCGTTCAGGTTCACCCCCTAGGGTTCCGCATGTTTCGTGTCAACTTCCTTCCTACGACGCTGCTGTAGTACACAAGCCACCACACACATTTACAGAGATGGGCGTGGCCAAACTAATAAAACTTCACTTCCAAGAAAGTGACAGGCTCAGGGGCCTTCATCTGGGGACCCCGGCCTCCACGAATGGTGTGTTTGGGTTCTGAGAGTTGGTGAAGTGCCCTCGAATTTGGGGTTCTCTTTCACTTACAAGGCCTTAAGCTCTTCCCTTCTGCTCCTGTTCCGCTCACTCCGCCAACACCAACTCCCCCATCTTGGCTCTTCCGCAGGGTCTCACCAACGCCACGAAGCCCCCTCTCTGCCCACCCCCTCCCCCCCGGGACTCGTTTCTGTGTTTTCAAGCTCGGGCTGGACCCGGCCTTCCTGCAGTGCGTTCAGATGAGCCACTGGCCCCGTCACCTGCTCCCTTCTTGTGTCCCTGTGGCCTCTGTCGGTCGGTCCTGGCAGAGCCTCGCAGCGGGGCAGGGACGGGGAGGGGTATCAGACTACATGCAGGGATTCGGGTTTTTCCTTATTTTCAATCTGGGTACATTGTGTCTTCTACGCTAATGGCCTGGTTTTTATATGGTGTCATTTCCCCCTCTTATTCTTCTATGTTGTTTGGGGGGAAATATTTGGAGACAGAAAAGTAAGAAACCACCACTAGCCTCGGCTACCTGGATGTCCCAGCCTTTTCTTGAAGCCTAGGGACCAGGCAGTAATACAGACATGAAGATGATGAGGAAAATAAACCTTATGATACAAGACACCTCATAGAGCAAAAACAGCATCCCAGGGGAGAGCAAAGGAGCAGGCACCTTTCCTAGGATTTGCCTCTTTTCTAAGGTGGTAACGACAGGGGCGCCTGGGTGGCTCAGTCGGGTGAGCGTCTGACTCCTGATTTCGGTTCAGGCCAAGATCTCATGGTTTGTGAACTGGAGCCAACAGCACAGAGCCTTCCTTGGATTCTCTCTCCCTCTCTTTCTCTGCCCTTCCCCCACCCCTCAAAATAAATAAATAATTTTAAAAATTAAGGTGGAAAGGATTAAGGATTGAGGGATGGCGCCAAAGAAAATGACATCCAAGAGGAGGCCTGAAGCCTGAACAGAGTCTAATGGGCCGAGGAAGAAAACCCAAGCCAGCAGAAGGTGGGAGGGAAGTTCAGGCACACTGAGGCACCGAGACACCAGAGGTCAGGCGGGGGCCCGGCACGCGTGCAGCGAGAGCTGTGGCTGCCTGGCGGCGCAGGGACGAGATCGAGAGCCCCTTCACAGCCCAGCTGAAGAGCTCACACTTTGTACAGGGGCCGTGGAAAGCCATCACGATGCTTTAAGCCAAGGTCCCTCCGAAATGAAACCCACACTGTGCCTGGAGCGAAGGGTAAGTGCCGAGAGCAGGACTCAGCGCAGAGAGTTAGGGTCACGCTTCCTTCCTTGCATGGCAAAATCACAAGTTACGATAGTCTGGAAAGCACAGATTTCTAACTCTCTCTAAGAGAACAAAGTAAAAGGGAAGCATGACCTGAAGCACGTTTGCTGCTCATTTTCATACCATGGTAAGAGCTCCTCACAGCAAGGCCTCGTCATGTAAACACGCGTGTGGCAGCTTGTTCCCCAGGCCCAGCGAGCAGCCTCTGACGGGCTGGCCCTGTGACCCCAGATGATGCCCAGGGGCTGTCACCCGCTAGTCTGGTGTTCAAGGTCCGCCCTAAACTGACTACTGAAGTACAAGTCCCCATGCAGTGTTCACTTGACCTGCAGAAGATGGCTCCGCATGAAGACCCCCGACCATAAGTTGGAGGCTGGGTCCCGGCTCTGACCCTGCGCCTCGGGGCCCCTGTCTGCCTAAGACCTGAGGGGATGACACCAGAGGCTCCGGGGCCCCTCCCCCCAGCAGCCCTGCAGGCGCCCACTGCAGACCCCCATTCCATACATTCTCCCACACTTAACCTGCTACTGCTCTGCCCCCAGAACCGGCTGTACTCACCCCCCCACCCCGCGATGATCTCCCTCTCACAGGCCTGCCTGCCCGGTGCAGGGGTGCACAGCCCAGAAGGCAGAGCCTCAGGAGGCCACGGCGCCCACTGCTGCTGTCTCGCTGTCCTCCTGACACTTCAATTCAATGACTGGGGGTCTTGCTCCCCAGAAACCCTGCAGGTACCCGGGCTTGTTCCCATGAAGCTAGAGCTGCCGGTCCTCACAGCGGCCGCATCTACATCCACACTGGGGGGGAGGCCACAGGACTTGCTGCCCTCGGAAACACTGCCGTTCCGTCCAGCTCCCCTCACCGCTCCCCTGTACTCACTGCCCTCAGAAATGCTTCTGTCCCGTCAGCTCCCCTCACCACTCCCCTGTACTCACTGCCCTCAGAAATACTTCTTCCCTGTCCAGTTCTGCTCACTGCCCCCCTGTACTTGGCACTCATCCTGTGGAACCTTCTGTCAACCAGCAAAAGCAGGACGCTGAGAGGTTGCACAGACACCGCAAATTGCCTCGCCTCTCATGAACACAAGCCCCTAGGACCCATCAATTTCCAGAATTGCCTTTAATTCTTAGGTGAACTTAAGACCATCCACCTACCGTGTTCAGTAGTTTATCACTGAAAATGCCTATACTTGATATCAGGCGCTCAGCTACATTTTCTATTCCCTTCAGAGCCGTCAGACCCTGTGATTCAGTGCAATCCACGTTCTCCAGAGCATTTCATCACACAGCTCAGGCTAAGATTAGGCACCGGCACCGTTACACGCCTTGAGGAAACACTAAGGACGTCATGTCTGCAGTGCCGGGCCCTGGGCCCTCCACGCACAAGCCACGGGGCCTGGCAGGAGCTGGGCGCCTTCTTAAAGATGAGGTGAAGCGGGCATGAAAGTAGAGAATGTCCAGCCTGCACGCTGCAGTCAGGAACCCACACACATGGACAGAAAGCAGCCAGATTTCACCTGAACAGAAGTTGCCAAGCCCTGAACAGACACACAGGGCGGGGACAAGGCCCAAAGCCAGGTGGGGGTCCAAGGGAAGGTGTCCCCCCAGAAAAGTGGGCCTGCAGAAGCCTGGGACTCACAGGAAGGTTTACCCCAGAAGTAAAACCACCTGCCAGGGGCTGCTGGGAAAATCCCGCATCTCTAACCCTGACACAGGAAGTGGAGGGAGGGAAAAGCTGGCTTTGACATGGATTTGCAAAGTCATACTAACTGGATAGGATATAAAAACTTTAAGCCAGGATTTTAAATAACCTGGACCAGCAGGGCCCCTAAGTGCTGGACATAAGCAAACCCAAATTCTTCTCAAGCTTCAAAGATTTTACATAGTTACATTTCAAAGGGAAATCATTCATTGTCAAACTCTTTAAGGTACATTTAAGATACATTGGAAAACAGGCACCAAGACAGAAGGCCAAATAAATGAACAGAAGCTGAAGCACATAGACTCCAGATACCAGAACCGTTAGATATCAAGTAAAGCAGCTTTGTTTAAAGTTCTTCAAGAAACAGAATTGAAAATATGGCCCAAGGACTAGCAGATACGACGAATGACCACAAGGATCGTCTGTCCTACTAGAAAGTAAGGCAGAAACGGAAAGGCTCCTGGACAGACACAAAGTCGGGGGTGTGAATGGCACGGACCCAAGAGGAAGCACAGAGCCGGCAGAATGGAGCGTACGGGAGAGGGTCTGCGGGGAAAGTGTGCAGAGCGAGGAGGCCCAGGGTCTGTATACAGGAGGGATGGGGGCTCGAGCAGAGAACAGCTGAGAAACTATCAGAACTCGCAAAAGGTGCAAACATCTGAGCTGTGAGAGGCCCCTGGACACAGACAAGAATGGCCAGAACGAAGTTCACGCTGTGCACCTGGCAAGAAATCTGCCAAGCCCTGGGCAAAGCGGAGCCCCCGGAGCAGACAGGGTGGACAAGAGACGGACCACCCTAAGAGAGAGGCACTCAGACTGGCCACTGGCATCTCGAAAGCAATGCTAGAAGCAAAAGATATACAGAGAGAAAGTCAATGTCAGACAATTCTACCCCCAGGAAAAATACCTTCCAAAACAAGACTGAAACACAAATGTATGGAGGATGACAGAAAGTGAGAGAGTTCACCCCAAAAAGAGACAACATAAACAAGGAAACTCTAAAGGATAAGCTTCAAAGGGGAGAGTGACTATGACCAAAGGAGGGAGGTGCACAGCTGGTGACCGCTGGGGGGTGGGGGGGTCAACACGCAGGTGCGACTGCGTGAACAACTAACTGCTCAAGTCCAGCCGTACCCTCCGAAAAGGCCGAGGAACATGGCCACGCAACGGCAATAAACACCCAGCTGCAAGAGTGTAGGCTGGCAAGTCAAATTTCTCACTGAAGGAAACTGCAACTTACTGGAAAAATGGCTTTTTCCAGGGCTGGGACAGGAAATGTGCAGGATGCCCAGACCACCTAACCAGAGCAGAGCCCAGCCAATCAAAAGAAGCCCCTCCAGCGAACAACGGGACAATTCAAGCTTCAATAGTAGCAATAGTTTGACGCTTTCCTGCATTCCCGTCCTGTGTACACACTGGCCTTGGCCATGTGAGTTCCTCGGACTCGAGAGGCACTGCGGGTGTGATGCAAACAGAGGCATGTTCGTCCTTCCAGAACCCTCCCACCTCTGTGCCCTGCCCCCAGGTACACACTGAGAGACCCGGCTGCCCGCTGCAGGGGAGCAGGAGAGTGGGAGAGGAGGCAATGGACGGAGACCCGGCTGTCCGCTGCAGGGGAGCGGGAGAAAGGGTGATGGACGGAGAGACCCGGCTGCCCGCTGCAGGGGAGCGGGAGAGCAGGAGAAGGGGTGATGGATGGAGACACCTGGCTGCCCACTGCAGGGGAGCGGGAGAGCAGGAGAGGGGGCGATGGACGGTCGTGTGCAGTGTTGCAGCCATCTCAGCTGGTGCACAGGGCACAGAAGTGATGTCATCGTGGATTTCCAGCCCGGCCAAGCCTTCTGAGACAGAAGCCACCCAAAGACCTCGGGAGAAACCAGCAGAACTGACCAGCTGGGCCCAGCCCAGACTGTACATGTGAGCAAATCAACACTCACAGCCTGAAGCCACTGGGCTCTGGGGCACTCAATTCTGCAGCCACGGAAAAGGGAAATAAATGCTTTTGGAATTCTTTATCCAAAGAAAACAGGTTATTCTTAGCATTTTATATAGAGCCAAATCAGCAGAATTAGCAAATAACAGAAAACCCTTAAAGTACCATTCTGCTCCTGGCAGCATGGTGGGTCCTGGCTCTCAGAAAAAAGGCTGGGGGCACCTGGGTGGCTCAGTCAGTTAAGCATCTGACTCTTGGTTTCGGCTCAAGTCATGATCTCACAGTTCATGGGATCAAGCCCCATGTCGGGCTCTGTGCTGACAGTGCAGAGCCTGCTTGGGATTCTCTCTCTCCCTCTCTCTGCCCCTCCCCATTTGTTCTCCCCGTCTCTCTCAAAACAAATAAACAAACATTTAAAAAAGTAAGAAAAAAAAAAAAAGGCTAGGAGTATCTTGTGTGTATTGTTTATTTGGAACTGATTGTCCAAAGAATATTGGCGGGTTTCTCTAGCATTCGCCAGGGTCAAAGGTGCTACTTGAAGGTGGTCGACAGACTTCGAAGTAGTTGCCTTACCTACACCTCACCATGGGGAGCCCCGGCACTCAGCCCAGAGTTCAACAGCAAATTCCATAGACTGATTGTAAACTACATGCATATTATGAGGAAACAAAAAAATAAGCAGAAATTCTAAGATCATTTTCTTAGTAAATTAAGCTCCTTTCAAGTTTTAAACAGACGAGTCCTAGAACTATGAGTACATCCAGAGCAATTAAAAAAAAATCCAGGATGGAACTGGACAAAGCCAAAAGCAAACAAGCAAACCCTGTAACACAAGTGTGAAAATCTAAAAAGAAGTAAATAAATAAAAGGACCATCAGGACATAAGTGAGGATTCACCCTCCTTTCCCAAAAAGAAGAAAGAAAAGACGGTGTGACATACCTTGTTAACCACCATCGGGCTGCCTGGGAACAGAGCTGCCATCAGGAAACTCTCTGCTCGACACCCCAGAGGCTGTGCCGCTCCTGGAGTCTGCAGCGGGGTGGGAGCCCTCACCCGTGGGATGCAGGGCCACAGCCTCTTATCCTCAACCCTGGGGCCAGACAGGGTCTATAATTCCAAGTTCCTATTTTATTTTATTACTTTTCCTAAATGTTTATTCATTTATTTTTGAGGAACAGAGTGTGAGCGGGGGAGGGGCACAGAGAGGGAGACATAGAATCTGAAGCAGCTCCAGGCTCTAAGCTGTCAGCACAGAGCCCAACGCAGGGCTCGAACTCACCATCTGGGAGATCATGACCTGAGCCAAAGTTGGACACAACCAACTGAGCCACCTAGGAGCCCCTGTATCCTGTATTTTTTTTTTAAGTCTGTTTATGTATTTTGAGAGAGAGAGAGAGAGAGAGAGAGAGACCAGCAGGGGAAGGGCAGAGAAGAGGGGACAGAGAATCTGAAGCGGGCTCTGCACTGACAAGAGAGAGCCCAATGCAGGGCTCAAACTCATGAGCCGTGAGATCATGACCTGAGCCAAAGTGAGATGCTTAACCGAGTGAGCCACCCAGGCGCCCCCAAATGTTTGTGTTTTAGACAGATCGTAATAGTGAATAAACAAACAGATAACAATTTCTGCTGACAAACCTGTATCCAGCCATGATCATGGGTTCCTTGACTGTTTACTGCTATAAACAGGCTCATGTCACTCAGGTCTGGCTTGCCGACAAGTAAGCCTTGGCACCAAATATGGGAAAACTTTACATTTTCAGAACTTCTAAATTTCTGAATCTCAAAAGTGGAAATTTACTATGACATAAACCTCAACTTTACTGTTTTACAGCTTTTTTTTTAATCCCTGGGAAAACCTAACCAAATATTAATGCAAAGGATTAGTAGCTTTTACAAATGAAAAGCATGAGTAAAAATAACAACTGACACTTAATAGCTGACATGTTCTGCACACATGACATCACCAATGTCTGCATCAGTGCCTCTGTTATTAGCCTCATCTACAGATGTGCAAACTGAGGTCCGATGAGGAAAAGCACTGCATGGGGCCCCACCGCAAGTGAGCTGCAGGGCCACCCGGAGGAAAGTCTTTCTCCCATAGGAAGGACCGTCAGCACCACCCCCGCCCGACCCGTCGCCAGGAAGGTGCAGGCTCTTGCGCCCCGCCGGGAGCCCCTGGTGGCCGCTGGCAGCCTCGCTCCCCGAGGAGAGAGTCCTCATAGAAACAAAGTTAGGCCAAGACTAAAGGTAATTTTCCCAAATTTGCAATATGGTCCAATGCAGCCGAGAGGCCCCAGGACACGGCCCCCGGGAGCCCCCTCCCCGGCTGCGCGGCAGGACGCCCCTGCAGGCCCGTCCGGGAGAACAAGCGTGTGCCGTGGGTGAAGAGTGAGAAATGCCCGCCTGGCACCATCCTCGGGTCAGGGATGCAGACCCACCGCCGCTGCCACTCTGAGCCCTTCCCGCAAAACCTCAGTCAGTTCCCCGAACCCAGGGTGTTCAGGACCTGGGCCTCACGGCTGACAGCAATGACAGAAATCGCCTCTGCGCTCACAAAGGCTAGCGGCTGGGGAAGCCGGCCGGGGAGGACCCCGGAAGGCCCCCCCCGACCAGCCTGCCTCACGGGCAAGCGCGCGCACTGCTCCTACTCCTGTGCCAGGAAGCTGCCAATCTGAAAACCAGATGTTTTCGCCGAGGTTTCCACACCACGTGCCGACACTAAAGTGCTCCCGGTTCCAGAGTCGCATCGGAGGTCACTCTGCCCAGGGCACCAATGCTGCTGGCAGAACGGCAGCTCCTGCAGGACTTTCCCGTTTGTCACAAGAAGCCTCACTTGGATCAGAACATCGGGCCCCTGGTGGGGATCAAATAAACACGCTACCGACCGAGCAGGGCCCCCGACGACAGTGCCAGCCCGGCTCACGGGCATCTCCAACATCCGCCAGGCCCCGTGCCGCCCTGTGATGGTGCACAGCCGATCGGAGAGCCCGTGTCTTACCACCAAACCAGAGAGAGTACTAGCACCGTCTCCAGTTGCCAACAGCCTGCTGTCCCTGGAGACAAGGATGACGAGCGTGTGAGGACACGGCACAGGCGACAAGTCAGGCACAGGGCTGCCACAGCACATCCCTAAAATGGGGGACTTCGTTGTCCCGTGCCGGCCGTTGCCTCCGTGCACCTCAGTCAGAAGAGCTAAGAGCAAAAACCTCTGGAAGCGGTGTGAGCAAGGGAATGACGTCGTGTGCTGCGTCCCCAGTGCGGCAGCCTCGTCCTCCGCCGCTCCCTGTCCCAGGACCCGGGCCTGCTCCGGGGACGCGAGGAGCCACAGGCTGGGAGAGAGTGCCCGCCTGCACCACAGCCGCCCAGCCACGTCTGGGTCCCCGGCTCCCCGGCTCCGAGCCCAGACACCGGAGGCTCTGCAGGGTTTCCCTCGGCTGCTGGGCTTCCCGCCCCTGGAGGACAAGTGACCCTTCCGAGCCGGGGTGGCCCCACGCCCCTGCACACACGGGGGCACAACGACACGCACAGAGAGGTCAGCAGGTGCCTAGGGAGGAACTGAGCAGAATCTCTTCTCTGGGCGGGCAGCCTGGGAAAGAGAAACAGGGCTGGTCACCCCCATCTTCCGGGTTACTGCAAACATCACGCCCCAATCTGGGTTGCTGGCGCAGCTCAAATCCCTCCTTTGGGACACGGCAAGGGGCACTTTGGCCCAGCAAGCATCCCATCCGGAGCACGACACGCGTGCCACGTGACTTCCAGTCAGGCCCGCCATCAGCCGCGTTCAAGCGACATACTCCTTGTTTCAGGCACTTCTCGTGCTCTGCTGCTGCCTGTCCCTTGGTAGGACTGTCCCTGGGCAAGACTGCGTGACGGTGACAGCTACCTGTCTCCCCCACCTGCTCCACAGTGGCAGAAATCACAGCTGGTTTTGCTCAGAGTCCGGGCACAGTGTAACCCTGACAGATGTGCGCATGAATCAATCAATGAATTAAGGTCTACTTTCCCGATAAGGCCTAGAGTTCTTGGCCAGGACGCAGCATCTGATTTTCACACCCCCA
Source organism: Crocuta crocuta (assembly GCF_008692635.1). NCBI lineage: Eukaryota > Metazoa > Chordata > Mammalia > Carnivora > Hyaenidae > Crocuta > Crocuta crocuta. The sequence goes on along the minus strand of NW_027527428.1, from coordinate 6,563,088 downwards.
GCGAGAGCCAAGTGCCCTACATACGGCAGACGCTCCGTACTGTTTGGTTGCACTGACTCGAGTAGGCGTGATTCACACTCTTGCCTTTCCCGCACCCTGACCAGTGTGGCATCAGATTCCGGCGGCCTCACTTATATTTGCTACGGGCCTGCGCCTTCTCGTTTATCCTGAAGATGCCAGCAATCTGTCCTGGCACCTCCTCTACGTCCATCTTTTATGTCCCCAGCAGGCTAGGTGTGGGGGGAGGGAAGAAGAATTCTCAAATTCATACCAGGAGAAAAGAGAGAATAATGGAAATAATTTATCTTTGAGAGCCAAATTTGGAGAAAGACCATTTTTAGGTAATGCTAAATGGCAACATTTCTAATATCTCCTACTGAAAGAGGTAGAAAATACAGTTCTTCCCTGGAGAGAACCACCAAAAATAAACCCGCACCCTCCCGCGAAGCCTGTGAAGGGGATGGTCAGGGGCACAACAGACATAGAATCCACAGAAACAGGCTGGCGGGAGAGATGAGGAAGGGTCTGGGGGCTAACAGACAAGCAAGACACCCTCCCGACTTCCTGGGAGGATCTTCCTCGAGTTTCTGATACATCACTTCTAAAGGGGACGTTCTCAGAAGAAGCAAGAACAGCGGTCAGGACACACGACGGTAATTAGGCAGCGCCTTCACTTCGCTTCCAAGCCTTATCGGTTCTCTTCGGGAAACCTGGACGTCGCTGCTGCCAGCGGCCGGCACACGGCCAGCTGGGGTGACGAGGAGGGAAAGGCAGGCGAGGCTCCGACAGGAGCGCGCACACCCAGGGCAACAGCAGCAGAGGGACTTCCGAGATTTCAAGTATTTTAAATGGCAGAGAAAATGAGGGACGAAGAGGGGAGAAATGAGGAAAAACACAAAAAAATAAAAGATCTCCAGAGCTCTGAAAAGAAGACAAAACTTTTTTGTTCCTTTTGCGGAAGAAGCGGATTAAAACTATATCGATATTCTGGACATAAAATTTATAAAACCATATTTCTCCTTGTCAAAAAAAATTCTAGGTCTTTCTGAAGCAAATGAACGCTATAAATTTATCTCAGGCATTTTACAGTTAACAACCCACGTTGTTCTGAATGTTCCCTCTTCTAATTGAGAAGCTCCGAACAGGCAAGATTCCTTTCGGGACTTAGGCTCTTTCTCATCTCTTCATTAACCCGCACTTCCCAGCCTGCTGGTCAAGGATTCTGAGTGCTGCAAAGTGCTCCTCAGGAGACTAGAGGGCGAGGAGAAGGGGGAGGTGGGGCAGAGGGGAGAGTAGAGAAGGGGAGAGGAGAAGGGAAGGAAAGGGAAGGGAAAGGAAGGGAGAGAGATGATGAAAGAAAGAAGAGGAGAGGAGAGAAGAGGAGAGTAAGGAAGGGGAGGGGTTGGGCAGGGAAGGGGGAAGAGAAGAAGGAGAGGAGAGGAGGAGAGAGGGCAAGGGGAGATGGGGTAGAAGGGAGAGTAGGGAAGCAGGAGGAGGGGGGAGGGGGGAGAGGTGAGGAGAGGGGAGAAAAGGAGGGAAGAGGAAGGGAAGAGGAAGGGAAAGAAGGGGAGGGGAGGGGAGGAGTGAAGAAGAGAGGAGAGGAGCAGAAGGGCTCAGGGGAGGGAAGAGGAGGGAAGGAGAGCAGGGAGAGGAGAAAAGGAGAGGAGAGAAGGGGGATGGGGCAGAGGGGAGGGAAGGGGGAGATGGAGAAGGAAGAAGGCAGGGGGGAGAGGAGGGCAGATAAAGAGAGGGGAGGAGAGGGGAAGGGAGCAGGGAGGGGAGGACAGGAGAGGAGGAGAGGGGGGCAGGGGAGGGAGAGGAGGGGAGAGGAGGGCAGGGAAATCTGCGGGCGGTTCTCCTGGATGGGCTGCTGGTGAAGATCCAGGTTTCCACTCCGCTGCTGTTAGCGGAACAGGCGGAACGAGACCCTGAGGACCCACAGCAGCCGCATGAGGCTCGAAAGCAGCGCTGAGGGAAGGAGCCACGGGTGTCGGGGAAGGGCCGGCTGGTCGGGGTCCCTTCGGGGTCCTGCAACCCTGGACAAAACTAAGGGAAAGCACAGCGCCGTCAGGACAGTCACCTCTGTGAGAGGAGGGGCTCCCAAGGGCCCCCCTTTTCTCTCCGAGCCCAGTGAGGGGTGAAGGCAGTTACTCTGGCTCTTTACGCACTGGGCCACGTTTCTAAGCACAAACGCTACCCCCCCCCACCCCCCCGCCCCAGAGACCGGGTGCCGTGGGACAGGCTGGGAGAGGAAGCTGGCGTCCGGTACCTGACACACCTCCCGGCCCCTCGGTGCAGGCACACGCGTCTCCAGGGCACGAGGAGACAACCAGGAATGAGGTCCCTCTGCAGACTGCCTGGCTCTGCAAGGAGGTGGTGACTTTTGTCATCTTGCCAACTGAGAGCCGCTCACAAGCCATAACCAAAAACATCCCAGGACCCCACGGCTGCACCCCCATTCCCAGGGGGCGAGGGAAACGGAGACACGGGCCCACACAGACGTCTTTACACCTGTGCTCACGGTGGCCTCCTTCACAAAGGCCCACAAACTAGAGAGAACCCAACTGCACACCAGCAGGTAACCGGATGAGTCGTGGCCCAGCCATGTGGGGTGACGCGCCTGGACCACAGAGGGAACGAGCCACGGACACGCGCAGTGACACGGCCGCGTCTCAGAAACCACGTCATGCAAAGGAGGCAGGATGACCCAGCGCGAGGCCTCCGTGCACAAGTCAGAATCGTGCAAAACCAATCCTGCGTCAGAGGGAAACGGACGGGGACGGCTGAGGGATCTTCCTGGGTCATGGACACCCCCACCTCAGGTTCTTACTGAAGGGGGGGCACGCCCTTCTCACAGCTCAGCAGCCCCAAGACTGGATCTATCCGTACATCTGACTTCGCTCAGTGACATCTAAAATGACTTGTAAAAATTGTCTGTGCGATGGCATGAAGGAAAAATGATGTTCTAAATTTTAAAAGATTTAAAGAGACGTGAAATCTATAGAACTGAAACCAGAACAGACCTTCCTGTTCACCTGCAAGTCTGTGCGTGTGACAGGACCGCGGCAGCCCAGGCCAGCAGGCAGCGAGTTTCCAGCGGGGGTGGGGGCCGGTCCTGG
>NW_027527428.1:6550539-6559870 GCF_008692635.1 Crocuta crocuta | reverse complement strand
CCCCAGTGCCTGCCACAGCGCCGCCACAGGGCCGCCACAGTCCACCTCAGGGCCGCCACAGGGCCGCCACAGCACTGCCACAGCCCGCCTCAGGGCTGCAGAGCAAGGTGTCTGGGGCAGCATAAATACCAACAGGCAGGGGCGCCTGGGTGGCTCAGTCGGTTAAGCGTCCAACTTGAACTCAGGTCATGATCTCACGGTTTGTGGGTTCGAGCCCCGCGTCGGGCTCTGTGCTGACAGCTCAGAGCCTGGAGCCTGTTTCAGATTCTGTGTCTCCCTCTCTCTCTGACCCTCCCCTCCTCATGCTGCCTCTCTCTCTCTCTCTCAGAAATAAATAAATCATTAAAAATTAAAAAAAAAAAAACCAACAGGCAGCAGCAGGTACTGTTCCAAACGCCACTAGAGACCGCGGGGGGAAGGTCCCTTTCATGACAGCAACAGAAACCCGTACAAACCCTGACAGACGCATCAGATCTCTGTGGAGAGCGTCTCCAGCCCTGAGGCCTGGGAAGAAAAGAGCAGAGTGAAGAGGAACGTACGCCACGGCTGCGGCTGCAAACACCTAGCTCTTCCCAAGTTAAGAATGAACTCGGCACCATCCGCACCAAAACTTCAGCACGGGGGCAGCGACGGAGCAGACGTGAGGGGCCGGGCCAGGAGCAGGCTGGGTTCTGGGCCCCCACTCAGGTCTGCCTCTGCCTCCAAGACGCCACCTGGTGTGTGGCCCTCACTATCACCCCTCATGTAGTGATGCAGAACAGCCATGCCCTCCCGGTCAGTCCCGCCTAGGACCCCAGGATCAACACGGACTCTGACAAGTCACCTCCGATCGGCAGGCCGGCCACACACAGTCCCTAACTGGGCACGCCTACCTTCCATGCCTCCTTCCCTGGCAGAGGCAGGAAGGGACGCATCTCGGAGCAGAGGTCACGGGCCTGGCCGCACCCAGGATTTCAGGGCGACGGGACACTAAGGGGCCTCTCCTGTCGCTTAGAAGGAGTGTGGCAAATACAGGCCAGTGGCTGACCACCTGTGTTTCCATGTACACGGTCCCTACAAGCCCCTTACCGAGGGAGATGAGAATGCAGATAACACAGGAAAGGCGGGGGGGCCGGGGGGGGAGGGGATAGGAGTCTCCGCATTATTAATCTCCACAGAGGATCGTTTTGTCCCCAGTTCTGCTCCTCAAAATGTATGGCTATAATCTGTATAAAAGAGATGCTATTTACTTCATAAAATCCAAGATCCAAAGACTGTAAGATGCATTACTGCTCCACGTGTCACCGAGGGAAAAAACGCTGCCAACTGAGTTCTGACACAGGGCTTTCTCAGCGGCTGGAATTCATCTGACACTTGGTACCAGAGCCATCGTCAGTGCCATCAGACAAGTTCATGGCTCGGCGCGCTCTGGCCGAGGCACCCCAGCACCTCCTCCACACGCTCGGAGGTCCTTCTCGGAGCCGACTTTACAGGTTCACTCAGCGTCACCCCGCAGGTCTGGAGGGAGGATGCTATACCAGCTCCACGGCAGTCATTGCAGCTCTTCCGCGTCACAGACCCCATGTACAGGCGCTCACGTTCCCGACTGAGACCACTCCCCCACTAGCGGCTGAAACACTGACCATATGCCACACCACAGAGTTCACCCCCGGGCACACAAGGCAACTCGGTCAATACACACAGTAGTTGGTCAGAAACACACCTTCCCACGTCAGAGATGTTGGTGTGAGAAGAACGGGCATCCCAGCGCTGAAATCCCGTGTGTTCAGGACCACACGTGACAAGATGGAGACTTCCCCCAGAGACCAGCAATAAACAGAGAGCCTAATGGAAATGAGGGACTAGGAAAACACAATGAATGAAAGGGGAACATGTGGTGAGCTGGCTGAACAGGAGTTTGGACCCTAGAGCAGAAGAGGAATCGTGAGCTATACCGCAGCCAGGAGAAAATACCCAGACAAAAGCACGGAAGGAAACACCACCACACTGATCAGAAGGGAAGATGTACGGGGGACACAGGTCTAACCTTGAATCAGAGGGAACGCACAGAGCAGGGTCTGCAGCGACGCTGACGCCACAGAGCACCGAACAGGATAAATACAACGTAAACCACGCCTACCAGCATCTCGGCAGGTGAGGAGAAAAGCTGTACATCAGCCAGAGGGGGAAACAGGGCAGGGAACCTTCAGAGGACAAATACGAAGACTCGTAGCCAACCTTTTCACAGAGAGGACAGACACCCAGAGATGAGAGAAACATTTTTCAGCTCCTTTAAACCGGGGGGTGGGAGGGGGGACCGCAGCGGGACCGACATCCACCAGGCAGAGCTGGAGCCTGTTCTTCACCAGGCCCGCCTCTGCGGCAAAGCGGCCCCCGGCCCCGTGAGCACCCACCAGCCCGAAGCCCCCTGACGAGCATCCCAGGACCCGGGGAGTACCCACGGCCCCAGTACACCGCGCCCTGTTCCCCTCAACTGAAAAGGTGAAGGACTCTCGTCAGCGGGGCAAGTAGAGCATAATCACGTTACAAGGAGTGGCAGAGCTGTGAAATGGAGGCCCCTACAATTTTCACAGCCATAAACACACAGAGACCCCCGCGCGACCGCCATCTCCTGAGTCCCGCACCCCGGAGATGCAGACCCAGCGCTGTCCAAACTGCTCACCTCCAAGAGGATCATCTGGCTTTCGCATGGCCCAGCTAAAAGTACGTTCTGGGGGTCTGCCCAAGGTCACAGGTCTCCCTGCTCCCAGGCAAATGTTGTCATCAGTGCATTCATCAAAGGACAGTGTTTGTAAAACAAACGAATTTCTTTAGGGTTATTAAGGCACAGAAAACCCTCTGGCCCTACCTGACTCTCCCAGACCGCAACGTCCTAAGTCTCCTGTGCTCCGGGCTGGAGACTCACAGTGCTGGGGACCCTGATGCTAAGTCAGTCACCTTCCCAAACAGGACAGTCCACTCTGCTGCTCTCCGTCAGTGGGTTGGGCTGTTCACTGACCTGCCTCTAAGCACTAATAATAACGACCACCCACCCCGATGGAGGCATCCAGGCACAGTGAACACCGCTACTCCTCCGGCTGGAGGCACTGCAAGAACCCCATGCTGGCCTCACACCCGGGCCCAGCCCACCGCGGCCCTCGTGGCCTGTGGCCACAGGCTGCACATGCTCCCCACCCAAGCACACGCTCACTTTAGGGCCACCAGTCACTTCCGTCCTCTGGGTCGTAAACCCCTTGAACACAGGGCTGTCATCTTCTGACTGTGAAGGAGGGTGGAGGCTACGTGTGGCCGACACTTACTCTGTCAAGACGTTGCCCTCCTTCTTAACAGAGTATTTAGTACAGCACTTTGCCTTCTGCTGAGACGACCCAGTTTGTCACCAGTAGTTGTCTTTCTTGGGTTAAAATGCCCACTGTAATCTCAGTGGTTCTGATGAGAACGGAGTGCTGGCCTGCAAAACCAGGAGTCACAGGCCTGCAGAATAGAGCCCAGCCACCGGCTGGCTGAGGCCAGTGCTCCCGCGGAGCCGCTCCTCCGGGCCCGAGGCCACTCTGGGCTGACTAGCCAGCTGCCGCACAGACCGGCCGGCTGTGGTGGCCGAGGCAGTACTACCCAGGCAGGCCCCAGGCCACAGCCTCTCCAGCTGGGTCCCACCCATGCCTACACACGCATACACGCACACACACACGGCACACACCACATGCACACGCGCACACACACACACACAGATACACAGATATACACATAACACACAGAGATATACATACGCATTACACACACATGACACACATACACACCTCACACACACATAATACACATACACAGCACACACACAGCACAGAAACAAGAACAGATAAAAATGGAGGAACAAGCTACATGTAAATTTCACAACCTGCAGGCGAAAGTCCCAAGTGGCTCCTTCTACCTCGCAGTCCCCTGCCTGCACTTAGGTGACACATGGATAATAGCTACTTTAAATCAGCCGCCTACTATTAAAGCAATAAATCATCAAGATTTTTACATGCAAGGTACACAGAGGAGTTAGGGTAAAAGCCTCCTGCATCTGCCCTAAACTCGCCATGACAAATGCTTTGTGTATCGTTTCAGGGATCACCCACATGTGTATCTGCACATTTGTGGGACTAAAATTAGCCAACGCAGCAAGACACAAGGCAAAGAGATACTGGGAACGACTGTGGCTAAGTCACCCTTGCTATATTCCCCACAGGGAGTCTGAGTGAGCAGGAAGCTGGGCAGAGGGACCAACCAATGCATGCATGCATATACACATCCATTCATCCATCTACTCATCCGTCCATCCACCCGTCTGTCCATTCATCCGTCCGCTTATCCGTCCATCCATCCATCTACCCGTCTACTCATCCGTCCATCCATCTGTCCATCCATCCATCTGCTCATCCATCCATCCACCCGTCTGTCCATTCATCCATCCGCTTATCCGTCCATCCATCCGTCCATCCATCTACTCATCTGTCCATCCATCCGCTCATCCATCCATCCATCCATCTACCCGTCTACTCATCCGTCCATCCATCCATCCATCTGCTGATCTGTCCATCCATCCATCTACTCATCTCTCCATCCATCCGTCCATCCATCCATCTCCACATTGACACATCTCATACACACCTACACTATTAATCTGACAAGCATGAACAGCTAAATTTCTACAAAGTACATGTGCATAATCTATGACTGCTGAATATATTTTTTTCTTTTATACTTTGCTTTTTAAATATAACATATTTTGAATTTCTTCCCACAACAAAAGATAACTAGGTATAGAATTCTGTGTTTCCCACAAACTTTACGTGGAGGACAAGGAGAAAAACCCTTTGATAACATTCTCAATTTCTCCCATGTTTATGGATTCTCTATCTTTCCTGAGGTCAATTGCGGTCATTTAATTTTCCTTGAAAATTATGCACCTCATTCAGGTTTTCCCATTTATTTGCAAAGTTTGCAAAGCACTCACTTCTTCATGACTTTTTCAATTTCCTCAAATCTTGATTTACTTCTCAATTACCTGTGTTCTCGCCTTGGATTTTAATTTGCTGATTGTTTTTTTGAAAGTAAAACTTGGAACTAAAAATCCATCAGGGAACCTGCCCTGTCTGTAGCCCTTATGAGAGAAAAGCCCGGATGACACGGACAGAAGCCCTGTATGGCCCTCCTGGTTTGGGAGGGTGCCAATCAGCCACCTGCCACCCAGCCCCCAGGTCACAGCCACGTACAGGGTGGGAGCCCCAGTTCGGAGGGATCAATCCACAGATGGGCGACAGAATGCAGGACCCTGGTAACATAAATAAACACGAGGTTTGCTGGGCTAATCACAGCCTCTGTCTGTTGGGAAATGCTGGGAAAGGCAGTCTGGAAACTGCCGCTTAAGCATGGCCGTGGGCCTGGCACACATCTCACGGGAAGACAAGCAGCCCTCACGGCCTGAGCTGGGCTGGAAGCCTAGGGAGGGGCCGCCTCCCCCGGTTCAGACCTGTGCGCTCCTTGTTCTGCTGAAGCTCAGGAGTCAGGACCTTCTGGAGTGTCCCCAGCTGTCTTCAGGGGGCCTTTCACTGCAGCAAGACATAGGGGGTGGGCAGCCACACTGCCTGTGTAGGGCCAGCTGCAGAGGGGCCGAGGGGACCCCGCACCCTGGGCAGTGGGGTCTGGTGCTCTGGCTGTCTCCTCCGCTGCAAGCAAGCAAGCACGGCCCCATCGCGCCGGGTGAGTGTGTCCTCTGTTGCCACCCCCCCCCCCCCCCNCCAGGTAGCACTCACCTCTCCCCACATACCCTGCTCACCGGGGGATGGAGAACACTCTTCTGGGGGGAAATTTAACCATGAAAATCCAACCAAAAAATGTAGCACGTGTGTGTGCATGCACTCTCTCTCTCTCAAAAATAAACAAACATGTTTAAAAAAAGGAAAACGCAGAGTTACAAACAAGCCAGCAAGTCCTCACCTAGGGACATATGCCAAAGGCCTGAACACACACGTCTGTGCAGGAGCCTGTGCACAAGTGCTCACGGTGGCATCACCCCTAATAGCCAGACGCTGGCAACAACCCAAACATCCATCAAACGATGGATAAACAAAACACGATGCGTTTGTCCAGAGGAGTCTGCTCAGCCACAAAAAGCACTGGACACTGATCATGCAGCAGCACGTAAGCACACGAACGAGTCTCGGAAACGTGGCGCTGGGTGATGCAAGTCAGACATAGGCCACGCACTGCAGGATTCCCTTTGTAATATCCTGTTGTGTGAATTTTATCTCCATTCTTCCCGCCTCCGTTACATGCCACACCTACAGGTAAACCCCTGACATTTAGGACAGGGGCACCCAGAAGTTGTCGTGAACCCCCAATTCACCACTACCACAGTGACACATGCTATCCCGGCGGGAGGAAGTCGGGCAGAGCAGACGTGGCCCCTCCCCTCCAGTCTGTGACTGCCGCCCTGGATTGGCACTTTCTCCTCCGGCTGCAACCGGATTTGACAGCCCTTCCCAGTTACATATGGCGAGCATACGGTGGGCTCCTCACAGCCACCCCCAAACCCCGCATTCTCTACTTTCCCAGCACCGGTGCTTCCTCAGACACCTTCACTCCCGCCCCAGCACCGCCACCCCCCGCAGAGCCGGGTGCACACGGCTCAGCATCGGGGGGGCCCCCAGGTTAACTCGGGAACCCGACACTGCACAGGCAGTCTGTGCGTGCCAGACATCGGGGCTACAGCTCCAGTCCTCGCAGACAGCGACGGGTCCTTGTTTGCAATGTGTCACACACACGGCTGAGACCAAATCCCGGAAGGGCTTGTTAAGGACAGAGTTCAGTCCCGTTTGACTATAAAACACGATACTCTGAGCAAGTCAGTGCGCAGGGGTGGGTGGGAGTGGGGTCCCAGCAGGAGGAGCACGGAGCTCTGTGCTGGGGGCTCGGCCGCCCCTGGCTCCAGGGCCCCTCCTGAGCCAACACTTGGCCTCATTCTGTCCTCCCTTGACGTTCACAAATCCTGAAGGTCCAGCAGTAAGTTCTCAGAGCTCCACGTCTAGGAGGTGGCGAGGCGACAGTTCAACAAGTCGGCATTCTTCCCACAGCTCCCGGGCCATGGCCTCGCCCCCCGACCGGGGCAGTGGCAGTGAGGAGGCACCCATCTGGGAGGCCCTCCCCGCCCAGGCACACCTGCCAGCGGCCCACGGGGTGAGGGCACAGCCAGGTGGACACGACGGGGTGCGGCGGAGACACCTGATTAACCACTTCCCTGCAGTGGCCGCTGGCCGGAAATCTGTGCTCATCGGTGCACCGCTGAAAGCCGTGTGGGGCCAAATTCTGGAAGGACTCTCCCGCACCCACGCCAGCCGCCCCGTGATCGCAGAGGCGGGCTCACCACGGGGACCGCATGGTGGCGGCACTGCACAAGGTGACACACACATGCCCCCCGGGACAGCCAGGACTCCTGGCGGGGGACAGACAGGCTGCTCGTCCGTCACGCGGCTGCAGCCCCTCCTCCTCCTTCCTTAACGCACTTGTCGTGTTTTGTCAAGAATTTATCGGTAGTGCCTCGAAGCTGCCGAGCAGTGGCTGCCGTTCTGCTGGGAGGGACAGGTGGGGTGAGCAGGAAGGGCTGGTGTGCAGGCCAGGCTGCACGGAAGCGCACCTCGCAAGTCTCCGCAAACACAGTGCGCAGGGAGGTGGTAGGGTGGGCAGGGACGGGGAAGGGGGCAGCAGAGTGAGGGACAGAAGACTCTGTCTACACTGTCATGCAAGCGTAATGAGCACCTGATGCGAAGGGCTTCACACTAGACAGAGTTACATGAAGTGGGAAGCATCTCCCCAGCTCTCCCTGTGCCCACACGGCCTCACCTGCAAGGTGTCACACAAACACTGGCAAGGGGGACAGAGCCCAACCTTAGGACCAACAGAAAAGGAAGAAGAGGAGCTGGTTGGCACGGGGGACAGCAGGACAGGATGATGGTGTGACAGCATCATCAGCGATGACTGTTATAGGGCCACCACTGCCGAGCCACCATGTCAGTGTGAGACTAAGGTCAAGTGTGAGTGTCCCACAGAAGCCACTGCAAGAAGAGTCCACATCAGCCTAGTCCACAAGCGTCTCTGAGCATCTCCTGGGCAGGGAGCACAGCCTCCCTCGATGATCCACAACAAACTCTGAAAATGCCAAGACACGGTGGAACCCACTCACTTCCGAGTCTTTACCGCATCCCTGCATAAAATTCATTCCGGAACACCGAAGGCACTCAGGTGGGAGATCTGTCAGCATTAGCATACGCTGCTCTGCCTCTACTCCACCCCCAAAGAAGGACGTGCCACAGCCTGCGGGTCACCCAGCAGTGGGGTGGGCTTGGAGCCAGACCCAGCAGCCGGCGGGCAGAGCCATTTCCCGAGCACTCCCAGCACGAGGGGCACTCCCGAGTGTCTGGCCGCCTGTTGAACAGGCCATTGCATGCTTCCTCCCCAAGACGAGGGTCAAGGAGATATCGCCACCACAGCTCCACCAGACACCACCGCACTGAAGTGGGGGGCTGGCAGACACCACCTGTGCCTAAAACCTGCAGGACCAGCCCGTGAATGCCCCACAGAGGAGCAAAGCTGTCCCCTGGCCCTGGGCCCCATTCCCCCCAGACGCCCCCTCCCACCACATGGTTAAGTGCTTAGACGAGCGCCATCTGTCTAAGCACACGCTCAGTGACACACAGGCAGCCCTGCGGTCAATACCAAAGTTGCTCAAGTTCAACTGCAGCAATGATTCCTACTTGGCTGATGACCAAGCAGTGGGCCCTGCTTTGAAGCCCAGCAGACCTCCTCTGCGAGCACCCAGCTGGGCGGGGAGCACCATGAGAACGTGTCTGTCTCTAAGCCAGACGCATGCCCACGGTGATCAGCCTGAGGAGCAGGGTTAACTGAAGGGCGGGTGGGATTCAACTCTGACACACAGAGTCGGAGTCAGCACAATGTGGTGAGCGCAGCCCGGCCCCATGTGGCTGAGAAGCACCTGCAGGGCCCGCGGCCNGCCACCCCGCCCACCCCCCCCCGGCTCTGGCTCCAGCTCCATAAGGAAGCCCTCCGACAAGCCAGCAGCGCTCCAGAGAGGCCCCAATGGGCATGTTCCCGGGACAAAATGGACTCCGTCCGGGGTCAATGCTGGCGGCGCCAGGGTGGAAACCTACCAAGTCCCTCCATCCTAATGACTTACAAACATGCCCACATCGGCTGGCTCCTGGGCCCCCCGAGAACAGGGGAGAGGGTAAGGGGCTGTGGTCTGCAGCGCTCTGGGCAAAGAACCACAGGAGGA
>NW_027527428.1:6537197-6550532 GCF_008692635.1 Crocuta crocuta | reverse complement strand
TGCCCCCACCGCCCACCCCCCCAGCTCCAGCCCGGTTACACCCTGTGCTAAACCACCAGAGGCCCGACTTGTAAGAAAACGCCTCAGAGAGATGAACTCTTCACAGGATATGCTGTGCCTTGTAAGCCCCCAGTCCCGTTGCCCAGTCGCACGCCCGCGGGGGCTCGCGGAGGGGGCAGCGAGGCCTGTCTCACAGCAGGACCAGCAGCCGGGACGACAGCTGGCACCCTTCCCTCGGTCTCCCACAGAACACAGATTTATGTACCCACGAAGCAGAAAGGCACAGCCTTAAATTTAATCAAAAGAAATATCTCACCAGTGGCAAACTGATAAATTATTTAGACAACGGTTCAATCGGCCTGGAAAGGAAATCTGGGCCTGAGAGTCTGCCAGCCTCAGAAAAGAAAATAGCACCATCCTGGCTTTTCTAAATTCCTTCTTGATCCCAAGTCACCTTTATCAAGATGTTTAATCTTGAATAGGAAAAGCTAGAAAAACAAGGAGGAAAGAGCATGAGGAAGGACATCAACTCTGCAAGACGAGAGGCAGACAGGTTTTCCGTGGCCACTTCTGTGCTGGGCCTGTGTGGCGCTGGGGTGTGGCGCTGGGGTCGCACCCCGCACACAGTGACACGGAGGCGCGCAAACACTAATGAACATGACCTTATTTCCCCACCTTTCTGAGTCTCCCAATCCGGGACACGGACAAAGAGAAAAGCAGATCTATGGGCGTCCACATCAAAGGTCTAGAAATTTAATAACGCTCCCATTGTTTTATTGCAAAAAGCACATCAACCTCTATTACTGCAGAGCACTCGGGGGCCCTGTAGAAGCAATAATGTGGTGTGTGTTTAGCTCTGCAATGTTTCAAAGGAGCCTGATTTACAGTTAGAACAGGCACCTCGCACACAAACATCGGAGCCTGGTAATTGCCTCATGCTTTGTGCAAACTCGATGAGACGGCACGAGGCAGGCCTCCCACCCTCTCCGGTGGCCCCTTGGGGGGTTACAGAGCAGAGCGCACACCACTTGAGCCGGGGCCCGCACCGTCGCCGTCACTGCCCAGTGCGTGTGGCACCGCCCCGCGGCCGACAGCAGATTGCCATCAGGTCTCCTGCTGCCTCCGTTACCTGAGGCTTGTTTCTGGAATAGATGAATCCCACCAACAGTTGGAAGCAGCAAAATTTTAAACATCCTTATGGTACTTACAAATGAATGCAATCGTCTTGACATTCAAAAAAGGGAATACCGAGTATTTATGGCTGGGGTTCTGCTTCCCGAATGCAGGCCAAAGATGGCACTCCATGGGCACTGGCTGCGCCTTTCCGGGGGGCAGCTGGCCTGCGTCCCAAGCCCCCTCCATAACCCGGTCCCGAGGGGGGTCCCGCCTGCACCGGTCCACCAGTGCTCTTCCTAAGCACCCTGCGATCTAGAAACATCCTCCGTCTCCAGCCTTGTGAACTGCATCTCTCTTTCCAAACGTTACCTCGCAGAGCCGTTCTGGAAATCCCGCTCACGTCAAGTGCATTGCTCAGACGAACACCCATCCGTCCGAAGGACTCACCCCTGTGCTGGCCCTCCCGCCACCACGAGAAAGGAACTCTCAACCCCACACTGATTCTATCGTGATTTCTGGATCTGCGATCGTTTCCTATATATAAATCTGCCTGCCTTTCATGGCAATGCTTCTTCCAGATGCCACGGGAGAGATTTTTCTCTTAGAAATTCAGATTAAAAATAATAATAGATCCTACTTTCGAAGATTCCACATACTGCTAGCTAGCGTGAACTAGCCGATGCCTACCCAGCTAAACTAATAAGAAAACTAGCTGTAAATCAACTTAGCACTCTAAAAACAAAAACAAAACAAAAAAAACCCACACAAAACTACAAATCATACCAAATGGAATAAACATTATAATACAGTATTTTGAAATATTAAACATGTATTCTGAAGACTGTATCTTCTCACTTTATACTTCTTTAAAAGTTAATTAAAATGGCGGAGCTCCTTCCTGTGAAGAAAACAGTTGGTAGATCTGAATGCATCTGGCTGCATTCTCTTTTAAGTAAGTGCCCCCAGCAAGATGCAAAGCATAAAGTCAAACCCAGGGCAGGGTCAGGTGTAGGTAAGTCAGAAAGGCATTCTTTTAAAGTCAAGTGCTGCGGGTTCTCCACCTTCTGGGTCCCGGTGACGTTCCCTGTATGTGCTGTCACGTGTGGCCTGAAAGCCTGTCTGTACCACACGGGCTCCCTGGGCGCCTGGGTGTCGTCGCTGAGATCCCGGAGTGTCTTCCAAGACCTCAAGGAAGCTATTTCCTACTGGTAACAGTAGGCATCTCGACTATTTTTAAAGAGATACACCCAAAGGCATCACACTCTCAAGAGAAAAGCTCCTGGGTTTTTACAGAACCATCAAGAGATAACAAATGTAACAGGAAAAAGCAAAGCCCTAAGGCATGGATCAAAATCACCACTAAGAAACCGCCTTCTGCAGAATGAGGGACTGGGATTACTGACTGGACAAGTGAGAAAATGGGGGCACCGAGACCCAGCCTCAGAAACAGACGGTCACTATCGCTCAGTCAGCCCAGGACTATGGGCGGTGGCACCAATTATGGCGGGCACAGGCACGGACGGGCTCACTCCTGCCTGTTCTCTTAGAATGTAAATGACATGGAAAGAACCCCAAAACCCAAGATCACGTGGACACGGTCCACAGATGAAGGTCCCAGGCAGACAGGCTTCACCGGGGCCCCTCAGCCACTTGCTTCCATGAGGCAGGGGCTCAAACAGGAGGGGCAAGGACAGCAAAGCATGCGGGCGGCGCACCGGCAAGGCCACAGCCACGCACCTTCCGCCGTCGAGCCCTGTGGAGAATTCCAGAGCCCGCTACACTGGCTGAATGGAAAGGCACCTCCATAAACACCCCAAATTCCTACCCTTCTACTAAGACCATTAAATCTTCAAACCAGCTAAAGAGAAAGGCTAAAGGAAATAGGTCTTGGGGTGGTTTACAAATAGCTTAAGATCTTAAAAGCAATTTGACACAGTTACTGTATTCCACCCCACTCTCCTTTAAACGAAGCCCCCCCCCCCCAAATGTAAGACATAAGCAACAAAAGGCTCAGTAATTGGAAACTGGCTCCCTAAAAACAACCTTACCTTCTGGATCAAAGACAAAGCATATAATAGGTGTCATCTTTTGAATGGGGAGTGTTTTTCTCAACTGTCTGAGAACTGAAGGAGAAGAGCTCTGACTAGTCGGGACTGCAGAAAAGTTACTGAAAATGCATTTCCTGTGCAAAAGAAAAGCCATGATTTAAGAATAATGAGAAAAATTCTTTTCATTTTCTAAAGACTGTGGCGGAAGCTGGGACAAGACAAGTTAGAGAGCCGGGCCCGGGCTGCCTGCACGCACCAAGGGCCTCTGCGTGCACCAAGGGCGCGGGCGGCAGCAAGGGGCATCTGGTCCCCCAGGGATGAGCGCGGAGGGCTGTAAGGAGCCCTCGCCTGGACTCAAAGGCTGTGTGAACCCCGGAGGCGGCTCCCCCTGTAAGGAAGAGAGAGAGAGAGGAGAGAGGGAGAGAGGGGAGAGTAGGGAGATCTCTTACCCGTGGCTGCCAGTTCTCATACTGCTTCTGTAAATTGGCACCGATGGTTTCCAGAGCTTTCTGAGGCCCCATCGACAGAGGATCTGAAGAAGCAATAAAAAGGGGAAAGTTCATTATCTGTGCATCTCCTCGCCGCCAGGCCTGCGTCCCACTGCATCCACCGACATCACGCACTTCACGGCCACCTCGGACCCAAGACACAACCAGGGTTTTCTGCCATCACCAGACTCAGGAACTGCTGTGCCCCAGACAGGCCAGGATGCCACACCTGCTCGGCGCCGTGTCCTCCGGGCCCTGTGCTCACCACGCACCCCCACTGCCTCATCCCCACGCTGCCCACAGGCCGCGCAAAGGAGGGGCCGCAGGGAGGGCCACACGGTGCTCCCCTCACCTTCTGACGACAGCGCTCACGCAACAGGGCCAGGAGGAGGGCAGAACGGCCACGGCGACGTGCGCATCTGCAAACTCTCGCCGACGCACAAAAGCCATCTCCCAAGCACGTCCCCGTGTTAGTGGTTCGCCCACCTACTTCGGGAGTGGGTTCCAGTGCAAATAACTGTGACCAGCCAGTCCTCAAACTCACACGGTCTCAGGACTTCTCTGCACCCTTGAAAATTAGGCAGACGGAGCCCCAAACAACGTTTAAGTGGCCCCATCTATTGGTATTTGCTGTATTCAAAATCAAACGAGAAATTTTAAAAGTATTTCTGGATTCATTCATTTAAAAGTAAATAGCAAACCCATTACATTTGAACAGACACTTATTTGAACATAGACACGTTATGAAAACTGTTTTTGCAAAAAATTAAGGCAAAGAGTAGGACTGCTTTACAATGCTTACAAAGTTTTTGGTGTCTGGTTTCACACACGACAGCTGTACTCGTGTCACAAATGTGGTTCTGGTCAACACAGAGGAGGAAGCCGCACCTCACGCACAGGTGNTTGTGGGTTTGAGCCCCGCGTCAGGCTCTGTGCTGACAGCTCAGAACCTGGAACTGCTTCAGATTCTGTGCCTCCCTGTTTCTGCCCCTCCCCTGCTCATGCTCTGTCTCTCCCTCTGTCTCTGCCCCTCCCCTGCTCATGCTCTGTCTCTCCCTCTCTCTCTGCCCCTCTCCCACTCACACTCTGTCTCTCCCTCTCTCGAAAATAAATATACATTAAATAAATAAATAGCCTTTATAGACAGTCATGGCCCCCTCCTGTGACGCTGTGCCAACACGCAAGGTAGCAGGTCCTCTAGCAGTGTGCAGGGTGGGGTCTGAGAAGGTGTGCAGGGTGGGGTCTGGGCCCCTTGCAGGGTGGGGTCTGGGGCCTTTTGCAGGGTGGGGTCTGAGAAGGTATGCAGGGTGGGTCTGAGGCTCTGTACAGGGTGGGGTCTGGGGCCCCTTGCAGGGTGGGGTCTGAGGCCCCGTGCAGGGTGGGATCTGGGGCCCCGTGCAGAGTGGGGTCTGAGGCCCTGTGCAGGGTGGGGTCTGAAACCACAGCGAGGACCCTGCACCCATGGCACTGAAATCCGCTGGTCTGCCGTGTACCTTGAATGGACCCGTTACTGATGGAAGGGCCCTCATCACTGGTCGTCTGTAAAACCCTGGTTCATGGAGCTATGGGGATCTTCCATATACTGTTCTCAAATATCTCAAATTTTACTACTGGCGGCAAATATGTCCATGTCTACCATAAAGTGAGAGCTCACTTTGTTCATTTTCCAGAAAACGCCTGCCATGTACCCCGGGTCTGTCAGTCGCTTCTCCAGGCAAAAGGACCTACCATGTAAACTGCCACTACTTAGCTCCGGACTCACTCCCCGCATGAAGCCTTTCCTGCCTGCAGCCAGGACCCGCCACTCGGCAGCCCCTTCGTCACTCAGCCTTACAGGTGTGTGCCCAACGGTTGAAACCCATCTGCTAGACTGTGTGACGAAGGGAGGTATTATTATTCACTGCTGAGCCACAGTCCCCAAAACAACGCCTTTCCTGAACTGTTTTCAGTCTCCTTGTTTTCCGTGTACTCACACTAATTCTACCCCAACTCCCCCAAGAATCCCCCTCAAATACCGCCTTCCACACAGGCAAAATGGCAGCTAATCTCCCCCCACACCCCTGCCGCCCCCTGTACAATCCAACCTTGGCAAGATCGTAACCCTCCTCCCCGCAGAAGGGGAATGGCTGCCAAGAACCAGCCTCACGGGACCGGGGGAAATAGTGCTCACATACCCGCAGTCTCACAATGAAGAGAAAATTAAGTAGAACTCAAAAAACAGTTGAAGATACAATGCTTGACGACTTCCCAAATCTGTCAAGAGACGTAAACTTCCAGATGCGAGAAGCTCAGCGAACCTCAAACAGGATTAACCCAAGAAAACCCATATCTGCATACATCAGAATCAAATTGCTAAAGACGAAAGACCAAAAAAAAAAAAAAAAGTCCTTGGAGAAAAATCAGTTCACAAAGGATGAGAGAGTCTCTGGATTTCCCAACGACAGTGCAAGCTGGACCCATAGAGCCATACCTCCAGGTCTGTCGTGAAAATACCGTCAGCCTGATGTTCAAGACTGACAGTAAAACAGAGGTCTTATCAGACATGCAAACACTCAAAAAATCTGTCCCGTGTTCTTCTCTTGAGAATATAGCACAAAAGAAGGCCGTGAAGCAGCCAGGAAAAGAAAGAGAGAGATCACAAGACGCCCATGAACCAGATCTAAAGATGAAGCAGTTCAGCAGGAGCGAGGGTACTAGTTTTAAAAAAAAAAAGAATAGAAAAGAATAGATTATCTGAGCGCTGGAATGATGGAATGATTACTGATAGCACTCGACAGATCTACTGAAATATATGTAAAACAATGAACTCACAAGTTCACAGAAAATTTAGCAAATAAAAGGAACTGGCAAATTTGTAACTACTACAGAGAAAAGACTACTTACATAGACAAGAGAGGAATCCGAGTAACCCTCTGGGAAGGGCAGAGCGAGGAGACAGCTTTCTCTTAATCCACTTTTTAGTATGGTGTGACTTTAAAGCTTGTATGCATGTATTGCTTTGATTTTTAAATAAAAAAGAATTACAAAATTAAGTTACAGGACTTTAGAATCAGAAGGGACCTTTACCATCGGTGCATCAAAGTCATCAAGGACTTTTTGAAATAGAGCCGCCAGGCCTTACCCTGGAGAATCCAATTCAACAGCTTGAGAAGAGCCCAGTCAGCTAACGAGCACATTCTGGCTGAGTGAGACCTAATGAATATTGGGTCATAATTAACTTATCTGGAAGAGCGATGGTACATTTGTCTCAATCTGTAACTAAAGAAATTAGATGTTCGTCTTCCTCTCTCTTTGTCCCGGAAGGAACCGAGTGCTGAGGTCTCGAAGGAATCACAACAACCCCATCAACTCTGCTATGATCGAAATCACTGACTGGCAAAAGACCAGAATAAATCAGGATTGGAGACTCAAAATTCAGGGCCACCTAGGAACACAGGGAAGCTGAAAATGGCGTCAGCAGATAGAATCCGTTCAAATGCCAGGCCTGGCGCAGGAGACTGAGGGGCAAACATGAGCGCCGGCACGAAGCTTCTAGTGCGTGCGGCACCCGCGTGCCCGGTGCTCCGACTGGTGTCCACGGGCAAGAGAGGGACGTGGTTTCCTCTGCACGAAGGTGACAGACGGGCCGGAACCACCCTGGTCAGCAGCAGTTCCTACACGTGCCCTGTGCCTGGTGCGAACCCCCATTGGGGGGAGGGAGGGAGGGAGTGCGGGTGAAGGTGCTCACGTGCAGGGCCGGCCCTCCCCCCTGGACTCCTCCCCTGGGAAAGCCCAGGCCCTCCAGCCCCACGCCGTCCTCTCCCATGTCCCCAGAGAGGGCCTGCCGCCCTCACTCTCCTGGCGCCCTCCTCCCTCCCTGGTCTGGCTCAAAATTCCTGCCTTCCCGAGGGAGGGGCTGAGATCAACCAAGGCAGGCTGTCACATCCTCTCTACTGGGAACCCTGTGACCAATTAACTGCATGGTTTCCTCCGAAGCATGGGCGGGGTGGGCGGGGGGAGAGACAAGGACAAGAAAACGATGCATTTACTACAACAGACCAAGCAAGACTCAGTCCCTGGCGGACAGTGCAGACAGCTGAGACTGTGGGCACCATCCTAATAAGACTCCTCTCCCATCCCGGCCCCCGATTCCTGCTAGCGAACAAAGTGGGCGGCCAGGTGGGTGGAAGGAAGAGGGGGTGACCGGCGTGTGTGTAAACTTCAGCTTCGCGTCCACACTCCTGCAGCCTGAGCCCCGTGTCTCGTGGCACCAGACCTTCATGTGGTGCCCTGACACACGAGAGAAGCTGGCGTGTGGTGGTCAGACAACTCGGTCAAGGTCACAGAGGCCAGCGATGCAGCTGGCAGTGAGCCAGCCTGGAAAACCTCCCGTTCTGTCCACTATTCCCTCAAGGAGAGCCGTGTGCCATCGACTAGCAACGTGCCGGTCCCAACCGCAGCACCTGGTGGCGGCACCGTGGATATCCCCCTCCTCCTAGCAAGGTTCCGGAAGGTCCTGAGAAGGGCATGGGCCCAGGGAGCACAGGCACGGTGACCTGGTGTCCTCCGCACCACCCAGAGAGGAGCACAGGGAACCTTTCTAACGTGCCCCTCCCGTGAGGTCACTCCTCCCCAGAAGTGCCGCCCGTGCGCTCTCGTGTGGGTAATGTGAGGGTAAGCAGGGGCCAGGCTGGACTTCAGGGCCGCCGCCTAGACTCTTCCTTGATCTGTGTTGGGTCAGTCTTGGAAAAGCTGTCAAACTATCTGCTGGGATGAGCCCACCTTCTCTACGTACGTTATACTTCAGAGCAAACTGAAAATTAAAAACACACACAGAGCGCGCTGCTCAAAGAACATCTGTAGTTCTTTGCAGCTTGTATGTAAGTGGACGTTTCATAGGTATTTGTTAATTGACATATTAGCTGAGTACTGCCTATTAGATCAAGTGCAAATTTCTCTGTGTGCCATTCAAGGACTCTGCCACTAATTAGCTGTGTGACCTCGAGCAACTAATTTTAATTGAGAAATAATAATGGCAAAAGGGACACTTTGAAATCAGAAATGGATTTGCTGGCTCTGCACTGTATCAGCGTGACGTCATCCACATATGTTCTCATTCAAAGCACATGCGGTGGGAAGCGTGGACAGTTCCTTCCTGTCCAGTCAAGGACGGAGCAGGACACAGGGCCGCAAGTGGCCCTCCCAGGGCCTGTGGGTCCCAAGATGGAGCAGGCATCCTACAAGAGCCCTGTCTACACTGCAGCCGGGTCCTAACCCTCAGTCTGACCCCCCAGCCCCCACTTAGCCACAAGATAGATGAAGTCCCTGCAACATACCCCGCCTCCCACCGCACGGGCACCAGGAGCTGGGAGGACATTGCACGGGGCCGAGGGCATGGCTGGGGTGCCCTTGGTAAAGTGCAGACCTCGTCCCTTACGCAAGGCCCTCTACTCATCGGGATGGAGGCTGCATGCAGTTACACACGCCCCCTTCGGGGGATACGGAGACACTGCTGGGAGAGGCCAGTGCGAGCAAACAGAGAAAAGAGGGTCTCACCCGGGAGCCCCCAATAACAAGGGCTTCCACCACAGGCCCAGCGGTGCTCCAGGCTCATGGCAGCGGGTGGCCCTGACACCTCACGCCGGGGGGGGGCTCAGCCCCCACAGTGGGGACCCTTCTCCTCCTTGAGGTCTTGCTCTCGCCTCCCCTACAAAGCCCCCTCCCTCCACACGGCCTTCCTGAGTCGTCCACCCACAGCAGCCCCTGGGCCACTCAGGGCAGACCCATCTCACCAGGCACGCAAAGACGACCGCACAGGGCCGCTCAGTGCCCGCGTGCACGGAGGGGAAGGAACACTCTCAGGAGTGAGAGAAGAACACAGGTGAGTGCCTCACAGTATTTCCTCAGGACGCCCGGATTTCCAGGCGACCTGGCACAGCTTTAGCTTTCCTACATCTTATGATGCACGGCTACCATTAATGAGCACGTAAAAAATCACTCAGCTAAGTTATACTCCCTCCTGTTCAGCAGTCAACTCATCCGGACCCTGCTTTCAAACACAGACATTTCTCCAGGAGGCACTGGCGCTCACCGCTCTGCAGTGGGACTGCTGTCAGTATCACTGCTGCGGCGCTTAATGTCGGGCCGTAAAACAAAACAGCCTCTCCCCTGTTTCCCTGAGAAAAGCTGAGCGTCACCTCCATAAAATAAAACAGCACCTTATTATCCGGCGGAGTTGGGTGGGCAGGGGCGGGGANGGTGGGGGGGGGCGGGGAAAGGGGGGTTGACAGCCAGCCATGTGGATGGAAGGCCTGTGAGCTCCCCGAGGCCGCTCCTTCGCTCTTCCCCACGAGCCGCGAGGGCCTGAGCGCCGGCGCCTTCCCTCCCCGGCCTTCCCTGCGCCTGGACGATGGCTGTGCACTGCCTTCGGCGCAGCGCGGTGAAGCTCCGGCTGGTGATTCCGACAGCGATGGTCCCTGCCACCATCAGAAAGCCTAAAGGGCCACTTCACGAAGGAGCACAGGCCCGTTCTCTGGGCTCCAGAAGCAGCACTCTCTCCTAGGCGGTGCTGGCAGCGCGTGTCCGGGGACAGAACACAGAGTCTGCCATGTGTCACAGCACCCGGAGCCCTTGCCCCCGGGGCAGAGCAGCTCCAGCCTGCACGGACCACCCCCCTCGGTTTTGTGGGTCCGCAGCCAGGAAACAATCAACCCCTCCCGCCCCACCCCTGCACAGAGACCTCCCACACTCAGGGGTCACCTGACACGGCTAATGTCTAGTTCATAAAATAACATGAGAAACACATAGCGCTCCACTATCAGACATCCGCTGGAGGCCTCCAGCCACGGAGCTGCCGTCCCGCTGGGCTGGGGTGCACGACACACGCTCCCTTCTCCTCTCAGAATGAGTGCACAGGGGCAGAAGAGAGGCGGACACAGGAGGTGCCTGAGTCCCCACTCAGGAGCTATGGCGAGGGGAGGTCCGGGGGGGCGAACAGGCACGGGGTGGGGGGCTGCTCCTTGCCGTAGGCAGTCTGCACTGAGCCACGTTCACCCTCCCAGCAGGTAGGTGCCCTCACTGCTCCATTTTACAGATGAGGAAACTAAGGCCCCAACTATGAGTGGCGTGCTGAAGGGAAGAGCGGAGCCCTCTGACTTCTGGAGACAGAAGACCAGACACATGTGCAGACAGGCCGCCTTCCAAACAGGAGCGCCTGTAGGCTACGTGGTTGCACGGACCCCTGCGGGAGCCCCAACACGCTCCGGACGCCCACACCCAGAAAGACGCAGGACCAGCCCTCCTGGGCCTGGGTGTCCTTGCCCCACCAGCCAAGCCATTCCTCAGCCCTCGCCACCTGACACCCTGGCCCGGCGCCACCAGTCATCACCAGCAGCACCCTCCCCACGCGCTCAGAACCCAGCCCTGCTGCTCTTCCTCCGGTCTGCTCGCTCTGGGTGGGTGACCTCCTGACCCCCCTGTCAACCAGCTAGGTCTTTCCAGCCAGGTCTTTCCAGCCGCCCACGGAAGCTCTGCACACCCAGAAGCACTGGCCTTTCACACCTCTCCAAGGCTGGCACGACTCTCGGTCCTGGCTGCCGCTACCTGGCGCCATGGGCTGGGGCCAGGCAAGGCTGGCAGCCGGTCCGGGCTGGGGACTCCCGGGAGGTGTGGCCCGTCCCGGGAAGGGCCGAAAGAACAAGCCGGGAGCAAGGATGCACTCAACAGTGGTGGCAGACGAGGGCCACACAGGCCGGCGGGAACACGGCCGGCTGGCGAACCCGGAAACAAGTAGAGCATCAACATGGTCAGCGGTGACACTGGGCTGTGACCCACTGGGCTCACACGGAAGACACAGTCTGATGAGGAGCACCCGCACAGCCAGCACCTCCTCCTAGAACTGGCCATGACCGACACCGCGGGGAGGGGCGCTCGCACTCCCTCACACCAGAAGCAAGTTGTAAGCACGAACGGGATACACCCAAGTCATGAGCCATCTGACAGATGCCGTGGGGGGAAGGCAGACCTCTCCTGTGACGCTCCTGCCAAAGAGGCACAACCGAAATTCTGTCCTGAGGAAACACAGGGACGGTGTCCTAAACACAGCCCGTGTCTACCCTGAGGGTGATGGCCGCGCTGGGTCACGCTCCTGGGAGGGAGCACGTGCACACACGTGCGTGCATGCATCCCCGGCTCTGGCAAGGGGAGACCAGCCTAAACACAGCCTGGGATCCTCTGGGGTCAGGGTCACGAATGCTGAGGAAAGACGGAGGACCTAGTCCAGTTGGGATGGGATTAAATCAATGGCACGATGCAGGGCCGGGTCCTTGTGCTACAAAGGGCATCTGAGACAGGTGGAGAGGCCAACAGGCAGCAGAGGGCCCACGTCCACCCGACGGCGATGGCCGCGCTGGGTCACGCTCCTGGGAGGGAGGGAGGGCCCACGTCCACCCGACGGCGATGGCCGCGCTGGGGTCACGCTCCTGGGAGGGAGGGACATGCTCATCCCAGGCGCTAGTCAGCAGGTCAACAGCTGACTCTCGTGGGAAGCACAGAAAAAGCCTTCCAGTTCTGTGTGCTTGCAACTTTGGGACTTTTTCTCTTCTGATATAAAAATTAAAATACACACTGCTTAATACCCCTGCTAATTTGCTGACTCAAATCTCCAGGATTCTTCTCTTATTCCACATTGATAAAATCACCATCAGAAGGGCCAGCCCAACCAAATTTTTAATAAAGGCCAAATGCAAATTTTTTAACTTAGAAAAGGCAAATGCCCTTGGGGTGAGCACCCTGCGTTCTATGTAAGTGCTGCATCACCAAGTTCTAATGCTGAAATCATTATGACGCCGTATGTCAACTAACTTGGATTTAAATTCAAAAAATTATAATAATAAATAAAAATAATAATAAAAGAAAATAAAAAGAAAAGGCAAATGCCCTTTTGAACCCAAAAGCCACCAAAATTAGTACAGAGTAAGTTACATTTCCTAAACTGTAGACAAATTTTAAAAACATGATATAAAATATCTTTTTACTTGCTGGGTTTTTATTGGCAAGAAGGAAGTAAGGAATTACTTTCTTTTCCATTGATGATGTCTCATAACCACCCATCAAAGAGACTGTGTGAGGTAGGAAGGAGGAGCTCTTTTGATTTCTTTCCTTGGGTGGGGGGAGATTCCCCAGGGGATCTAATAAAAGCCAAGGCTCCTCTCCTGGAAGGTGCAGTTCTATACTCAGACACCACCACCCACACTATCCCAGGGAGTTCGCCCTCCCTGGGAGCACACGGTGGGATCGGGCTGAGAAGCCTTGCTGTAAAAACCTAACGTGAGAGCAGTTAAAGAGGGAGAAAACAGAACACAATTGGTGAAATCCCACTCCAACAAGGGGTAAGCGAAGGAAACAGTCAGTGGTGGCTAATAAGAAGTCAATTTCAGCGGCACAGGCACCAGGACATGGCAGAGAGCCAAGGAGGCCTCCAGGGAAATCAGCCACAGAAACCGCTACTCTGTCCCTGGGCGCGGGGCACAAGAGGCCTGGGCTGCACGCAGGGAGGCTCTGAGACAAAGACAGTGAGTCAGGCAAGTAAAGTGGGAAAAACAACTTCTTTTTCAATTCAGAATGGAATATAGATTTCCCCTGCCACCCGAAGGTAGCGGATTCCTACAACACCTCTCATCAGCCAGTCATTTCCTAGGAGCAAA
>NW_027527428.1:6514652-6537119 GCF_008692635.1 Crocuta crocuta | reverse complement strand
CCAAAACAGAACAAGGATGTTACAGGAAGAGAAAACCACAAACGAGTGTCACTCATAAACACAGATGCCAAAGTCCTCAACCAAACAGCAGCCACGGAGTCCAGCGATATATAAAAAAGATAACACAAGGGGCGCCTGGGGGGCTCAGTCAGTTAAGCGTCCGACTTCGGCTCAGGTCATGATCTCACGGTTTGTGGGTTCGAGCCCCGCGTCCGGCTCTATGCTGACAGCTCAGATCCTGGAGCCTGCTTCAGATTCTGTGTCTCCCTCACTCTCTGCCCCTCCCACACTCATGCTCTGTTTCTCTCTGTCTCAATAATAAAAACATTTTAAAAATTAAAAATAAAAAAAGATAACACAAGTGGCGTTTATTCCAGGAACAGGGTTGGTTTACCAACCAAAATTCAATCAATGTAACTCACCATATCAACAACAACAAAAGCCTGGTGATTATCTCAGTAGATGTCAGGAAAGCATTTTGTGAGATTCAGCACTGTTGACAAAAACTCTGAGCAAACTAGGAAGGGGAATGCGGCACAGTGGAGCTATTGACTTCTGCCCACGAAGAGGGCGAGAGCAGGCCTCCCTCCGGCGCCGAACCACACGGCTCTGGGCACGCCTTCCTTCCTCACCTTGCTCTGTATGCAGCTAATGGTCACTTCATTTATTAAAAAGTGTACGTAGCTACTATTATGTGCCAGATACGGGCAAATTTAAAGGATATACGAAGTAATTCAATCATTATCATTCATCAGTTTTCCTTGAAACACTGTGCAGTACAAATCACAACTTAAAAAGAAATGAAGGGCGCCTAGGTGGCTCAATCAGTTAAGCATTCGACTTTGGCTCAGGTCACAATCTCACAGTTTGTGAGTTCAAGCCTCACATCGGGCTCTGTGCTGACAGCTCAGAGACTGGAGCCTGCTTACAATTCTGCATCTCCCTCTCTCTGCCCCTCCCCCGCACACACTCTGTCTCTCAACAATAAATAAACGTGAAATAAAAAAAGAAATGAAATCCTCAGATCCACACAAACCACTGCCAGCCTTCCAGGGACCTGGCCAGGGGAAGGCAAGCCCTGCCCAGCCCTGAGCCCCTAGAGGGACCTTGCCCACAGGCCAGGAAGGGGGTGGGGGGCACACACTTACCAATCCAGCATTCTAAACGAGCACAGGGGGTGGTCTTCACCACATCTGGAGGGTCCACGCCGACATTCAGGCATAAAACTAAGGCAACACTGACTGTCTTCATCTAAAAACACAATAGAAACAAGAAATATTTCAAAATGAATCCCACCAATGCGCTTTTCCAGGCTTCAAAAACATCCCCAGAGCATGTGAGGCCCTGTCCCCACCACTGGCCTTCCCAGCTGTCTCTCTGTTCACCCGTGCTGCCCCTGGGGTGCCACGCAGGTAACTGCCTTCTTCTGGGGGCTTCAGAGTAAAGTGGGCAGACAGGAAGTGACTTGAGGGGAGAGGCTTGCAGCGGGGGAGGTGTGCAGGGAGAGGTGTGCGGGGAGAGGTATNGCAGGCTTCCTTTTCCTACTTTCCTGGAAACAGAATTACTCCACTAAAAAGTACTAAGGCATTTGATACATTCTGCCAAAATCCACTCCAAAAACTTTGCATAAATTTACACTGCGACCAGGTTACACTATTCCCATTACTTGAAATCATTAATCGTTTGATGAGAGAAAAGTCATCACATTGATTGTTAGCATTCTTTCGGCATTTGTATCACTGAATATTTCTTCAAATGTGTACTCATTATTTGTATCTTTTATCTATTGTGGACTTTCTACTCCTGTTCACACCACTATACGGACTTCAGACCGGTCCTGATTGACTCATGTACGCTTTACATATTAAAGGCTGCATCCACAGGTTGCATCCACGTTATTTGCTGCAACTGCTTCCCTCGTCTGGCGTCTGCCCTCTGATTCATATTCTGCTTCTTGACACGCAGAGCCTCGGGTCCATCATCTGATGCAGCTCCTGCCCCACCCGCCCGGCTGCTCAAGCCAGAAACCAGGAGCTCGTCCTTCAGACATTTACTGAGCACCGACTAGATGCGGATCGCCACGTGCAGGTGGTGAGGATACATCAGTAAATCAAGGAAACACAAGTCCCAGCAGGGGCGGTGGAGATCATTACAAAGAGGTGAGGGGGCTCCACGCGGAGTTGCCAGCCTTGAACCCCCCCTTCCCCTGGTGCAGAGCCCGCCCTCGACTCACCTCCCGACTCACCTCCCGGCCTGTTTCATCCCGCCTCCTAAGCGCCTCCAGCACCCGCTCCTCCGCCATCCCTGCTCCCAGCCACAGCTTCCCTGCCCGGGAGGCGGCCCTTCCGGCTCCACCAACTCTGACTCTCCCTTGCGGTCTCAGTGCCAATGGCCACATCCCAGCAGGGGCAGCGCCACCACGCACGGTGCCCGCCTGCTGGCAGAGCTCTCTGACGAGGCTCCCCGACCCACGAGGAGAGTGGACCCGCATGTGCACCCACGCCCGGCCCAGACCCGGGTCAGCAACTCCCTGCTCGGTGAAGGCCTACACGGACTTCTTCTCGTGTTTTACTGTGCTTTACAGTGAACCCTTCAAGCCATCTGGATGTTACTGCAGTATAGGATACACGATGATGATTTTCTTCTCAAAAAACTAGCCAATCACACCAGTTCTCCCTGTAAAATAATGTCCCCCAGGGGCACCTGGGGGACTCAGTCGGTTAAATGTCCCAGTAGGCTCAGGTCATGATCTCACCGTTCGTGGGTTCGAGCCCCGTGTTGGGCTGTCAGCCTGTCAGCACAGGGCCCACTCTGGATCCTCTGTTCCCGTCTCTGCCCCTCCCCAACTTACACCCTCTCTCTCCCTCTCTCAAAAATAAACATTTAAAAAATAATAATAAATAAAAATAAACAATAATGTCTTCCAGACTTGCAGGTTTGTAGGATTCCTTTAGCATATATAAATCCCCATACAGACCAAACTCTACTTCAGGCTAACTGAATTTACTCCATTATCCCACCAATCCATACCTCTATCGGTACCACACTGATTTAAATAATTTATCTTTATAACAGTTCACAATACTTGGGAGGGCTATGTTTCCTTCCTCACATTTTTTTCTAACTTTTACATATATTCATCACTTTTTTCCCAAATTAATCAGTTATTCAATGTTTTAATCCCACAGAGACTCTGATTAAAGTTGCAATAAACTGCATATTGATAACATTGAGTATTTTAAATTGTCTTCTTTGATCCAATAACTCCACATGAGAATGTGTCGTAGAAAATACAAAAAAGATAATAAAGGGGAAATCTCTGTGTAAAGATTTTCTTCACAGCATTTATCAGGGAGAACTCATGGAAACGACCTAAATCTTAAGCAAATAGGGGAATGTTTTAAGCACACCATCACACTCTCTTAACAGAATGACTCTTAAATTTTTCTGTGTTAAATGAATAAACACAGATTCAAAATGCCAAAAAAAAAAAAAATCGTGTTAAACATATAAATTAAAGTTGGCAAGAAGTGACAACCTCCTAAGAGGCAATTTTTCTATATGGGAGCACAGTGAGTCTCTCCATTTAATTGGATCTTCCTTTTAATTTTTCTCAGTAGTGTTTTTTTTTTTGTTTTGTTTTCTTCACCAAGAAGCCTTGCACATTTCTTTCAGGATTTTCCCTAGACATGTCACAGATGTTTGGGGGAAATATGCTTCCATACATGTGTTTTCCCATCGTGGTCTCTTGCAACAGCTGCTGACATCTTCCCTTGTCATGTTATTAAACTCCTAATTAAATGTAATTAACTCCTGGTGACCCTTTGACGCACATTGTAAGTTTACAAATACACCATCTACCAATAATGACAAGTCTGTCTTGTCCTTTCCAACGGACTGCTCCCCTCCTCCGGTTTCAGGTCCCAGGCACTGCCCACGGCCTCCAAACTAGACCCACCAAGGGCCAAGAACACGCGGTGGCAGTCCTCATGCTGGTGGGAATGAGACAGCACGAAGACCGAGGAGGTGGGGCTGATGTGAAGGCGTGTCACCCCTTCCTTCCTATGGGACTTCTCCATCACAAAAGGCCTCCCGGCGGAAGCAGCAAGGCACCTGTTTCCATAACCAAAAGAAACCCAAAAGAGGACTTCTGCAGTTAAGAAAAAAGGCAGGAAGCACAAGTGAGTCTGGGGCGGGGTTTACGGCCAGCGGCCTGGAGGAGGCGGCGTGGAGCAATGGGGCCAGGGCGGCATCCGGGGGCCGTGGCAACTGTGAGCCGCATCTGTGTGCATCTGGGCTTCTCGCCCATTTGGTCTGTGCATCGTTAGCAACACGTGTCTCTAAGGTGGCAGAGAAGCCTAAGACGGGTCACTGGGGGGGCGGCAGGGGTCTGGGGGTGCTCAAGATCGTTTTCCACGGGAACTGACAGTCACGGCTTCTCCCCTTGACACCATCTCGGCTTAGACACGGAGACGCCTCTCTGGCCTTCCGGCAGCCGCAGTGAGTCACACTAACAGCTGCCCCACAACATCTCTAAGCCCAGGGGCTCCCCCGTGCTCTGAGCCTTGAGCCCCAGCGTGTGGGGAGGTAGGGGCTCGGGGCTCATACCCTGCAGCGAGCTCCAACCTGCTTCGCTCACAGTCAGCCCTGGGCCCGGCAGGAGAGAAGCCCTCCGTGCAGAAAACTATCTATCTCCACGGATGGGGTCTCTCTAATTTTAAAAAAGACAGTCTGCCCCACTGTGGCAGCCTAACTGGTCTCCAGAGTCTTATTCTGTCCTCAGTCTGCACAGGGCACACACTCCTCACCTGTTCGTCCCTTTCACAAAGTCCAGCTGAGGGAACCACACTCCGTGGGCTACTTCAAGGGACAGCCAGTCCCGGGTGAGGGCCCCTGGCAGGGAGCCTGCAGCCTCCCCCCCACCCCGTGACCCAGGAGGGCAGGGGAGGGCTCCTCTCGGGGACATGTGCTCAGTGAGCCCCCACGCCCCCCTCGCACAGCAGGGACTCCAGGCAGGCCTCGCGTTGGGTCACTTCTGACCATTTCTGAGCGAGAGCCGCCTCCACTTCCTCACACTCACCTAAAAGGCGGCGCCTAGCAGCCGGAGCCCTCTGGCCGCCCTGATCCCTGATCCCCTCGTAAAGGGCCCACACTGGCTGCCCTGTCCCCACCCACTTTTCCCGCTAGATCTCCTTGGGGCCCAGCGGGGGTGCAGGATGACGCAGGGCATTTGTGTGGCACCAAACAGCCCCAATCACAGCCCACATCTTCTTCCAGCTGACCCTCAGGACGCATTCCATCCCCTCGACCTCTACACCTGCATTTAATGAGTTTAAAAACACAATTCTTGGGGCGCCTGGGGGGCTCAGTCAGTTAAGTGTCTGACTTCAGTTCAGGTCATGATCTCACGGTTCGTGGGTTCGAGCCCCATGTTGGGCTCTGTACAGACAGCTCAGAGCCTAGAGCCTGGTTCGGATTCTGTGTCTCCCTCTCTCTCTGACCCTCCCCTGCTCACACTCTGTCTCTCTCTCAGAAATAAATTTAAAAAATTAAAACACAACTCTCGGTAAAATAATTTGACTTAATTATAAAAGTATTATGTCTCAAGCTCTCTGAGTGCTTATGCAGAAATACTAGCATAAGCCCAGTGACAACCGTCCAGTCCCAGGAGACCCTAAAAGGGCCCCCGCATCCCCATCCCTGTCATCAAGTGCAGGCTTCATTGGTGACTGGGCGTCACTTCGGGCGACACCTTCTGTGTCATCGCTTTACAGGTGACAATGTGCAATTAATGAAGCCACAGAAAGAAATCATCTGATTCATCCTTAAACACCCCACTCTACACCCTGACAGATGCCTTTTTAAGAAAATAAGAAAGAAAGGTCTCAAAAATATATTGACATGAATTAGAAAAATGTTTTTGACCTAACCAACTCAATTCCACAAGTGGGCAGAAGACATTAGCGGTAAGTATCCTTAAGCCAATCAAATGTGTCTTGTGCTCCCTGCAAATTTTAATAGTGTTTGCCTGATTCCAAATGTGGCTAAGTTCTAAATTCTTAGCTGTACCCCAAAGTGCCTTTTAGGTATTTTATTTCCATTTCTCCTTCCAAAAATTCCAGATTAATGTTTTTTAATAATACAGCTATAGCATTAAGAGAATGTAAGGGCCATTACATTTAATGTGCGCCAAATTGTGTAACAGTATATAAAATAACCATGTTGAACTTTGAAACGTTTCTTCTCCAATGCGATGTAAGTGAAGATGACAGTTATATCCCCGGGGCCTAATTCTGAATTTGAAAGGAGCTATCATTTTGAGAAGCTATAAAACATGAAGTAATCGTTGAAAGTGTGTGACCCCAGGACATGTCCGTTCATTCCAACCTGTCCTGAGCAACGCCCTCACCCCTACAGCGAGACCCCTCCGACCGGCACACTGGACTCCAGGACCGTGCTCTCCAGCCGTACAGAAGCATCGCTGCAGGCACGGAGCAAGCCGCCGTATGACCCTGGGCCAACCCAAGGGCCTGGGGCACACCTTGGATGCGAGGTGGGAGAGACGGGGGACGTCCCGGCAGTGGCGGCAGTGTCCGTGCAGCCCTCTGGTGCCAGGTTTGTTTTGAAATTCAAAATCTTCCAGGTTTACCAAAGAATGATATGGTACATAACTCACATCTCACATAACACACCCAAAAGGGTCTAGAACAACATTCACTATCCAAGCCGTTAAAATTTCTGCAGCAAAATCCACAAACACCCGCTATCCGTACAATAAAGGCTGTCGACACCTCAACACTAGGTCACATCCCCTTTGCCACGAGGTGAGCTGTGGAAACCTTTCCGGTCTCAGCGCCTGCTGGATTTGGAAGCTCAGATAAGCGCCGTAGACGCCCTCGCCACCCCTAACTTGAACAGGTCACCTCACCGATTACAAATACAGTGATGCCTGCCACCATTCAGAGAACTCAAAACAAAATCACATGGGGTGGCTGTATTTGTTTCCTCCTACTTAACTAGCTCGATGAACCACATGTATTTTAAAAGATACAGCCGATCGAGTGGCACAGTCAAGCCTGAATGTGGACTCCCGGGCTCACGTGCAATGACACCCAAGCTGCCGTGCAGAATGAAGGCAGTGCGGATGCCACACTCGCCAATCCCCACTTTCTGCTCCCCACACTGACAGCTGTGACTCACTCATCCCCACGACGTACACAACCAGGCGTAATGGAAAATAAACAGGAAGCAGACTGGGGCTTGCCACAACATCCACTGTCCCCTGTCTGAGGCAAAGCCACCCAATTCCCAGCACTGCTCGTTAGGATTCGGGGCATCAAGGAGAACTCCGAGCTGAGCCGAAGCTACACAGATGCATAATTTATAAAGGAAGTCAGAAACTGGAACATATAGCAGCCAGAGCAGATATACCACAGCGCTGGGGGTGGTGGGAGGGAGGGTGTCAAGTTGTTGGAAAAAAAGGAAAACCAGGGGTGCCTCCTAACGCCCACCGCAAAGACTGCGAGAGAAGAGGCACGTAAAGCTGAACCTGGCAAGAAGCACATCAAATGGGATTCCTGCAGCCCAAACCTGCGCTACAGCACAAGATCGTCACAGCACAGGGACCCGGCGGTCCCCTGTCTGCATTGTCCTTTGTTGCCTTCAGCGGGAACCTGAGCCATGGGACCTCTTGAATTCAAGAGTCCGCTCGCTGCCTTCCACCAGAAGCTTGATTTAGGCTTTAGCTCTTTCGTTTGAGGCTAAATTCCAAGTTTCCCTTCTTCTAAAATCTGCCTCCACTCCTGCAAAGCAGACTAATGGAAAGGGAAGAAGACAACAGGTTATCAGGAAGTCGTGTCCAGCGCCCTCTTCTCGGCCTTGTGCGCCAGAGCTCTCCCCTCCCGCCCCTCCCAATCGCCGGCCCAGGGCGCTGGCAGCCCGAGACCTCCCCACGTCACAGGCCCCAGAGACAGGTTAGGTCTCTAAAAATCAGATAAGAGATCTGCACTCAAAATAGGTTTGCTGCAGAGATCAGAACTGCTTTGAACAAACTAAATAGAGGTCTTTACTGAAGCTTCACGCAACTCCTTCAGGAAGAAGTGAGCTTCCTGGTACCACCTTGGCCGACAGACCCATCCGCATGTGGGTCTGTCAGCGGCAACCCCCCCTCCCGTCTGGGAAGCCAACTTCTGGCACTAGGGAGTCGAGGGAGGGACAAGAAGGACTTCCTGGCTTTTTCTGGTAACCCTGCAAGGGGGGAGAGTTTTACCAAGAAAATCCAATTAACTACCCAGTGTCCTTATCTAAAATGTGAGCACAAAAACACTTTGTCACAGAGGAAGAACATGAAGACACAGACACTTATAATGAACTCCAAATAGCTCAACAATATAAAGTCTAAATATGCCAACCTTAATTCTATTGAAGCCCAGGGGCCTGGCCTGGGTGTGTGTTAAAGGGTGCTATCTGCTCTGAGGCTGGACATGATGACAGCTTCACACACGCATTCGCAGGCTGTAACACTCTGTCGGTGGGAAGCATCGGGGTCCAGAGCCAACGGCTAACAAAGATTTCTTGAGAATTTGGGGCAATCCGTGGTTTTGCTGAAGCACGGGGACAGGACCTGGGGCAGAGAAGGCTGCAGTGGGGCTGTGAGGAGTGACTGATTCTACAACTTCAGGCTGGGAGGGGGTTAGGGACAGTGTCTGAGCTATTTTGGAAGCAAGGTTTCCAGGACCTTGAGGGACCGGCTGCTGTTAGGAGAAGGTCATTTATTACTGTTTAGGAAAACCTCAGCGTGAGACTCTTTAGCTGTATGTCCTGGGCCATATGCCTGGGGGATGATCGCCAACATAGATCTTGGGGATGGAGGTAAAGGAAGTTTCCAAAGGGATTGTTACAGGTTAACGGAGACTTACAGGATCCTGGGGGTCAGGCTAATGTTAAGCTAAAATCGCCTTTTGCTCTGAGCAGAAATACTAACATGGAGGCAGCAGAGTCCCTGGAGGAAGGTCACTCTGGACTCATGGACCTGACAATTGGCTGTAGGCAGTAAGGAAACGTCAATTTCTCTTTTGCCTTTGTCTCCCACGTCAGGCTTCACTGGCAAGCAGGTAAACTTCTCAGTGTGTGAATTATATCTCAACAAAGCTATTAAAAAAGACATATTTTCTGGGCACCTGGGTGGCTCAGTCAGTTAAACGTCAACGTCGGTTCAGGTCATGATCTCACAGTTTGCTGTCTGTGCTGACAGCTCGGAACCTGGAGCCTGCTTTGGATTCTCTTCTCTGTCTCTGTCTCTCTGCCCCTCCCCCACCTCGTGTTCTGTCTCTGCCTCTCAAAAATGAATAAACATTTAAAAAAAAAAAAAAAAAGATCTATTTTCAAAAACCAGTAAGTGGCATGGGAGGCCCCCAAACATAACTTGAGCAAAAAGAGGAAGGCACAAAATCACATCCATAATTACTGTTCCAAATGTGTGAACCGACAGACGCAAAGGACACAGAATGAAACATGAGATGTCACGAGGGGTTTTGATCTCTGAGGAGCGCGAGGCGGAAGCTCCTCTGTTCTTCTCTGTGCCTGGCCCTTCTGCGTGTGCATTTCTACGTTCTCCACAAACACGTTATTTCTAGAAGCAGGAGGGAGTAGTAAAAATGATTTAATACGATAGTCAAGGAGTGTGCATGCATGAGTGTGTGTGTGTGCATGTGTGCTTGCGCGCAGTTTTCACCGCATTCTGAAGACAGAATAGCTTGCTCAGCCAGCTGAAGCTTAGACTAGTATCCAAGGCAACGAGCGAGCTGGGACCTGGAGAGGAGACGCAGGCAGGTGACATTCGTGGAGCACGGAGAACCGCCTTCTCAGTCTCGAGCATNTTTTTTTTTTTTTTTTTTTTTGAGCAGCAGGCAGAAGTTTATGACAGGATACGATTAGAAAGTAAAAAGAGTATGAAACCTCTCTTTACAGAGAGGGGACATTCCAAAGTGACCCCTCCTCCCCCTCAGCGCTCTAACCAAACTGAACGTGGCCTCGTGAGCTAGCAGTACCTGGTCCTGGCCACGTGCAGCAAGGGCTCTCACCTATCTTTTCTGCACGCTTTCCCGGCTTAGGACACAAGATAAAGCCCACTGCTGAAATCTCTTTCTTGAGAATGAGGTTTTCCTTTCATAAATGGATTGATTTCAAGGCAATTTAGAGATTTTTCATATTTGACCAGACACTGGGTCACGGCTCTTCTCTTCCCAGCATAAGATAAAGTCAGCAGTGTCACCACAGAGAGAGACACTCAATCGCACTGACGCTGCTCCCGCTCTTCATTATCCAGCATATGACGCCGTGACACGCGCTTCAGAAAACAATCCCAAGGCAAGCAAAACCTCACAGCGCTCCCACGCTGGCTCAAGACACACATCGCAGTGGCCGGCACACCTCGACCACAGGCGTCCACATCCGAGGACACGGCGTGGGCTGTTTTCTTCCGCTCCCACCGGCTCACGGGCCTGCAGCTCCTCGTGGAGGGCAGGGTGGACCTCGGTGACCGGGGCCTGGGAGACGGTTGCAACCCCGTGAAAGCTGTTGGGCAGAACACAGCTCTGCGGGGCTCCCAGGAAGGCTACTCGTGATGACGGCCACCATTGACTTGAGTAGGAATAGAGGTCAGCAGTGGAGTAAGGGGGCCTGCCCTGGCGCAGCAGGAGGGCAGAGGGGCAGGAAGGAACCAAACAGGAGAGCAGCACCCATTCCAAAGAGAACGGGACGGCATGTGCTGCAGAGGGCGCCAGACGGGCTCGGGTCAGCCAACACCCCGCCCGCCGACTCTCCGTAACAGGGAGGCCACTGAGACACGCCCACAGGCAGGGGCGCCTGAGTGGCTTGAGCGTCCACTCAGGTCATGATCCCGGGTTGTGGGGTCAAGCCCTGCATCGGGCTCCGTGCTGAGCATGGGGCCTGCTTGGGATTCTCTCTCTCCCTCCCCATCTGCTCACACTCTCTCTCAAAATACATATATAAACTTAGAAAGACATTCCCACAGAGAAAGAATGTGGTAGACATCTGCTATCTGTGGTTCCCCATAATCTTTTTTTTTTTAAGTTTATTTATTTATTTTGAGAGAGAGAGAGAGAGGGGGAGAGAGAGAGAGAGAGTGTGTACAAGGCAGAGGCAGAATCCCAAGTAATCTCTGCACTGTCAGGGCACAGCTCAATTCCATGAACTGTGAGATCATGACCTGAGCCAAAATCAAGAGTTGGACGCTTAGCCACCTGAGCCACTTAGGCTCTCCATCCCCATAACCTTTTTACCACCTTCTGTACAACTTGGCACCACCCTATACCATGGGTGCCATGTTCCCCAGGGAGAAAATAGAGCTACTGTGAGTCAGACAGACAGTCTTGTAGCTACGGGGCGGGCGTGTGGCCCACACACCTCCAGGTGGACGCCCCTGCCCGAGCCAGGCTCCCGACCCAGCAGCGCCAGCCCACGCTTCTACAGGGGGCTGCATGGCAGGGGCACTTCTTGGGGGTGACAGTGGTGGAGGCCTCCCAATGTCCCAGCTGGTCAGCAGCTACAGAAGCCCCCTGGGGTCTTCATGACCTCAAGGTGTGGCTCTGAGTCCCCCCCGAGACCCTTCAACAAACACCTTTTCGGCTCCCCTCGCATGGGTCCTGCCAGCTGTGACCACGAGCGCTAAGGCTCTCACGGGACACGACACCTGAAGCCAAAATCACCGCTGGAGTTAGGTGTACGGGCATCTTGTAACGATCCCCACTCAAGGTTCACACACCTGGGAACGGAGGACATCCAGATTTTCCAAGGTGCCATCACCCCAACAAGTGGGACCTTCACCCCCAGTCTATGCAGACCAGATGACCGCGTGTAAGGGAGCGAAGGGAACGAATGGTCCAAGCTGCACCTTCAGTGAGCCGCCACCGTCAACAATGTCTCCAGGCCCTGAACACACTCCGTCTGAAGCTACCGCATAAGCACGTCAACCGCACAGCTCTCTGGACCTAAAATTGGTGCTGGCATCTCCTGACTGCCGGATGGCAGGTCTGAAGGCGGGGAGGCTCAGGTCCCTCCAGGAGGGCCCGGTGACAAAAGCCAGAGCTGCCCACAGCATGCCGCACAGGAACAGAGAACTGAGCTGGGGAGGGAGAGGCGAGGTGACTGGTGGCTTTCCTGGCCACCTGCGAAAGGACAAAGGATTAGCAAACCTCATCTTCATAAAATAATGTCGGAACTTCCTCCATGACCCAATTATTCAAAGGAATTCTAAGTGAAAAATGACCTCAGGGCAGGGCCACCGGTGGAAAGAATCATAAACAAAGGGGTGTGTGGGTGGCTCAGTCGGTTAAGCATCCAACTCTTGGTTTTGGCTCAGGTCATGATCTCACAGTTCGTGGGTCTGAGCCCCATGTCCAGTTCCATGATGGCAGCATGGAGCCCACTTGGGATTCTCTCTCTCCCTCTCTGTCTGCCCCTCTCCTGCTTCCTCTCTCTCTCTCTCTCAAAATAAAAATAAACTTTAAAAAAAAATCATAAACATGAAGTAACAACTATCAACACTGAAATCTGTCTCAAAGCCCTGCTGGTAAAGGAGGTGGCCCAGCAAACTTCCTGGGGACCGCTGGCTGGCCAGGCCGCAACCCAGGACCACAAACTGCAGGCGCAGGCGCCACAGCTTTACCCACTGCCTGCAAGCAGGCGTGGGGACCGGAGCAGGAAGCATCTCCCACAGCCTGCCACTCTGTCTACGTTTCTCCTTAACGCTCTTGCAACTCTGCCCAAAATGTTTCATCTCCAACATCCTCCATATGCTCTGCTCTCAGAAACTGTCGCAAAATACGCAACATGCAACACACCCCAGCACGGAAGGGTCACGTCCCACCACCTGGGTGCCTGTGTGAACAAAGCAAAACCTCACCTAAAAACGTGTGTCTGCAAATGTGGTGGGTTTTCTGCTGGCGGACACCCCTGAGGATCAGTCCCAAAGGAGCCATGAAAATCAGTCATGATCCCAGCAAAATTTATTATTCAGAAGACAAAGAGGACACCTGGGGGCTCAGTTGGTTGAGTATCCGACTCTTGGTCTCAGCTCAGGTCCTGATCTCACAATTCATGGGTTTGAGACCCAAGTTCGGCTCTGCACTGACAGCTTGGAGCCTGCTTGGGACTTTCTCTCTCTCTCTCCTTCTCTGTCCCTCCCCGACTCGTGTACACACATGCGTGCATGTGCACACTCCACTCTCTCTAAATAAAAAACAAAAAACAACAACAACAACAACAAAGTGGGGCGTCTGGGTGGCTCAGTTGGTTAAGCGTCCGACTTCGGCTCAGGTCATGATCTCACAGTTCATGGGTTTGAGCCCCATGTCAGGCTCTGTGCTGACAGCTCAGAGCCTGGAGCCTGTTTCGGATTCTGTGTGTGTCTCTCTCTCTCTCTGACTCTCCCTGCTCATGCCATCTCTCTCTCTCTCTCTCTCTCTCTCAGAAATAAACAAAAACAGAAAGATTTTTTAAAATTTAAAAAAAACATAAAGTAAAACCAGTTTCAAAAAGGAATGTTATCTTTCAGGGAACATTTCAAACGTGAGTCACAGCAAAGCCTCTGAGCCACTAGAAGCCAGTCCCTTCCCCAGGGAGGCCACCCCACTGTCCCCTGCCGCCTGACCAGGCCACTTGGACCGCAGCACCGGCTCACAAGGGTTTATGCGTGGGCGGGCCCCTCTGGACTGTGGGCACGTCCACCTCACCTGGCCACCTTTGAAGCCCCGGGCCCCGGGTCCCTTGCTGACAAGAGGGAGGTCCTGGATGAAAATCAAGGACACCAGGACTCCAGCACTGTACCTCCACCAACAGCAGGAAGAAAGCCAATAATGTTCTCAAGTCCTGTGACGGGAAATCCACCTAGCACAGCGGGCCCTGGGGACAGAGGAGCGTAGGGCCGGACACCTCGTCCTCACAGCCACGACACAGACCGCAGGCCCCCCTGAAATCCTACTGCCACTGCCAGAATGCTTCCCACTGTGAAACAGAGAATCACCTGGACCCCATCGTTCTTGGAAGTGTCCACGCAGAAAAGCTATTGCAGATTAAATGTAAGCACAAAAGGGAGGCCTGAGAGGCAGGAGTCTAAATATTCACTTCAAACGTCCTCCTCAAATATCTGGGGCGTCAGAGGGAGTCAGAGGCTCAGAGGAGGCCACAGGAAGGCTTAGCACTCGCCCTGCCTGACAGAAACAGGCTTCACAAGGAATGGAGACGTTCAGCCCGAGTGTGGAGAGACAGCGCATGGGCCACAAGCCGTGCCAGGCAGCACGGGGTCACGGGGCCGGAGGCGGGAGGCACCCGGGCTCCCACTGGGACAGGGGCCGGGCAGGCTGCGTGCCACGCCGAGGGGGTATGCTTTGCTACCACAGTGGGGTACATGGGCGATCCCTGGCTCTGGGGTTCCTGAACTGTGGCATTTGAGGTGCTTTTGATTTTTATAAATACTATACACATGCACTAATATACATTATTTTGCCCTTGAAACTTCCACCTACAGTTTTACAGCCTTACATCTTTAACAATGATTCTTAAATCAGTTTTAAAAAATTTCACGTTTATTTTTGAGAGAGACAGACAGAGTACGAGCAANGGCCCAGGCTGTGCGCCACTGCGCCAGCCAAGCCGCAGCAGGTGCCGCAGCAGCCCCACAGCGGAACGTTTTCTGCCTTTCTTGATAAGCTGGGACAATGGCAGGCTGGCACCTTCCGTCCAAAGTTAAGCCTGTGCCCAAGAACTTTCTGGGTTTTCCGTCAAGAGTGAATTCTAACATGTCTCCGAGGCGATGCTCCCTCTGGCCTCCTCTCCATCAGGGATACAGGACGCTCCTTCTGGGCGCTTCTGTCACTGGCCCAGGGACCCCCACGGGAAGGTCCGCTTCAGGCNGGCTCAGTGTCCTGCAGCCCCGTGGCCCCCCTCTCTGTCTCTCTGTCATCCTCCCCTACCCCCACCCACCGACACCTGTCCAGCGTGCACCACCCCTGTGCCGGCTCTACCCTGGAGGCTTCCCCCCAAGGCCTGCGGAGGCCTCAGCCTGCCCCTGCTCCGGGACAGCAGCGCATCTGCCGCCTCCCACTGGCCTCCTCAGCCGTCTCCGCAAGAACGCCACCCGTGCCCCGAACGGGGCTGTGTCCAGAGGTGCCCTGGCAGTGGTCTCGCGCCGGCGTGATGTGGCTCTGCCCAGTCTGTCGCCAGCAACCACCGCCGACCGTCCCGGAGACTGACCGCCCTTCCGCTGCCTGGAATGCCCTTCGCTGCGCCATGTGTTCCACTAACTCCCGAAAACCTGGGCACAGCCCCACGACCCACCTCTGTCTGTCGCCCCAAAGCCCCGCAGGCCGTGGGAGCCCCGAGCTGGATTCCACACGGGGCTCTGCAGGCCCCGCCAGCGCACGGGGCAGGACACCTGCTGGAGACAGGGACTCTCCACAGAGGACGCCCAGGGAGGATGATGCTGCGTGCACACGCCCACGGCCCTCACAGCACGTGGGCCTCTGTGGCCGCCAGAAGCACACACCACAGAGGCCAAGTGTGCACCTGAGACAGGAGCTTGAGAACCACTGGCAAGGCCAGGGCCCGTGCCCCATGCAGAGAGGAGCTGCCCGGGCCGGGGCTGGACGTCCGGCACTCTGCGCACAGAGCTGGCCCGTCCCAGGCTAGTCAGCACGATGACCACGTCCCAGCTACCGACACAGTGACGAGGGTTTCACGTTGTGCACCATCCACTCCAAGACCCTTACACGTCTTAGAAAATTATGAAGACCAGGGGGTGCCTGGGGGACTCAGTCAATTGAGCGTCCAACTTCAGCTCAGGTCATGAGCTCATGGTTGGTGAGTTCAAGCCCCGTGTGAGGCTCTGTGCTAACAGCTTGGAGCCGGGAGCTGCTTTGCATTCTGTGTCTCCTTCTCTCTCTGCCCCTCACCCTCTCAAAAATAAACAAACATTAAAAACTGTTTTCAAGAAAATTATGAAGAATAGAACTAGAAATACTCACACATGTGTGAGAAAATGGCATGCACGACAGAGGTGGCGACATAAAGCCGTGGAGGGAAAATGTCTGTGCCGCATGGGAGCAAACACAGAGCCGGGATGGGTGATGGACCTGAACGTGAAAGACAGGACTGGAAAATACCCAGAAGAACAAAGTGGAGGACGGCACCCTCGGGCGGGGGTGGGAGGTGCGCAACAGGCAGGAAGGGTCTACGGCCACAGACGGCACAGGAGGGAAACATGATGAGGCCGAGTGCACCAACCCATGAAACTCACACACGCGCACGCGTGTGCACACACACATGTACACACCCTGGATGCAGATTTAGGGGAAATGTACACCCAGACTTACAACCAAAGTATTAGCATCAAATCTGTTGTTAAAAGAGGGAATACTAAGAAACGATGAAAATATGGAAAATAACTACAATTTCCAAAAGAAAAAACATAAATGGCCAACACACACTCACACCAAAAAACGCAGGACCTCCCCATTTCTCGGGGAAATCCACGCCCTGGGACTGGAACACCAGCTGCCAGTCC
Source organism: Crocuta crocuta (assembly GCF_008692635.1). Lineage (NCBI taxonomy): Eukaryota > Metazoa > Chordata > Mammalia > Carnivora > Hyaenidae > Crocuta > Crocuta crocuta. The sequence continues at coordinate 6,520,537 of NW_027527428.1, read as the reverse complement.
AAGAACTTGCAGTATTTGCAAGGCTGTGGTGAGACGGGAGCTCTCGGACACTCCAGGACCCAGCGTCACCCATGCTCCTCTCTGGAGACAGCCCAGGCACCACGGCCCGCCTGGGAAGGCACACTCCCTGCAACTCATCCCAAAGGCAGGGAAACAGCCTCGAGAAACCCTCTCTCCTGGCTGTAGATCTGACCTGATTAAGTAGCATTATAATAAAAACTCTGCTTTCTTACTGCAAACAAGGGTTTAAGAGAAGACGGGGAGCACTCACACGTGGGGAGCATCACACAGGGGGTGCGTGGGCATGCAGCAAGCAGCATCCACACAGGACGGCATCTCCAGGGGGCCCAGACCCACCCCCATGACTGGAGCCAGGGGTCAAAAATGTTCCCCAATTCCTGTAAATGAGCAAGGCAGAAAAACTCAGGGGGAGGGGAGGGACACAAAATCAAAATTAACTTTATATGTGTGTATATGTGTGTATGTATATATCTGTATGTACGTACACACACACACACACACACACACACACACACACACTCTCTCCACAAGAAACTTCAGGGAAGCGATGGGCGAAACACTGGCTTTGCAGTCAGGCATAATGCGTTTGAATCCTGATTCAAACATTAGAAAGCAGGGAAGGTCACAAAAATAATAACCAGGAAACTAAAATATTAGAAGCATTAAAAATTTTTTTACACATTATTAAAGCTCTCGCTTTGGATCCAAAATTGCCTTCTAACTAAAATGTGATTGTGTCAAGAGCCACAGAATAATAGAGTTTTTGCACAGCTTTGCCTCAGTAAGAAACTGAAGAAAGCCCCAGGGCTGTGTGCACGCTTCCTCACCACACGCGCACCTCACTCGATGCTAAAATGTAATTTGTGGCCACCTTTCATTCACTTCACCAACAAGGGTCTTTTCCTCATTGGAGAAGGAATGAGTGTTTAACCTGAGTAGCTCCCTCTAGAATTCTAGAGTGGGCTTTCATCAGAGAAGGGCCCTCCCGACTGCTACGAGGTACTGTCCGTAGGTGGGTATGCAATACAGCCGCGCACACACACAACAGACCTTTGAATGAATGAATGAATGAATGAATGAATGAATGAATGAATGAGAAAGAAAGAAAGAAAGAAAGAAAGAAAGAAAGAAAGAAAGAAAGAAAGAAAGAAAGAGAAAGGAAGGGAGGGAGGGGACCTTTGAATGAATGAATGAATGAATGAATGAATGAGAAAGAAAGAAAGAAAGAAAGAAAGAAAGAAAGAAAGAAAGAAAGAAAGAAAGAAAGAAAGAGAAAGGAAGGGAGGGAGGGAGGAAGGAAGGAAGGAAGGAAGGAAGGGCAGGTAGGTATGTGGCAGGTAAACAGGCAGGCAGATGAGTAGATGATGAGTGAACAAATGCACAGGCATATGGGGAGTACACAGAGAGACACAGGGAGTAAATGCATGGGCAGGTAGAATGTACAGAAAGACTGACTATGGGTCCTTACTGGGCTTCCCTGGTGGCAACATTCCACGTGTGCTGTCCTCACCCCCTGCGAGGGAGTCACACGTGTCCCCCCACAGAGGACCCTTGGAATCCTGTGCCTGGTACTCCCCGGACTCCGCCCTGCATGCCCGGTATCCCCAGTATCCCCCGGACTCCACCCTGTGCACCTCTTTCCTTTGTGGCTTTGCTGTCTCCTCTCACTGCAGTCACTGTGGCCATGAGCACTATGGGCTGAGTCCCACCGTCCTCCCAGTGAGCCATCGAAGGAGGGGGTGGCCTTGGGGACCTCTGACCGTATGTGCCCTATTCGTACAACAATAATCAGAAGGTGTCCTATTCCCCAGTCCCCTCAATTTACTACGTATCAGGACTTGATTACCAATCAGACCTCCCGCTGGATCTTAAGCTCTGAAACAAGTCACCGTCTGTGCCGAATCCCCTCATCCTGCACCGTCACTGCTCTAACAGCTTCTCTCTGCGGTTCTCCTGGTGCCACGGCACAACGGTTAGATTAAAATCATTTTCAAGTGACTCAACAAAGGCCCCAGGCAGATTGCCTGCGTAACAGTGAGACTATTATTGTTGGGAGACGTGTTTTTCATAAGGAAACAGGTGACCACTGTGATCGTCCCCACCGTCACTGGGCATCAGGAAGAATCCCAGGAACGTATGAACACGGAAAAGCACAGGCACGGGGCACCCATCGTTGCTGATACAAGTGGGCACCTGGGAGGAGTCAGTGGTCTTTGCGGACAGCAGGGGTGCTCGGGGACGAGTGGGCACTGGGGGATGAGGGGGTGCTGGGGACGAGGGGGTGGTGGGGCCGAGGCGNGAGGTGCCAGACGATCGGAAAGCACTGGGGAGCGCACCGCAGGAGCTGCCGACTGTCCCCCGGCCCAGCGACCATCCCTACGGCACACGGGTGCCTGCTGCGACACGGAGACGGTGGGCTTGTGTCCTGTGGCTGCAGGGGGGCTGGGGGGGGGGGGGGGGGGGGCAGGAGTCCAGAAAGGGGCAGAGGAGACAGCTGGTCTCTGCTCTACAGCATCTGGGGGGCCTCAACTGGCAAGACGCCAAGACTGCTGCTGACTCGCACTGGAACCACCCAGAAGCTTCTGACACTTGGATGACAGGAACACCATTGCACGGCCTCCCCGTGTGGGCTCCCTTGGGGGGGAGGGGCGGGGGGGCAGGGCTTCCTCACTGCTGTCAGCTTGGGCCCAAGCACCAGTGTCCCCAGCAGAACCTGACAGAAACCATGCCTTCTGCTGTGTCCCCAAGACACGGAGCACCATTTCTACCACGGCCGCAGTGGCCCCGACCCGAAGCGAGGGAAAGGCACGTGGCCTCTCAATGGCGAGAGTGTCTAAGCGACACTGCAGGGACGGCATGTGGGGTGGGGGCCGCAGGGTGGTCCCCTCTGGAAAACAACCCACCAGGCCACCCTCTGGCCACAAGCCACAGGCTTCCTCGTGCAAAAGGCACTGGACACCTGCCCCAGGCCCCCAAGGCCCACGGGCTCACCACCTCAGCCTGACAGGGTCCCCAGTCCACATCAGGTGCAGAGCGGGATGAGGCCCCGAGTGGGCCACACAGGCTACCCGGGAGGCGGCGGGAGGCAGGGTTCCTGGGTGGCCCTGACTGAGACACTCCGTTGGCCCCAGAAAGCAGCTGGTGCTCGCAGCTGGGTACGTCTCTCGGCCTGCTTCCTCTCCTCGGAGCTCGGGGGGCCAGGCCTTTCACGGTGCACCATGTCCCTGCTCTCCGGCCAGACACACGCACTGTTTCTTTACACACTGTGTGCACTTTGGGCATACCCATTTATAACCCTCACCACCCCGCTCCTGGGGACAGGCTGGGGACACAGGCCGGGGACAGCGCCTGGGGAGAGTCAGGGCGGCCGCCATGCCCCTGGAGGCCCCTGTCCCCAGGGAGGATGCTGCCCCATCTTCATCTGAGGCCCCTCTGCCAGGAGACCAGGCCAGGAATGAGGGGGTTCACGGATGAGCCCAGCAAGCTCTGTGTCCTCATCCCAAAGCCAGGGCCACAGACTTTAGGAATCTAATGTGGCAACCCCAGCCTCCAGCTTCCAGAATGTGTTGAAGTCATGTACTGCTGTCCAGCAGACGGCCCTGCCTGATGGTGTAAGTCAGCCACGTTACCAAGTTCAGAGTCCGCCCATCTCTATCCCACAGGCCTGGGGCCTGAGGTGAGCATCAGCCGGGGGCAGCAAAGGGGTGGCTCCAGGAACGGGAACCCCAGCGGACCCGAGGGAAAGCCCCCTGGGACCCACTCTTCCAGGTCCCACGGCCCCTGATCAGTGGCAGATTTACAGGGAGGGAACAGAGACCTGGCCTTTCAACAGAAGTGTCAACGTCACTGGCTGTTTGGGGACAGCAGTCTACCAGAGGCAGGGCCCAGACTTCTCTCGCTTCCTGGTCCACCTCTAAGTGCAGCCCCGGGAGCAAGAGACGCCTACAACACCCCACGACGCTGCTCCCTGAGGTCATGCCACGAAAACAGCCTGTAAACCAAGCGTCAGGGTGGAAGTGGGACGGGCTCTTTCCAACGTCTGGCCGCCTCCTGGGGAGACTGCGGCACGGGCCAGCTCTCCCGGGTTCCCACCGTGGCAGCCGGTCCCATCCCACGGCCCCAGCCTCTGCTCCATGCCAGCGCCGCACAAACCCCCCGTGCTGAAAGGTCTCATCCTGTCAGCGTGACCGCGAGTTCAGATTCTAAAAGGACCTACAGAAACAGAGACTAACAGGTACGGGAGAGCCACCCTCTGAAAAGATAAGCAAACGTGGACTCTGCACTTCCGGACGCCCCAATCCCAAAGGGTCACTGAGGACCTCTCACCCAGTACACACAACAGCCTTAGGGTTCTTAAACCAGTTCAGTCCAAAAATCTAAATTTATTTTTCTCCCGTTCACTGCCTTGGCCTCCCTCACACTCCATCACTTCTACGGAATAAGATGTCAAAGGCTCTCATTTCATCTAAATGCCTCCCTACCTTAATCTCCTCGCCTTGACCCCCCACTTCTAATCCTCTGTGTCGAAGGGCCACCACCCAGCAAGCGCCACTCATAGTACCCAACGGCCCCAGTCTCTCCACATGCCCTGCCCAGATTCATCTTTAGAAAACACGGCTTCTGACTGCTCAAAACTTCCCACTCCTGCCACCGCCTTTACGAGACCAGGCCCAAATTCCTCCCTCTGGTCCTCGGACGCCTCAGGCTGGCCCTGCTCTACCGCCCGTGCTGCCCACGCCCGGCCACATGGAACCCACCGGACCAGGAAAAGGCAGGCCCTGTCTCCGCTGGAACCAGCCGGAGCCGCCCCTGCAGGACGGCATCGCCCAGCCTTCTGCTCGGCCCCACTGCCCAGCGCCGGGCCCGTGTCTGCTGCAGGCTCCGGGGCTCCGCTGCTGATGGGGTCCCAAGGTCACAAAACTGAGTTTTAACCTTCTTTCAAACCCCCTCCAGCGCCAACCCAGGAATCAGCAATCGAGAGGTATCTGCTGGGGGACCGTCTGTGACTGCGGCTCCATGAGCATCCTCAAAAGGAGCCAGGGATACTGAGGCCCAGGCCCAAAACGAGGGCTGCTAGGGCTCATGTAGGGACAGGCTCCACCTGCTTCCAGAACAGATTCAACTAACCTGGGACGCCACGGCCGGGCTGCACACTGCACTCTGGCTCTCAGATCCAACCTCAGCGAGAGCACATGTAAACAGAAGGGAAAGGGCAGCTGGCAGCACCAGCATTAGAACTGCACGGGGCTCTTTCCCAAAATGCTTTCTCAACAGGAGTTCCTAAACACAACCCCAACATCAAGGATAAAGGAATCAAATGGAAAAGTTACACAATCTAAGACATGAGCTAAACAAAATATAAGCCCCCCCCCCCCCATCACAGAGAAGCACCACTTACGCACCCCAGGTACCACATGTCTCTCCCAGGACCACAAATGTGCCGGCCCGTAAGTGGACTCACAGCTGCTAAGGCACAACAAATAGCTGGAGCCTAATAGTGGCTCCCAGCCTTTGAAGAATAGTGGCTCCCAGCCTTTGAAGAGGAAGAGAGGGAAAAGGGAAATTCAAGAAAACTTTATAACAGATTAGCCAAAAAGATAAATATACTTCTTTTTCACTGTTTTTTTCCCCAAACATTTACAAAGTACAGATAGGTCAATCCTCTATTATTGATTCCAATCCCAGCCAGGAAGGTGTGAGACGGAGGACACGGCAGGAAGTCAGATTTCCTGAAGATGAAATGTAAATAGCTGTGACACAAAAATGTAAACAAAACAGCTGCCCCACAAACCTGCGTCTGGGAGAGCTCGATCCCAGGGTGCTCTTCTTCATGGCTCACGTCCCAGTCCCTCTGACCTGAGCTC
>NW_027527428.1:6514073-6514388 GCF_008692635.1 Crocuta crocuta | reverse complement strand
GAGTTCAAACCAGCCTCTCCAGCCCCAAGTTTTAAATGGTAATAAAATGAAAATTATAACAACCATAGATGTTATCAAGACATACGCTTATGTCAGCCCAAAAGATAAGCATATATTTTAGTTATATTTTAGTAAAGTTCCCAGCGAGCCCTCCCCAGAACGCGGCATCCACGCACCGCAGGGCAGCTGGCTGATGGCCAAAACCCTCATGAGAAAAATCCCAATAGCTTGGCAATACTGGAAAAAACACAGACACCCAAACCATGCCCCCTACACCTCGTCACCGGGGGCTGCGCACGCTCACAATGCTTCCGC
>NW_027527428.1:6503468-6513874 GCF_008692635.1 Crocuta crocuta | reverse complement strand
CCACGCCTGGGCAGCTGGCCACGGCACTGCAGGTCCTCCTGGGGGCATCAAGCCTGTGACTGCAGGTGTCCAGGCTCCCACTTGCCCTCTTTGCTCTTCTCCCCAGCCCAGAAAACTAGATGTTTAAGAAAAAACTGGGGGCTGGTATAAGGGTCGATTTCTTTTTATAGAATCAGAAAACCGGTCTGCATCCCACTGCTACACTGCAGCTGAAACCCAATCGGCCCACTGAGTAAAGTTTAAAAATTTTTTTTAATTCTAGCATCCTTCCCCTAATCTGAGCCATTTTTAGTGTACCAGAACTACAAAGGTGGAAAGACCAGGCCAGCTTCCACCTTACTTCATTAAAAAAATTTATGTGTGTGTGTGTGTGTGTGCACACGCACGCACACACACACACACACACACACACATAGAAAAACATGAACAGGAAAACAAAGAACATGATGTTGAACCCTTGTGCCTATTCCAACAGAGTAATTTTGGGGACAAAACTGTCATGTTCTCAGGGGAAGAACATTAGGTACAGAACGGAATGCTTCTGTCCACCTGGGCGCCTCTCACCCCAGACAGCCGGTCAATCCATCAGTTCGGCCAGGTGAAAACCCAAGTGTACAGAAAAGTCCACGAACAAATTCACGTCTGCTCAGGTATCTTCTCCCTGACTGCGGCCCACACCGGCACGGCAGGCGTCTACTGAAGGCTCCCATAGCCTCCCATCTAACTTCTGAAATGAGCTTCAGCCAACACGGAAAAGGGACAGTTGTCACAAGATCAGACACTGCAGGCTTTTATCTGCAAGCGTTTCCCAGGAAGAAATCCCACTCGCCGGCCGGCAATTTACCACAGCACCAAGTGCAGCCCTGCTTATTAACGTTTGCCACACTTGAGAAATAAAGGGAGAGAAGAGCCACCCTGTGATGGATATTTTTAATTAAAATGTTCAATTTTCAGCAACGGCTGGTTCTCTGCTGATTTTTAAAGGTTTTATTCTTGTGCTGTGCTCACAACCCGCAGACAAGCTCTTTCAGACACACAGAGGGCATAATACTTTTCTGCTTTAGGCAGCAGAAGGAAAAATACTGCAAAGTATCGCTCTGGAGCTGGGTTCACATGCCGAGGAGCACAGTTCTGCCCCCATGCAAGCCCTTCGTGAAAAACATGCGGCAATGACACGGACGCCGAAAGCTGTCGCCTCTGACAGCAGGAAACTCTAGGGTCAAACTGAGAAGCCCAAGTTCGCCTCCTACATTCAAAGAGCCGAAAGATCATGAAATACATACCACTTTTGTTTCTATAAACCAGCAATTCTCAAACTTTCTGGTCTCAGAACGCCTTTATACTCCTACAAATTACAAGGGATAAGGGATCTCAAAAGCTTTTTGCCAATTACAACTACCAACTGACGTATCGAGTCGCAAGTTAAAACTGAGGATTTTTTCACTTTTATTAATTCACTTAAAATTGATCATTGCAAAACCTATTGCCTATTAGCATAAATGATTTATTCTTATTTAAAATACACTATCCTTTCAACAAAGAAATTAAAATGAGAACAGCAGCGATGTTTCTTATTTTTGCAAATCGCTTCAGTGCCCCGCTTCCCAGGCAGGGGCAGGAGTCTCCGCCTGCTTGAGTGCTCAGTCTGTTGCAACGTGTTCTCTTCATTTTAGTCTATGAAGAAGAAACCCCAACCTCACGCAAACATGTGCCACACATCTACATGTAATCTTCAAATAAGTGCCAACACCTTTTGACATTACACCAAAACTCAACAAGTGGTAGTTTCTCAAAAGCTATTTGCAAGGTAGTGTCTGAAACAGTCCCAAGGCCCTTCTCGTACCCTCATGTTAAAATGTGGCGCTCCGCCTTGTGCTTTAAGTGGCACTTGGGCATTTGGTGACCCTGCACCCCAGTCATCAAGAATAAAAGACTGGTTATGCAGATCTTGCAAATGCGTCAGCATTTCCTGCTATAAGATCAAAGAGCCACATGCATTAATGTCACCACCAGCATCATCAGAAACTGCTGTGCGCAGTGAGAATGTGTTCAAATAACCACTGTCAAGAATAAAAAGGCAAGCTCCACATACACTGAAAAGAACGTAGGTCACTAAATTCTTTAACTTATTAGATAAAAAGTCAAATTCCTAGAAAAACACAGCTCTCCAAAATCAACTTACGAAGGCACTGAAAACATGAAAATTTCCATAACCCCCAAAAGTCATAATCAAAAACTGTTCCACAGAGATAACTCTAGACTGTGTTGAATAACTAGAAAGTTCTAGTGACACCAGAGAATAAAAAAACAGAAAACATTTCCCAAACTCTTATTTTTTATATTAGCATAACCTTGGTATTAACACTCAACCAAAAAAAAAAAAAAAAGTAGAAGAAAACAATTACAGATCATTCTCACTAAGAACACAAGTTGTAAAAAATCATTAGCAAATCACAAACCTAGCAATGCATAAAAAAAGCATAAGACATGATGCCCACATTGCGTTTTACCTGAAATAGAAGTTTGACCATTAAGAACACGGTGTGGGGGCACCTGGGTGATTCAGTTAAGCATCTGACTCCAGCTCACAGTTCATGGGTTCAAGCCCCGCATCAGACTCTATGCTGACAGCTCAGGGCCTGAAGTCGGCTTGGATTCTGTGTCTCCTTCTCTCTCTGGCCCTCCACCACTTGTGCTCACTCTCTCTCTCTCTCTCAAAAATAAACAAATATTTTAAAAATTTTTAATAAATAAACACTAAAAAGAAAACATGGGGGGGTCACACACGGGTACACTTCACCACATTAACAAAAAAGAAAAACATATTCATCTCAAAAGAGGCATAATAAGCATTTAATAAAATTCAAGATCCATTCATTGTAAAAACAACTGTCATATCAAGAAAAGGAAATATCCTTAATCTTATAAAAAATTATAGCAAAAATCATATTTAAAAGTTGAAAGCTGTCCCTGTGAGATGAGAAGCAACCTAAGAATGCCCCCACTTCTACACAACACCAGTCCTGGTCAATGTAAAACAGTTAAAGACAGAAAAGGAAGGGGCACCCGGGTGGCTCAGTCAGTTGAGCGTCAGTCTTGACCTTGGCTTAGGTCATGATGTCGCAGTTCATGGGATCGAGCCCCATGTCAGTGTTTCTGCTGACAGTGCGAAGCCTGCTTTGGATTCTCTCTCTCCCTCTCTGTCTGCCCCTCCCCCAGTTGTGGGAGCATGAGTGCTTTCTCTCTCAAAACAAAATAAACTTAAAAAATTTTTTTAAAGAACAGAGAAAGAAAACTATAAGGACTGGAACAGAAAAAAACAAATCTGTCATTACTTGCAGAAGACCATGACTGTGTTTACAGAAATCCAAAAGAATATGTGGATAAATATTCAATAAGAGTGCTCAGCAAGGCTGCTGGATACTAAATCAATATACACAATCAAGTGCAAACAACAGAGAATGTGTATGCTAGAACAAACAATATAAAATGTCTAAGGCAGCATCAAAATAGCATTTAAAAATTCAAATATTTAGGGAGCCCAGGTGGTTCAGTTGGTTGAGCATCTGACTCTTGATTTTGGCTCAGGTCATGATCTCATGGTTCGTGGAATCAAGCCCCAAATCGGGCTCTGTGCTGAGTGTGGAGCCTGCTCGGGATTCTCTCTCCCTCTCTCTCTGCCCCTCCCCAGTTCATGCGCGCGCGTGCACGCGCGCACACACACACACACACACATTAACATGCTCTCTCTTTCTCTCTTTCTCAATAATAAATGAATAAACTTTTTTAAAAATTCAAATATCTGGGAATAAATTAAACAACAGTTACAAAAGACTTCTAGGTGGACTATTAGAAAACTTAATATTGGGATATATGAATCTTCTGTCCAAATGATCTATGGACCTAAAGATTTGATCAAATCACCATCAAAATCTCAACCCCCTCTATGGAATTTGACCAACTGATTCCAAAATTTATATGGAAATGTAAAGGGATAAGATAGTCTTGAGAAGGATCAAGATGGGACTGTCCACTTTTTCAGATTACGTGAAGCCACAGAGTGAGTAATGCTGGCACAGAGACAGACATCCCCCAGAACGGCACAGAGGGGCCGGAATCAGACCCAAGTACACACCCCACAAAGAGCTCTGCAGAGAACTCATGAGAGTCTTTGGCGATACACGGTGCCAGGACCTTTCCATACATTCGTACAGAACAAGATGAAACTGGGCCTCTACCTCATACCATATGTATAAACCGATGCGAGGCAGGCAAGCAGTCAGATCGTATAACTGATCACCCACGCTGCACACTTTACAAAGTGAAAAGGGAATAATTATGTCTGACAGCAGGTATAAGCCAGAAGCTCTCTGAGCACTCTGGGACTTAGACCGCTTTAGTTATAGATCTAGATCTAAACCACAAGACTGTGAAGCTTTAGGACATGTTACAGGACAAGGTCGTGACCTCCCAGTAGAAAAAGACTTGAACACAGGCGTGAGCCATGGGGGAAGGAATTACACATCCAAGTACAATATAATTAAGTATCTCTGTTTATCCAAAGAGTCCATAAGAAGATTGAGAACTCATATAATAGAGTAAGAAATGTGTCAGACATCAAACACATTAAAAAAGGACTTAATCCAAGGACACCTACAAACCAATGAGAAACAACCTAACAGAAAAATGGCCAAGAACCCTAGAGAGCCATCTCACAAAGAGGCTAACCCAATGGCCAGTAAGCCTATGAAAAAGAGCTTGATTTCATTAGTTATGAAAGAAATGAAAATGAAAATCACCGTAAAACACAAGCCAACACAAACATCTAAGCAAAGACAAGCAGTGGCCAGAACACAGAGCAACCAGAAGGCACACGCACCGATGGAAGAATGGAACCAGCCCCTGTGAAAAGCCACTTGGCAGACTCTTCTAGAACTGAACATTGGTTAACCTGTAAATCCACCCCAGGCAGCTGCTCCCCCAAGAGAAGCGCACACATGCGCTCGCTACGAGAGGCGTACAGACATGTCTCTGGCAGCTCTGGTCCAGACACACAGACACTGCAGCAGCCTGCACGTTTCCACAGCAGGGGTGACCCAGCACACGCCGCAGCTGGCAGCAGTGCACACCTCGGCAACCTCACCAACAGGCTTCGGCTAATGACGCAGGGCTCGGGCACGCGGCTGGCGCACGGCACCGGGGTGGCGTCCCGGGTGCCCATCTCACTCTGTACGTGTTCTAGGTGCCTCTCTGGATCTGCAGCACATCTGGAAACTGAGAAAGGTTTTTAAAAAAAAAAAAAAAAAAACCCTCCTGAAGTGCTATGGGACTGGCTCGTGTCTTCACCCCCAAGAAAACATTTTCCGGAAGCAAACAGTGAACACATTCTGTTCACAGATAGGAAGTGGGGCTTCCTCACCATCAAGAGTGCTCCGTATCTAGTCGGGGGACTGTGAGCAACTACGACACACAGCACAGAGTAAGGGACCGTAAGAAACTTAAAACCTAGAGGAAAAGTCAGACATTCGAGCTTGACCTGAAGAGCCTGGGGCAGAGCTTCCGGCTATTCCCTGAGCCTGGTGTGTGTGACAGAGGGCCGGAAGTCACCAAGGGGCTGCTCTCTGTATCCACACAGGAGCTTGAGCCACAGGCCCTCAAAGGCTCATGGTGACTGACAGCTCACAAGGTAGACACCGCAGCTCTATCACAGCGATGATGGACGAGTCTCCAGAACCATAAAGGAGGCCCGTGCACTGCACTTGCCCACACATGGGTAAGTTCCTTCTCCTGTGATTCTTTAATTCTTACTTTCTCAAAAAGGAAACTCGAGGGCAGGATTTTGGCCATAACCAAGTGGAATGAAAGCCCACATCCACCTGTTGGCCGGTAACTCTTCCCGATCTGTCAGCTGGGACCATGACATGGCCACCGCAGGAGGGAGCGCCGGGGCAGGTGAGGCGGCACCCAGCCGGCTCCCCGGGTCTCAATTTAGCAAAATCTATGACAACTCAGACATGGATTATCATCTTCAAGGCTCGATTTCAGAGAAAAATAGGCCTGTATAAAACTGGCATCTGTGGGACAGATCAGGACGGGCTGAAGCAGAACTTGACGTTATGACTTCCCAGCTGAACCAAACAGTTAAATCTGTGCCAGGACCTGAGGACTGATCCCCTCACAGGTTCTCGGCATCCTGCGTCCCGGCCCGCCGTCTGCCCGGCTGCTCAGCACCCCTGACAAACGGCAGACAACATTACGACGGCTGAGGCCGGGGGACTTCGACACATCAGGCCAGCATTTATGCAGCAGACTGAAGGATGCTGAGCAGACCGCGTGTGTGGCTGGGTTGTAAAAGGAGGCAGATTTAGGATGCGTGGTATTCATAAACACCACAATGTCTGACTCCAGACACCGCAGGATTTGTGTAACAGGCATCCAAATATTTTAAAACCTAATCCAAAAATAATTTCTAGATTAAGTAAATCTCCAGGTTCCTCTTCACAAGTACATATCGTAAAATGTCTTATTTCTAAACGATACGCAAACAGTCCTAAATAAAATGCACTTTGAGACACTGCTGTCTTTAAGCCGTGTAATTCTCAGGGCACACGGACGTGGATGTCACAGCAATGCGCACGGGGCCGCACTGGCCCCTCGGCTCGGATGCTCAGAACACAAAGGAAAAACATACTGGAGCCCTGGAGCAGTAAGTAACAAGACATCATAAAACTACAAACAGTCTTACATAATTTGGGTTTAATTCAATTTCCAATTGACCCCCTTACCCAGCTTTCTGTAACTATTAGCACAAAAGCAAATGCTCATTCTCTGTTGGGTTTTACGCTTCGTAAAGAAGCTGGGAGAAAGAACATGAAATCCAACGAAGCCAGCCTGTGCTCCTTCCATATTTTACAAATTGGTATCAATACCGTGTGGCTCATTTTAAATGCTTGAACTTTGGAAGCGTCTTGTCAGTAAACACCCAATGCATCTGCAATCGTTTATTTTAATAAAGTGTCATGACTCACCAGCTACCAAGGATTTGATTGAATTCAAAGTTCAAAACATAATTCCCATTTTCTCATGGTAAAAAATGTTCCTAAATAAATAATAGATCAAAGTAGCACCGCAGTGGCGGCATCTACATCCCAGTACCCGGCAGTCAGCCAGCCGGTCCTCAGGCAGGGAGGGGGCGTGGTGAGGCGAGACGGGAAGAAAGACAAGGCTGTGGACTGGGAAGCACAGGAACNAGGAGAGCCCCCTCTGTGCTTTTCCCACAGGGACCCCAATCCTCTTGGAAGGCAGTCACTGATGAGTCACCCTACAAAGTCTAAATGTTTATGTTTTTCCCTATTTTTTTCTACTTCCCATGAGTTCTGACCTTAAAAGCTCAAAGAAAACTTCAGCATTCCACCAGGCTTCTCTGAACCCCCAGGTGAGTAGCCAGCCTCTCTGTAGCTCTCAGTAAAATCCCAAACAACAAAAAATAAAGTTCAGTTAAGTGCAGTTCAGGATGCTAATTTATTCCCCTTTAGGACTTAGAGAGAACACTGCATTCAGGACAAAAAAAAAAAAAGTAAAAGGTATACAAGTGTGGGTCTGCCCGGATCCAACCTGGCAGAAAGTGCACAGTCCCCAGGTGGCCTCCTCTCCAGACCCGGCAGGTACGAGACCCTCTCTGCAGAAAGACCCCCTGTGACGGTTAATGTCATGTGTCTCCTTAGCTGGGCCACGGCACCCAGATACGCAGTCCCGCATCACTCTGTGAGTCTGTTTCCAGGCCAGAGGAACATCCAGCGCGGCAGATTCTGTCTAAAGCAGACTGCCCTTCAGAGCGTGGTGGGCCTCGTCTGAGCCGCCAAACGCCTGCGTACAACAAGCAGACCTCCTCCAAGCAACCGTGGATTCTGCTGCAGACGACTTCTGGGCTTGAATGACACTAGTCGCGGGCCCCCAGCCTGCTCGCCCGCCCCCCAGATTTTGCACTTGCCAGCCTCCACGATCACGTGAGCCCATACACCCGCGTCCTACCGCCCGCACGTCTCTGGAGAGCCTGACCTCCCAACCCCACCCGCCAACGAGCCAGGGCCGTGTTCCAAAGGTGTTCCGAGTAAGAGGGACGGGACCTCGCTCCCGGCTGGTCTCAGGGTCAGCAGGCAGCTGAGTCCGGCCACAAAGGTGGAAGAGGCCAGCGAGAGCATGAGCAACCCGTGCCCGGAACTAAGAAAGAGTCCTCTCTGGCCACTCCCTCCGACGAGATGGACACCCAGGCAAATATCCACGTCTCCACACGACAGGGACCAGGACGGAACAGACGGACTGTCCTCTGCTTGCCCGGGAGCACAACAAGCTGGAAAGCGCAGGCGTGGATGTCCTCGGGACAGCCGAGCACGACACCTCGGCTTCTGCGGGATCCTGCCTCTGAGGGGCTCAAAGCTCTTTCCAGACGATGCCTAATTCTTCCCCAGCTCCTCTTCCCCTCAGACTGAGGACACCGATCTTACTACCGTGGTTACAGACGCAGATTCAGAAGGACGGGGACGCAGAAGCCATCTGGCCCCCATGAGCACAGCGACAGGCCCCTGAGCGCTCAGCCCTGAAGACTCCTCCCTACGTCCCAAGTGTGTGGGGCCCACAAGGGGGCCATGGACTCACACGGCCCTGGTTAACTGACCGGTTCTCACTGGTTTACTGACAGATGCTCTCACGTACATCGAAAGTATATGCAACACTAAAAATTCTGATGAATCTTCTAATAAAAAGGGCCCAGATTTAAAACCACCCGTGTGCCCTGCTGCTGTCTTCACAATCAGTGTGTGTGTCAGACATGCGCACACACGTGTGCACCCAGAGAGGCAGAGTCACATGGTTTAGAGCCGCGGGGACCCTGGCCCCGCACGGCCCTCCCGGGAAGCACCAGCCCGGTCACAGGAGGCAGGGAGCAGCACCCCACTGCGGGAAGCCGTTTTCAGAGTGACAGAAGGTCAGTGGCTCTGCGTCAGCCAGCGGTGCTCTGAACTCAGCTCCACCTGGAGCCCCCTTCTCCACAACACGAAGCAGCCTCCCAGCGACGGAGCCGGCCATCCGATGACTCCTGGAGCCGGCCAGCAGGAGTGACAGGACAGGACAGGCTGGCTGTCGGCTGGCGAAGGATTCTGCAGGTCTGGGATCTGCCCCCTTGGGAGCCGCAGGCCAGTCCCTCCCTCGCAAATGCAAATGCCCAGTGCAGCCTCGCTGGGGCTGGAGGGGGCTGGCCACCCCCTCTCGTCCCCTGCTACCAGAGGCGGCTCAGGCTCTGAGCTGCTAGCCTGCACCCACCCTGCATCTGGTCGGTTCTGTGAACGCCTCTCAAAATAGAGCATCCAGAATTAAATGAGAGCCTCCAAACGTGGTCTCAAGTGCCTGGGGGAAAGGCACGCGGGGGCCCATGAATGGAAATCTATACGGCAAACATCCTTTGCACATGAACTGCTAAACATTTATCTGTGTTGGTACAATTAGTGGAAAAAACAGCGGTGGATAAAGAGAGGGGGAGGAAGGAGGCAGGAGGGAGGGGAGGGGGGAAGGCACCAAACGCAGGACTTGCGAGGTGTCCCCGTCCTGTCTGGCACTTTCCGCCAGCGTTTCGGCCTCGACAGATCGCGGTGGATCCCGACACCGTCACCCTCATTACCGCCTGTCACCGGTGACCTCGGAAAGCACACTTCCCAAATCCGTACCCAAGGAGCTGAGAGAAAAGCTTACAGGGCAGGGTCAATGCTTCGCGGGGGACCCCGGGCCGTGGGAGTTACAAAACAGTCCTCAGGGTAGGCGTCCTGTAGAGCCGCCCAGAACTAACGCCACGCAGGCCACCTGCTTCACGTCTTACTCCCACGTGGGCCAAGGGCACAGACGTAACACAACTGACCCATAAACATGTAAAAATGTTCAACGGTGCTAGTAATTTAAAAAATGCAATTTTTAAAAAATGCTCAGGTATCTACTTACCTGTAAAGATACGTTCAGTGGCGATGCTGAGGGTTGGCAAGACTAGGAAAGAAACACTCGGACCCACCCGTGAGTGTGTAAGGACCCACCCGTGAGTGTGTAAGTTCAGAAACCGCAGGGACCCCCTCTGTTTTGTTTTCCGCATTCTGAGGCTTCCGCAACAGCCCCAGGGTGAACCAATCCCTGCAGACGGTACACATGGGCCTTTCAAATACAAACAGCCGCAGAGCCCTCATCCAGGACCTCCGTCACTGGGCTCGCGCATGGGGGGCCGCTGTCCCCCTGCCCGGGTCACAGGGGCCCCGGTACCTGACAGCTCGGGGCGGCCCGTGCCCCAGTCTGCTGACACGCAAACCAGCTAGCCGGAAAGCTGCTTACCCTGCCTGCCCACCCCCCCAAAAGAAGCCAAATGAAAGCTC
>NW_027527428.1:6467915-6503438 GCF_008692635.1 Crocuta crocuta | reverse complement strand
CCTGCGTGGCTCTGGCAGCACTTGCCCCCTTCTCTTGGGAACTGTGAGTAATAAAACTATCTTTTCAATGACAGCCATCTCCTGACCTGCTGGCCTGACTGCACCTTAAATTTTCTACCAACACTCTTTTAAAACACACTCCTGAACAGCAATTTTGCAAAATACATCACTATCATTTAACAGGTCTGTATCTTGCACATACACATGACTTCTAGAAAGCTGACCTAGAACAACCAGAAATCTGGACAAAGATTTATACACAGAGATCCTTATCATAGCATTACTCAGTGTTGGAGGCCACAAACAGCCTAAACATCTCACAGCAAAACAGTGCTTATGAACAGTACAACTGCAAGGTCAAGTTTTCTAAGAACGTGGAAATCGTAAGCACACACCAGTTGAAGTGAAAGAAACAGAATGCAGTCTCCAGAATATGACCTCAATTCTTTTTTTTTTAATGTTTATTTATTTATTTTGAGAGAGTGAAAGAGAGCGAATGCAAGCAGGGGAGGGGCAGAGAGAGGAAAAGAGAGAATCCCAAGCAGGCTCCATGCCATCAGCGCAGAGCCCGATGTGGGGTTCAAACTCACGAACCATGAGATCATGACATGACCCCAAACTAAGAGTTGGTCGCTTCATCGACTGAGCCACCCAGGTGCCCCCATGATCTCAATTCTTGTGTTAAAAGGAGGAGAAAAATATGCCACGTGATTCCAGAGCAATTCTCCTGGAGAAGGAAACAGAATCCGGCAGCTCGGCCTGCCGGTAAAGACGCTATGTTCACACCGAGTGATCAATCTTCTCTCAACATTTACAAGTCAACTCCTTTAAAATCCTGGTTATCCCTCTAAAATATATAAAGTATCCTTCCAAAATAGCCAATTACAGATGCAGAGCTGTGGGCGCTCCTCCGGGGGGGAAGACCGAATCTGGGAATGAACAACCACGCACAGAAACAGCGTTAGCAACCTGAGAACTTCAGACACAAGGGTCCTGAGGTGCTCCAGAGTCTAGAAACAGGCTTTACCGCAGGTGCAGCACGAGTGCGGACCCAGCTGCGAGCAGGCCAGGGGCAAGGCCGCAGGCTCACGTGGGGTNGAGAAAAGGCTGCCTCTTCCTCCCGCACCACCCCGGCCATGGTGACCACGTGCTTCCCGGGCTCTGCTCAGACCGATGGCGTGCTGGGCTGGTGCCGTGAGGGGGCCCACAAAATTCTGGAAGCCCCTCCTGTGGGCGAGGCTAACAAGCTCACGACAATGAAGCTGGAATCTACGGGGGAGAAACAGCAGCCTGCGGCACGACTGTAGACAGGGGACAGAGGACAGCTCGGGGTTCACAGTGCAAACGAAGCCGCTGGGAGCTGGGGGCGCCGGGCCGCGCCTCTCCTTCCCCAGGGGGCTTCCTCAGGGTTCTGCCGATGGGGACACTAGAGGGAGGTGACAAGTTGACAGGGGCAAGCCCGACTCCTTTCTGCTGGTCCCTCATCGCTGCCCAGCAGGGCGACCCCCACCCACCGCCCCCCTGTCTCCACCTCAGTGGCCTGTGCCCCGGCTCCTGGGCTCCTCTGCGAATCCTCTAGATTTTAGTAACTCCAACCCCTCCCCTAGGCTCCCCAGCCCCAGGGGGCTGCTTCCGGTCACAGATACCTCCAGGCTCCCCGTCTGCCCTTTCAGCTCCTGGGAACCCCGCTCCCCACCAACACCCCAGCCGCAGTAGCAGGGATGTGCCGTCTTCTCTCCCAGGTCCCGACCCCCTCCTCTCAGACAGAAGAGACGCTGCACTCGCATAGCGCTGCAGGAACCGTGCCGAGTACCCACGTCTGTCCTGTCACCTGGATCAAAACTGGGACCGGAGGGTGTCCCCTTTCCTCAGTCCACCCCGCCACCTGGGAGACAGGCCTGAGTTCAGGGGACCTTGTGCAAATGACTTCACATCTTCCACCCTCAACTCCCTGTTCTGCACACTCAGGTGAGAGCAGCATCCACATCACACGAGACTGACAGCTATGGCAGCATCACCCTGCCCCACTCTGCTCCAGGCCACAGAGCACAGCCCCCGGCCTCCCCTGCTAAAGCCACCCTGACCCCCCACAACCCTGGCCCAGCACCCCACATAAATTCCAGCTTATGAGTGCCCCTTTTCAAGATAATGCTTCCAAAACACACACACACACACACACACACACACACACACACAGCTGATAAACAGTTAAAACTATCCCCTCCCTCATTCTGGACATCACACTCTATTAACACAGCCAAAGATGACATTCAAGCTTTGATTCGTTCGTTGTTGGCAGCACCTCACGGTGTTAAGTCCCAATTTGCCTTCAATAACTAACCACCTACATCCGCTTCCAGAGGCAAGAAAGGTGTTCAAACGGATGGTCTCCTCATTTCAGGCACGTCCTCCTGCAGATGAATGACGAGCACTGCATCTTAGCGATCCACCCGCCCTCCTGGGGGCGCTTCCTCCAGGGCCCTGGTGAGAATGACGCCACAGACAGGTGTGACTGAAACACGGGCTGCGGGGGACACAGGTGTGACTGAAACACGGGCTGCGGGGGACACAGGTGTGACTGAAACACGGCTGCGGGGGGGGACAGGTGTGACTGAAACACAGCTGCGGGGAGACAGGTGTGACTGAAACACGGGCTGCGGGGGACACAGGTATGACTGAAACACGGCTGCGGGGGACACAGGTGTGACTGAAACACGGGCTGCGGAGCGCACACAGGCTGTGCCGCTATCGGCTGTATGTCCCGTAACAAGCCCCCTGACGGCTCCGGGCCTCTGTGCCTCATCTGCAAGCTGGGCCTCCAGCTCGCCGGGTCCTGGGAGGGAAGAGGACCCAGCACGCAGGCGGCACCAGCCGCGCCCGGCACACAGCTACGTGCGCGGAAACGCCGCTGTCCTGACCTAGGAAGAGAGCTCCCAACAGCCACGCCGTATCTGTCGACAGTTTTCTCAAACGAGGCTCGTGGACAAGACGTGAACCCTGAGCCAGGGTGCTGCACCATGGTCTCCGGGAACCCAGAGGGCCGGGACTGGCAGGAGGGGGCTCCCAAGGGTGTAATTCCCGGGCTCCCCGGCCCCTCCTGCACTTTGTTCTTATCTGTCACCGGATGGAAAGGTTCAGAATGTCACCCACCCAATACTTGGACGGCGCAGCTGGAATGGACTGTGAGCTGGCGAAAGGAATCAGGAACCAAAACCAGATCAGACAGGCGCCTGGGTGGCTCGGCGCTGGAGCGTCCGTCCCCGTTTCCGCTCAGGTCATGATCTTGCGGTCTAGTTCCAGGGCCTCGAGCCCCACGTCTGGCCCCGCGCTGGCGGTGTGGAGCCTGCTTGGGATTCCCTCTCTCTCTGCCCCTCCCTGGCTCATGCCGTCTCTCTCTAAATAATAAACTTAAAAAAAAGAGTCTGAAAGAAAAATTGAAAAAAAAAAAGAGTCTGATAACCTTTAAAAAAAAACCCAGATGAGACAAAGCAACCAAATCTAATGAGATAACACTGAGGACTGAATGGGTTCTGTCTTAGCAGGCAGGGTCCCTTCCGGGCAGGGGTGGGCACTCTGGAAACAATGCTCAAGGAACTCTCCATGGAGAACACACCACAAATCGACAGCAGGACAGGACCTCCCAGGCAGATGGCTGTCTAGGGCCTGGGGGCTGCTTCGGGAGAGAGTCAGCATCCAGGATGGGGGGGGGGCAGCCACCTCCACACCCGCTCCACGCACTCCTCCACCAGCCAACCAGTACCAGGAGCACAGTACTCAGTTCTGATTACTAGGTCACAAGTAACTCCAAAATTACTCCACAACCATGCTGGTGACAAAAGAAAAATCTTATTTTCTCTATACCACATAATACAGGCAGGGTTTTTTCAATGTTTGTTTATTTTTGAGAGACTGGGAGTGGGAGGCAGGCAGAGAGAGAGAAAGAGGGAGACACAGAATCTGAAGCAGGTTCCAGGCTCTGAGCTGTCAGCACAGAGCCCGACGCGGGGCTCAAACTCACGAACCGTGAAATCATGACCTGAGCCGAAAACCAACTGAGCCCCCCAGGCGCCCCAATACAGGCAGTTTTAGATGCAACTTTTTCTCACTTAGTCATTTGTGGGCATTTTCTTATGTCACTAAAAGTAAAACACAGTGCTTTAACTGGGAAAAGTTATTTTCACCTTTCAATTTACCTTCCCGGGTACCGGTTACAGCAAGATAATGATATGTAGACAGAATGCATATTAAAGAAAAATACATTTATTCAATTTAGCAATTAAACGTAGAGTTTCTGGTATGGGTTATATATACGTAAAATTGTATACTGTGCTTCAATTAGGAAAGTATCTCCAACCCGATCAGTAAAAAACTGAAACAATGTAGGGGTGTGTACAAGGACGGTGAGGGCCGAGCAAAGGGCCTGGCCCACAGGCACCGGGCGCACTCTCCCAGGCCCCCAGCCTCGCCCACATGGACGATGGCACACACAGACACACCCATGCGCTACTGAAGTGACACTGAACACATTCTTCCAGTATGCGGTCTTCACTTCAGGACTAGCAGCGAACGAGCAAATGGGCTTTGCACACACACCCCTAAAACACACTTTGCCCTAAAAGCTTCACGGCAACATTGTGCGGCTGCTGTCTGTCCGTGTCACACATGAAAACCTGAGGCTCCGGCAGCAGTGACATCACAGATGCAAGATGTGAAGCTGGTCCTCAGCCCAGACCACCGGGACTTCGCACCATGTGGCCCCCTCACTTAGGAGGGACAAGAATGCCCACACCCGCGAACACTTAGTACATGTTCCCGCTAAGACTGGCCAGACCTCCTTCTCTCTGGTAAAACCATGGACGCGGCTATACGCCGGCAAGCGAGCGAGCCAGAAGCGTGGCAGGTTGGGGCTGACATCACGGGGCTCCCACGCCATCGGGTCCACAGGGCGAGCAGGAAAGGACTGGCAGGGGACCCCTCGGGAAGCGGGACTCACAGCAGCACGGGCGAGCTGTTGCTCCGCGGAGAAAACATTGTTTACCCCAAAATGGAAGGATCAGTACTGTTTCTCACTGCAAACCCAGACAGGGAGGGGGCGCCTTGTCATGAATCCATGGATTCTAGCCAAGTAAGGAGTCACTGCCCCTGAAAACAAAGCGACAGAAAAAGCGTACCAATGAGAACAGCATGGGGGCCCGAGCGCCCGGTCCAGGCCGACCAGGCAGGGGCAGCGGAGGCGTGGGGCCTGCGGACCCTCCACCCCACTCTCACGCCTCCGGGGATGTGACTCCCAAGGTCTGCACTAATGAAATGATTCATTAGGTGGGGTAAGGGACCTACCCAAGACAAAACCCAAATACCCAAGAACAAGTGAATAAACCATATAGTAACACAGAACAACTAACAGTTAGTAAAAAGGACACTTGGCAATATGAAAAAAACCAACATATGATAAGGTAAATACAATAAGGTGGAAAAATAAAACATAAAACAGTATGAATATCAATAAGGCAACAATGTAATCATATATGCGTGGACCGTGAAAATTGATAGGAAACTCCAGAATTCATTCAAGTAGTTGTTAGTGTTCTTCATGATTATTACTGATTTTTCAAATCTACGATATTGCTTTCATCTGTTAAATTTTTTTTTAAGGTAAAGATAACAAAATAGCAAACTACATCGTGAAGGTAATTTATGTTGCAGGGCTCAGAGAGATTCNATAGGCACCCTCACTTCGGAGATCAAACCTGTATGTGCCTTGCCATTTCGAAGGGTGTGTGTGTGTGTGTGTGTGTGTGAACAGCCACTAACCCTATGACCTTCTATCACACACGGTTATAAATCTGTGGAAATAACTGGAAAGCCTGAAATAAACAAGACTACACAAACCCACACACACAAAATGCCATTTTGGAAAACCGAGACTATTTATGCTCAAATTGATGCACTATAAATTTTGAACTCAAATATTTTATCGATCTCATTCTAATTCACTAACTCAGTAAATTTAGCTTGTTTATACTTTTAATTTAGCCAAAGTACTATTTAATATGCTTTATGGTTAATGCCTAAGTTTGAAATCCTTCTCTCTCTTTTCATACATCTGTGTCTTTACTGAACTGTGTCCTTTCCTTTCCTGCCCTTACCAAAAATAAAAACAATGAATAATGAGCGATTCATAGAAACCTACACTTAACATATCTAAGCAAAAATTCTAAGAAACAAGAAGAATGGGAATTTGGGGATTATGTTATACATAATAATTACTGCAGTTGACCACTGAACTTGGTGGGTCCTCTTATATGCAGACTTCTCTCAATATAGTAGGCGACTGTAAGTGTATTTCTCTTCCTTAAGATCCTCTTAATAACCTCTTTAGCTGACTTTATTGGAATAATACAGTATATGAAAC
Source organism: Crocuta crocuta (assembly GCF_008692635.1). Lineage (NCBI taxonomy): Eukaryota > Metazoa > Chordata > Mammalia > Carnivora > Hyaenidae > Crocuta > Crocuta crocuta. The sequence continues at coordinate 6,497,026 of NW_027527428.1, read as the reverse complement.
ATACAACATAAGAAATGTGTGTTAATCAACTATTGATGCTTATCAGTAAGGCTTCTAGTCAACAGTAAGCTATTAGTAATTATGTTTTAGGGGAGCCAAAAGTTATACATGGATTTCTTTTTTTATTAAAAGAAATTTTTTTGGTTTATTTATTTTTGAGACAGAGAGAAAGCACAAGCGAGGGAGGGGCAGAGAAGGAGACAGAATCTGAAACAGGCTCCAGGCTCTGAGCTGTCAGCACAGAACCCAACGCAGGACGCAAACCCACAAACCGTGAGATCATGACCTGAGCCGAAGTCAGACACTTAGCCGACTGAGCCCCCAGGCGCCCCATGTACATGGATTCCTGACTGTGTTGGGGTTGACGCCCCTAATCCCCATGTTGTCCAATTATCTACAATAATTTCCCTCATTAAAAAATTCTGGCAAACACAGGTGATCATCTTATTTCACACCCCCGCCCACTCTCTATCTCCCAAAATTAACTGAATTTCTATGGTTATTCTAGTGGAAATAACTTGCAGAATTGTGCGGGATGCCTCTGACTCTTGGTGCCAGCCATCACCCCAGGATCAAGCCCCGCTGAGACCGAGGAACTCTTCTGTATCACTTGTTTGGTTAATAAATGACTGGAGATATTTCACAGCAGTGCAGGAAACACATGAGCAGAGGAAGACCCCCCCCCATGCCCCATGANGGGGGAGGGGAAGGGGGGGAGGAGGAGGCGGCAGCGGCAGCCTGGGTCAAGTGTTTTGCTTTCTTCTGGTAAGTGATCTCCTTAAAAGCACAGAGTAGCTGTCGAGATAGTAAGAAACTACAAGATCGAAGTCTAAAGGGCAGGGGAACCTGAGGCGGCCGCAGGCCAGAGGGGATTTGCAGGTGAGGGGGAGGGAAGCCAAGGAGCCCAGGCCGCCCAGAGCAAGATGACTAAGAGGCAAGACCCCCAGGTGAGCTGCAACCCCCACAGGCTGTACCTTCAGGGCAGGAAAGCACACCAGGCACCATCCCTCCTCACCCTCACAAGAACCTGGAGCACTGGGCAGTGACAGGATGAAGAAAGGAACAAAGGGTGGCCCTGAGGATGGCCCTCATGCAGTTCTCACACAGCTTTACTGAGCTGTACTTTAGATGTCATAAAATCCACCCACTTTAAGCGTACAGCTGAGGGGTAGAGCAGTTAAGGAGTCCCGCCACCATCACCACCATCTAATTTCAAAACATTTCCATCACTCCAGAAAGAACTGTCATGCCCATCCAAGTCACTCTCCAACTCCTACCCCTCACCCCAGCCTCATCTGGGACTCAGACAATGTGTCATCTTCCATGTCCTTCATGTGTTTTTGCAAGCTGGGCTCCCAGCGCTTGATGGCCCAGGGGAGCTCAATCCGTGAACATGGCTTAAAATGATCCCAGACTAGGGGCCAAATGCCTAGAGACACAAACAAGAACCCATCCTGGAGAAAAGCACCTCCATCCTGTACCCCACAAATCACTTCCCAAGGCAGAAGCAGTAAATAACGAAACGTAATAAAGCACACAAATAAACACATTAGCAGAGGCAACGATTAACCTAAACAACAAACAGAAGACCACTGGAATACCAGGCAAATAATAAAACACTATCCTTACACATTCAAATGAACTAAAAGGCAAATTAAAAATAACTACAGAAGAGTAAAGTTTTAAAGTGATCTAGTAATAAACAAAATAAAGTTCTAAAAGATGAAAATTATAAAAACCAAACTCAGTAAACTGAAAGACTTGTTAAACAGAATACATAATGAGGCACAATTCAGTGGATGACTAATAGCAGAGATGTAGCTTAAGAGAGACAGCATGCCCTTAATAAAAAAAAAAAAGAAGAAGAAGAAACTGCCCACGGGGCACCTGGGAAGCTCGGTCGGTTAAGTATCCGACTTCGGCTCAGGTCATGATCTCTCAATCCGTGATTTTAATCCCCACATTGGGCTCTGTGCTGACAGCTCAGAGCCTAGAACTTGCTTCAGATTCTGCATCTCCCTCTCTCTCTCTGCCCCTCCTCATTCTATCTCTCAAAAACTGAATAAATGTTAAAAAAAATTTTTTTAAAGGACAAGAAACTGCCAAGAGTGCAACACAAAAGAACAAAATAGGAGGGAATGTGGAAGAGAAACACGGAAAAGAGAGAAGAGCACGTAATCAGTTTCACGATACGCAGGGGCAGCGCGAGCGGCAGCCGATTGCTCCCAGGCAACGATGGAAGCCGGAGGCGTTGGAACGATGCCTCCCTCGTGCTGCAGGAGCCCTCAACTTCTGAGTCCCAGGGAAAGTGTCCCAGTAAGAACTAGGATTAAATAAAGAAATGTTCAGATTAACAAAGGGAAGATGGGCTCAGCAGGCCCTTGTGACTGGAAATTCTAAAATCTTTCAGCCAAAATAAAAGTGATCCCATATGAAAGGTCTGAGATGCAAAAGGAATGAAGAACAAAGAATCATAAACGTGCATGAACCTGAAGGCACACTGACCTTGCAATGCAAGAATAGTAACAATCACTCGTGGCGTTGAAGGAAAGCAGAAAAAAAAAAAAAAAAAGCAGTACTGGCACATAGGAAACAAAAAATGCTACAGGGATTGTCCCAAAGTCTGAAATTATCCATGAAGGGGATAAGAAGGCCTTGATTAACATTATACTGTTTTTTTTTTTAATTTTTTTTTTTAATGCTTTATTTATTTCTAGGAGAGAGAGAGAGACAGCATGAGCAGGGGAGGGTCAGAGAGAGAGGGAGTCACAGACTGAAACAGGCTCCAGGCTCTGAGCTGGCAGTCAGCACAGAGCCCGACGCGGGGCCCGAACCCACGAACCGCGAGATCATGACCTGAGCGAAAGTCGGACGCTTAACCGACTAAGCCACCCAAGCGCCCCAACATTATACTGTTTTTTTGAGTATTACTACTGTAATTGTTAGGGAATGGTTACAAAAGAAAAAAAGATAAATTACTTCAAGAATAGAAAAGACAAACAAATATTTTCAATCCATAAAAAGGTATATTTAAAAGAAAGTTCAGGCAAGACAAAAAAAAAAAAACAAGATGGCAAATTTCAGCCCAAATAAAGGTAAATAGACTAAATGCTCCAATTAAAAAACAAAAGTTGTCAAAGTATATTTGTTCTTACCCTATCTACAAGTTGTTCACAAGAAATACGAAAAATATAAGGATGCAGAAAGCTTGACATAAAGAGGTAGGAAAATAATCAGTGCAAATATCAAACAAGAGAACAGTGACTATATTAATGAGACACAACAGACCTTATAGCATAAAGTGACACTGGGGACAGAGAGTGACTCTATCACAACACAGACTCCAATGCACAAGGAAGACACAGTTTCAACTCTGTATGACGATAATGACATCGCCTCATGGTATAGACAAACCTCAAACAGGCAGGATCATAGAATCAGACACGTCTACAATCACGGTGTGATCTCTCAGTTATTGAAAGAAGTCGAAACGGTCGGTAAAGAGGAACACAGGAAATACAATACTTGAGTACTGCCCACATACAGACCATGGAACCTCGACTGTAGTAAACCTTATGTCCACAAGGAACATTTACAAGTACTGACCACAGACAAGTCTTTAAGGCAAAGTTCAACAAATTTCAAAGGACTAAACTTCAGAATACACATGCACACATGCACCAATGCAGTTGTGCAAGTCACCTGATCCACAACACCAGGGGGCGCCATTCACACTGGTCAGTGTGGGAATGGCTCCCCTACACATGTGGTGCACCTGTTACTTCCTCGATAAAATCAAACAGATGTTCTCTGATCGAAAAGCAATTAAGCAAGAAATCAAACACAAATCCTAGGAAAATTCCTCTATGCTTAAAAATCACAAAGCACACTTTTTTTGTTTTGCTTTTTATTTATTTCTGAGAGCGACAGCATGAGCAGGGTAGGGTCAGACAGAGAGGGAGACACAGAATCTGAAATAGACTGCAGGCTCTGAGCCGGCAGTCAGCACAGAGCCCAATGTGGGGCTCAAACCCACGAACCATGAGATCATGACCTGAGCCGAAGTCGGACGCTTAACCGACTAGGCCACCCAGGCGCCCCATAAACCACACTTTTAAATAACTCATAAGTCAATATAGCCAAATTGAAATTTAGAAAATAATCTGAACTGAACAATAATAAAAATAATACATGTCAAAATTTACTGAATGCAGCTAATAAACATTTAATTTAGATATTTACATAATTTATCATTTAAATTTTTATAGGGGCACCTGGGTGGCTTAGTCGGTTGAGCGTCCGACTTCGGCTCAGGTCATGATCTCACGGTGCGTGGGTTCAAGCCCCATGTCGGGCTCTGTGCTAACAGCTGGCTCAGAGCCTGTTTCAGATTCTGTGTCTCCCTCTCTCTCTGACCCTCCCCTGCTCACGCTGTCTCTCTCTCTCAGAAATAAATAAAAGAGTAAAAAAAAATTGTTTTTAGGGGCACCTGGGTGGCTCAGTCAGTTGAGCGTCCGACTCCGGCTCAGGTCATGATCTCACTGTTCATGGGTTCCAGCCCCACGTCAGGCTCTGTGCTGACAGCTAGCTCAGAGCCTGGAGCTTGTCTTCGGATTCTGTGTTTCCCTCTCTCTCTGACCCTCCCCTGCTCGCTCTGTCTCTGTCTCTCAAAAAATAAAGAAACATTAAAAAAAATTTTAAATCTTAAAAAAAAATTTAATGAAAAAATAAATCTTTGTAATAACATGCTTATATGGGAAAAGACAAATGACTGGGAATTAATAAGTATCCATCTCAAGAATTTCCTCCTCAAGATTTACAGGCAATACAGTAAATCCAAGGAAGTGATAAGATTTAAAAACAAATGACTGAAATGTTAACAAGCATGTGATAGCATATCAACAAAGCCACGAAATGCTTATTTGAAAGACTAATAAAATGGACAATCCTCTGGCAGAAATGGAGAGAAACAGTGGACATATGAATACTCAACAGCGGGAATACAAAGGGAACATGACCACCATCTACTGACTTTTAAAAGATCACAGGATGAGACACCATGAACGGCAGGAGACCCGGATGCAATGGGCAACGTCCTCTAAACTATGTAACTTCTCAAAACTGACTTCAAAAAACAAAATGCCATTCTAAAAACCTAAACCGTTAACGTTTAAAAACTCTTTTCACAAAGGAAACTTCAGGATTATGTGGCTTCGCTGGCAGGTCCTACCTTGAGTTCCTGGAACAGACAGTTCCAACGCTGAAGGGTCATTTTCTGTGGCTCAAGAGTTTCCATGAAGCCCAACTGTCCCCAGAGCCACCGGGGAAGGTACGGAGTGGGGCTGGCCCCACAAAGCACCGGCCCCCTGGGTACGTGGAGAAAGCCAGTGCTCAGGGCTGGCCGTGTGGCTGTGGGACGGCACCTGAGAGGACAGCTGTCCCACGGCCCTGCAGCGGGAACTGTTCTAAGCCAGGAGGAAGCCAAGGCCTGGCCGCTATGTACACACACACACACCCACGTCATGCCCAGCAACTGTGAACACGCAGTGTGGGGGCGGGGAGAGGAAGCTGTGTGCATGGGCCACACTACGAAGGCTGCTTATAAAATACGCAAAAATAATGTATGAGCTCATACCCCAACAAAAAGAAATTTTTAATACAGCTGAACAATTCAATTTTTAAAAGATGCTATTTGGGAAAGCATCACAATAATATCAAGTATCTAAAAGACAGGCAACGCCCCACAGGGAGAAGTATGTAACTCTATTTAGGGAATGAAAGACCTACCTAAATAACGAAGGCAGCTCTGCTCAGCGACCAGAGCGCTCGGCTTTGTAAACACATCAAATCTCCCCAAACTACAATACAGGCTCAATGCGATCTCCATCCACATCCAACAGATTTTCTCTCTTTGAACTTGCAAACTAATTCTTTAGCTTGTATGAAGAGGAAAAGAACAAGAGCCAAGACATTCTCGAAGGAGCCAAGTGCGGGGTCCTCCCTCACACGGTGTTCCATAAAGCCCAGTAATTACTAAGGGCTGACTAATGAGAACGAACAGAGAGCCCCAGACAGGCCGACACTGACACGGCCGCCTGACTCCCGACAGAGCCTGCAGCTGACGAGAAAGGATGAGCTTCCCAGCAAAACTCACAAGGACAACTAGAAAGCCACGTGGGGAAATAAAGGAACCTGGGCCCCTGCCTCACACCACGCACCACGTGTACAAAGACCTACACGGGAAGGGGGGCAGGCACCTGGGTGGCTCGGTCAGCTGAGCATCTGACTCTGATTCCGGCTCAGGTCATGATCTCAGAGTCGTGGGACTGAGCCCTGTGTTGGGCTCTGCACTGAGCGTGGAGCCTGCTTAAGATTCTCTCTCTCTTTGGGGCGCCTGGGTGGCTTAGTCGGTTAAGTGTCCGACTTTCGCTTAGGTCATGATCTCGCGGTTCGTGGGGTCGAGCCCCGCGTCGGGCTCTGTGCTGACGGCCAGCTCAGAGCCTGGAGCCTGTTTCAGTCTGTGACTCCCTCTCTCTCTGACCCTCCCCTGCTCACGCTGTCTCTCTCTCTCTCTCTCCTAGAAATAAATAAAACATTAAAAAAAAAAAGATTCTCTCTCTCTCTCATTCTCTGCCCTTCTCTCCCTGGTTGCAACCTCTCTCTCTCTCAAATTAAGGAAGGAAGGAAGGGAGGAAGGAAGGAAGGAAGGGAGGGAGGGAGGGAGGGAGGGGAAGGAGGGAGGGAGGAAGATAGATCACCCAAGAAAGAACAGTGTCTGAGTCTTGGAATGAAGAAGGAAAGGTGATGAGGGCAGGACACTCAAGGACCCCGAGGGGCGGCAGTGGTCTATTTCCCGACCTGGGTAGCAGGAACACAGGCGCTGGCTTTTACAAATGATGATTAAACTGTAAATAGATATTTTATGCATTTTATTATCTCATAATTCTTTTAAAAGAAAGAAAATCAAATCAAATGAGAAAAAACCTTCTTAAATAAAACAGCTAAATGGAATGAGCAATTAGACAATTCCTTCCAGGGCTGTAATGATTATTAACACCGAAAGAGGATTTCTACAAGTAAGTAAACCCTTAAGGTAGCGAGTCAGATCCGCACTCTAAGGCGGCATGATGAAGGGCCCAATTTAGATCTCTAACACCGAAACAGGGAAGGATTTTATTCTTAAATCCTCTTACATGTTAGACAACTACTTCCATTTCACCTTCTGACCTACCTGGCTTTCTAAAGCCAAATGAAATGCACGGTTCTATCAGGGAAAGGAGGAACTCGCAACGTAGCCCGAAAATTACCTGTCTGGGGATCTGCAAGCTGAACTCTTACAAACTGTGATCTGTATTGTTAATTTGATACACCAATGTAATCTTAACATTTTAATGCCACATTTAAGCTGGAAAGTGAAATGCTACAGGGGAGAGAACAGTTTATTAACGGTAAAGCGTCAACTACCAACTAATCTAATAAAGGTGACCTAGTTATGCAACATCCATTTCTTCAAACTTCCTGTCTTCCGTGGCTCCCGTGTGGCTCCCGTGTGGCTCCCCCACGTCACCCTGAGGATGATTTCCACCTCTGGGAAATATGGAATTACTATACCAGATGAGCCCTCCCACCACATACAACCAGAAAACTGAACAAAACCTGTTAAACATTTTTCAGATGTCAAACAACATGCAGTCCAGGACTGTGGTCCTGTGAGATAGCAAATGAGGTGAGCCCCGAGGTCACCGCGCTCCGTGCGGGCGTTCAGGGCTCCAAGCAGGGCAGGACAGGACCGCTGAGCCGAGGAGACAAGAGAGGAGAGTTCACAGAGCCTGAGACAGCTGGCCAGATGGGCCAGAGAACCAAGGGGAGGGGACAGCTACACAGAGTGGGGAGGCTCCAGAAATCTACAGGGTCCCTCGCGTTCTTGGCTGGGCACCTGGCTGAGCACACAGTCAGCGAGACCGCAGGAGGCCAAGCAAGGAGCAACTACCGGGTGAGGCTGGGAGTCCGTGTTCCAGGTTGTCGGAATGAAGAGACCTCACTGAACACCCAGAACATTCAGCAGAAAGGCCACACCTTCGGCACAGGACTAACAGACCCAGAGCACAGCCTTCTCTAGACTAAGAACCATCGCATTTTTCCTATGAAGAGCCAGGAGCAAATATTTCCGTCTTGCGAGCCACACAGCCTCTATCCCAACTACTCGACTCTGCCACTGTAGCATGAAAACAACAGACAGCCAAGGATGTGGCTGTGTTCCCAAGGGCTCTATTTACAGAAACAAGACAGCGGCCAGAGAAGGCCTACGGGCCACAGCTTGCCACCCCCTGATCCAGACCTGCTTTAACAAAGCTAGAAAACAAGCCTTGAAAAATGAAACTGATTCTAAGACCATTAACTTCCCGACCGAACAAAACCCAACACCGTCTAAATGAAGACAACGATACCAGGGGCGCCGGGGGCCCAGGCAGTCGAGCGTCCAACTTCGGCTCAGGTCATGATGCTGCGGTTCAAGAGTTTGAGCCCCGCGCTGAGCTCTGTGCTGACAGCTCAGAGCCTGGAGCCTGTGTCTCCCTCATGCTCTCTCTGTCCCTCCCCCGCTCGCTTGCCTGCTCTCTCTCTCTCTCAAAAAATAAACATTTTAAAAAAATAAATAAATGAAGACAACAAGACCAGACACTCCACAATGCAACGTTCACTATATCCAGCATCAACCAAAAATTACTAGATGTGAGTAAAGCAGGAAAACATAACCCACAAACAGAAGAAAAGCAGTTAATAGAAAAAGACCCAGAAATTAGTGATTATGGAAATAACAGGGAAGAGTGTTAAAATGGTTTTAAAAATTTGTTCAAGGATTTAAAGGAAAACACGAATATAAGGGAGAGAAACATAAACCATAAAAAGACCCAAGTAGAATTTCTCGAGACTAAAAATACATTATATCTGACACGGAAGATACACTAGATGGGCGTGACAATGCATCACACGCTGCGGAAGAAAAAGCGAGAGAGGCTGAAGACTCAGTAATAGAAAGGATCCACCGGAAACAAGGGGGCAAGGGGTGAGGAGTGGAGCGCCTCGGCGGGGCGACGTGGGGCATCTAGGTGTAGCTGGAGTTCCAGCGGACTGAAGGGGAGAAGGGGGAGGACTAGGGGGGGAAATCAAAGCAGTATGGCAGTACATTCTGCAAAATTTTGGTGAACACTATAATCCTGAGATCGAAGAACATCAGTAGACCACAAGCAGGCTAATCACGAAGAAAACCACACCAAGGTGTGTGATCATGAAACTGCTGAATTCCAAGGATAAAGAAAAATCTTTAAAAGTAGCTGGAGGAGGGGCACCTGCGTGGCTCAATCGGTTGGGCATCCGACTTCAGCTCGGGTCATGAACTCACAGTTCGTGGGTTCGAGCCCCGTGTCGGGCTCTGTACTGACAGCTCAGAGCCTGGAGCCTGTTTTGGATTCTGTGTCTTCTTCTCTCTGACCCTCTCCTGCTCATGCTCTCTCTCTCTCTCAAAAATAAATAAAACACTTGGAAAAATAAAAAAATAATTTAAAAAAAAGTAGCTGGAGGAACAAAAGACACATGACGTGCTGAGGGAACAAAACCAAGGCAGACAGCACACGTCCCCTGAGGACAACGGAAGCCTGAAGTGCGGAGGGAAAAGTCACGCAGGACTGTACACACAGGGAAAACACCCCGCGGGCGTGACACTGAAACAGACACTCCGGACACACAGAAGCCGAGGGAACCGGTGCCAGCAGACCAGGGCCACGTGGAGGAGGAGGCCACGGATTCAAACTGAGAGCCGCACAAAGTCATGAAGTCATTTCACTGGAAGGTGAAATATGTGGGTAAACAGTTAAGAGGCTCTTCTTATTTTTTAAGTTTCTTTAAATTTCTTTAAAAGGTAGTTAGCTATTTTAAGAAATAACAACAACATGGTGTGGGGTTTGTAACACACAGAATAAAATGTAAATCAACAGCACAGGATGGAGGGATGGGGAGACCCCGTGAGGCTCTCACACCACAGGTGAAGGGGGACAGCTAGTACTTGAAGGTACAACGTGAGAAGTTAAAGATATAATACTGCCGGGGCACCTGGGGGACTCAGTCAGTAAGGCGTGCAACTTCAGCTCGGGTTGTGATCTCATGGTTTGTGAGTTCAAGCCCTGTGTCAGGCTCTGTGCTGACAGCTCAGAGCGTGGAGCCTGCTTCTGATTCTGTGTCTCCCTCTCTCTCTGACCCTCCCCTGCTCACGCTCTGTCTCTCTCTGTCTCTCAATAATAAATAAACATTAAAAAAAAAGATATTATACTGCCTTAAAACCACCACCAAACCTCTGCCAACAGAGGGCATATTCTAAGGGTAATCTTTTTTTTTTTATTTTCATTAACATTAAAAAAAATCATGCAGAGGTTCTAAAAAGTACAGGAAAATAAAACGTTCTATAAAGATAATTCTACCAATACCTACTTCCCATCGGGCCTATAAGCATGTACCATTCCAGAAATGTTTTACACAGATAAGCATGTGTTGTTACGCGTACATATAGCTTTTTAAGAGCACAAATAAGACCGTACCATATAGTCTGTTCTACGCCTGATTGTGAGGTTTTACTTCAGTGTTTTTTGTTAACTTAATGTATCTTGGAAGCCTTCCCACAAGAGCACATGTAGAAGGACTTCACCGTCTTTACTAAGCTGCGTGGAAGTCGAGCGCCCAATGTACCATGATGTAACCAGTCCTCTGCCGATGGACACAAGATCGTCTGCAGCCATTAGAAGTACTCGGTGAACGAATGAACGGGTGCTGTCATGAATATTCTTACAGGAAACTGGAATCATCTTAAAATGCCAGTTTTCTACATTTGCTTGGATTTATTATTCCTGGATTTAAAAAAGGCTCACAATTCTATAAAGACAATGGCTCCTTAAAACCAGGCCATTCATGAAAACATTAACATACTACTTTCAGAACATATGTCTACCTACATTCAAGCCATACACGAAGAATAAAAATAATCGACAGGATGAACCTTAATCTAAGGAGCATGAAATTCTTCTCAAAAAAAAAAGAAAAGATGTTGTCAGGCACAATCCAGCAACTACTTCTCAAATATATTTATTTAAGTGAAAATATATTTAGTTACATGAAAACCATCAGTAATTTAATAAGGCAACAAAACAGATCATAAATTGGGGCCCTCTGGCTAAAGTTACACGTCGTAACATAAGACTGTAATGGGCGCCAGCAAACGCACCGTAAACAAGCCCTGGGAGGGCTTACAATAAGCAAGCCCCCGCCAAGGAGGGCAGATGGGGGTCAGGATGGGGAGCAGGAGCTGGAGCCGAGGGAATCAGGCAATCTCCAAGCCCACTGCAGGCACGCTTTTTGGCACCTGGGGTCCTGGACAGCACCCAATGTGGACACAGCACATGGAACCCAACACCGCACGGGGGTCACTGACTGACACCCTGGGCTGCAGGACCCAGGCAGATCCGAGACTGGACAGAGAGCCTTCGGGTACCCAAAACTGAAACTCAGAAGAATACGAAGCTCATGGCGGGAACTCAAGCTCTAGAAGTTGGTAACAAGTCTAGCTGTTGCCCAGAGCGGAGAGCTGTTGAACGGAAGAAGCAGGGGCCCGGTGCTCATCACCGGGCAACAAAGAACCAAATCTAGGTCACAGAAATGTGGCTTTGGGCACAGTTCCAAAGTCCAGTGGTCAGTGCCAGGCCTTTGAGTTCTGGGTCAGACCCCATACCCCTTCCTCCCAGCGGGGCCCCAGGAAAGCCGAAGGACTTCCTGCCTGGCCCGGGACAGCCCCAGCCTAGTGAGCCCACCTGCGGGAAAGGAACACAGGAAGAGTCAGGATACTACCGGCAGCAGGAAGAAAGGGCTGGCGGCAAGCACCCGTTCAGAGAGCCCCTCCAGTAGCGGCTCACAGACCATATGCTGCTGGAATAAAACATTTCATCTCCAGAGCACCTTTACCAGAAAGAAGGGGACCATAATGACCTCTCCTTCCCAGCCTGATCCGGTAGGTTCTCAGAACTGTTTTTATGAGAATACTTGTTCTGAATGAAATGAATTTGATGTCTAAATAAACCGTGAGAACTATTATTGAACACCTAATCCTGCCACAATGGCTTGTAAGGAGCCATTCATTCTCAGTAACGTTCACAAACAATGATATATGGGAAGCACGTCATAAAGTCTAGTTTTTTAAATCTGCAGCATTTACCAGAACCTCACGTAAACACACAGGGGAGGAGCATGGATCTCAGGAGAGCCCACACCCTCCGAGGGTAAGGGGCCGGCTTTGACCTGAAGGGTCACAGGATAAAAGAAGATAGACAGCTCAGCCTGCCCACTGAGGCCCTAGGGGACGGTCACCTGAACCACGCCTGCCCCTTACCTATTGATAAAAACTGCAGGCACAGCTTGCTGTCTGACAGAAGGCAATTTCCAGTCTTTTTCCTCCAAATAGTTGATAGTTAAGCCACGCACAAAGAAGGGACGGAGCTCATTAGTAGCTACGCAGCAGGGGTATGCAGAAGAAACTCGTAGGTGCCCAGTTCCCGCCCCTCTGAACAAGAAGAGCTGTCACTCGCTGTGCCCAGGACCTGGGCCCACACCTGGCCCCGCACCTGGGCACTCGACCTGGGCACGCGACTGCACATCAGAGGTTCCCAGGCTTCACAGACATTATCCTGGGCCACCCTCCCAACCATGCTCCCCTTCCAGATGTGAACAGCAGGGCTGAGGCCAAGGGCACAGCAGGAAAGAAACCAGCTTGAGCCGAGGTCAGTCCGACACCTAGTCCAGTGTCTTAGATAAAACCATAGTTGCCTCTTCCATTTTAGAAAACGTCCATTAGGATTTTCAGAGTCTCCTTAAGAAGGGACTTTAAACCAACAAGGAATCTCGCCCGAGGCCACACTGAGAATGGACTAAGGGGAAGGCGGAAGCCAGGTCTCCTGGGTCGCGTCAGATCAGAGCTCAGACTCCTGGCCCGGCTCCTTAGCAGACGATGAACCTGCTGAACCGCCCAGGTCTCCGGAAGCCTTGGTCCGGTCAACGGTAAGGCCGAGGGCACTGTGCTCAGTGAGAACGGATGGGCACGCAAGGGGACGGCAGCGCCAAGGCGGAGTCCAGCGGCAGGGAGCAGACATCAGGACAGTGGCTTCCCAGCAGGAGGGAGACCTGGGAGGGGCCTCGGCGGGACTGGTCCTTCTGCCGCGGGCTGGTCACATGTCTGCTCACTTTGTGACAATTCACAGAGCACTTAAGATGTGAACTTTTCCATTGGGCTTCAGTGAAGTTTACTAAAAATAAACTTGAAAACCTGAGTGTCACTTCCGTGAGCCTAAGCAACGATGCTTTGTAAGGGTACCTGGCACAGGACCCAGAAGAAAGCAAAAGGCCCTGAGCGCAGAAAGGGCCGGAATGGCACCGGGCCCAACAGTAAGAGGAGACAGGCGTGGTCCTCCATCGCTGCCGTGACCCAGCCCTCACTGCACCCCCGGCCTCCTGCCCCACACCCTGGGTCCTCACAGGCCGTGTTTACCCATCACTGAGGGCACACCATGACCTCCTTCAGCCCGGCCCTCACTCTGTTCCCACAGAGGTTTCCCAGTCCAAGCCGTTCCGAGACAACCAAATCAATCCAGCTCATCGCATGCCCGGCAGCCTTAGGAAGTGGCTGCCCTTGGGTCGGCCGTCCGAGCCTGGCCCACTCAGCGCAGCCAGGGAGCCACAGGGCCCTGTGGCCCACCAAGAGCTGTCCCTTCAGCAGGAGCCAGGATTGCAAAGGGGAAGAAGTTTCACTGCAAAGGGCTATGGATGGGCACACAGCAAGCGTAGCGCTCACAAAAGGTTATGGGTCAACTGCTTCTCAAACATGTCTTTCTCTTCCTCGGCCTCTGTTAAGCTGCGTGATCCCCCTTCTCAACAATGACTGACCTTCCTGATGGACAGCCCCCCTCTTCGCCCTTCGGGAATTTCCATCTAGCATTACCCCTATGGAGTCAGTTTCCAAAATTCTGCAAACTTGACTCATGCCTTCAAATTTAAGGGCACCTCAAACTCAACCTGTCTAAAACCAAGTTCATTAGCTTTTCTCCAGAATCACGCCTTTCTCTGAGTTCACTTTATGTTACTAATAATCTCTTGGTTCCAGATTTAAACACAACAAAAAACTTAAAAAAAAAAAAACAAACAGATTAGGGTCACCTGGGTGGCTCAGTCGGTTAAGGATCCAACTCTTGATTTCGGCCAAGCTTATGATCTCACGGTTCCTGAGTTCGAGCCCCGCATCAGGCTCTGTGCTGATGGTGCACAGCTTGTTTGGGATTCTCTCTCCCTCTCTCTCTCCCTCTCTCTCAAAATAAATAAACATAAAACTAAAATAAATAAATAAAACATTTAAGATAAAACAGATTAGACTTGAAGACATCACCGCAAATGCTTACTTAGCTTAACACAGAGACAGTTACATCCGGAAATATTTCTAGCCCCAAATAAATAAGGTGGGTGGGGTGTGGGGAGGGGGAGGACAAGTAGAAACAACAAACATGACCTCAGCCCTGTGACCAAGGTCACATCCACAGTGACAAGTCATGTTGAGAGCAGTGATCCTTGATATGCTATGACGTGATAAGAAGGCCACTTTCCCTCCAAGCTCTTCCTCCTCAAACCTATAACCTCCATCTTATCCAGTGAAAACCACCAGACGCCGCACCCCAACAAAGGACCGGCCTACCACACCCCTGCCCAGGGCTCCTCCAAAACCAGGCTGAGAGATCACAGGTCACAACTAAATGTGGCCTGGTGTTCTGGGTGCAGCCCTGGGGCAGACTAAAGAGGACACCTAAAAACAGGAAATCTGAATAAAGTGTGGACTTTAGTTGATAATAATGTATCCATATTGATTCACTAGTTGTGACAAATGTACCGTCCTCACTGTAAGATATTAGGAGGAGGGGAAACTGGGTGCAAAGTATACGGGAACTCTGTCTTCTCAATTATTATGTAAATCTAAAACTATCATAAAAAAGCGTCCATGAGAGAGAGAGAGCGAGAGAGAGAGAAACCACAGCACGTTCTTCTTTCTCCAGATTACTCCCCAAGCGCACGGTTCCCTCCTCCCTCGCAGACTCACTATCCATACCTCACAGCGCTCCCTACTCCAAGTCCTTCAGAGGGTTTATTGCTTTCCAAGTGTCCTTTCTTGTATTCAGAGAGGCGGGAGTGGAGGGGAGTGCACTTGGGGAGAGGGGCAGAAGGAGAGAGACAGAATCTTAAGCAGGCTCCAAGCTCAGCACAGAGCTCGACACAGCGCTGGATCCCACCAGAGCTGGAATCAAGAGCTGGACACTCAACCGACTGAGCCCCCCAGGCACCCCATAAATGTCCTGCCCTGACCGTACATTCAGAGCTCTAAAGACCGGGCTCCAATGCCTGTGGCACTCCCTCTCCCCTCGCAGAGAGCTCTCCTCACTCCAGGCAGCCGCCCCTTCCCCTTCCACCCTGCCCCCTGGCTAAGATCCCACTACACACCCTCACTACGCCCTTCTTCTGCCTCACCTGGCCCTGAGCAGGTCCCCACCCTCCCTACCTGGGGAAAAAGAGCCGAGCCTTCCGCCAGCCCAGCCGCGCACAGCATGGCTATGCAGTGCCCCCGCCACGGCCACCCACACTGTCCCCCACTGTGCTCTCAAAAGACCTTCCTTGGGGCGCCTGGGTGGCTCAGCTGGTCAAGCGACCGACTTCGGCTCAGGTCATGATCTCGTAGTTCGTGGGTTCAAGCCCCGCGTCGGGCTCTGTGCTGGAGCCTGTTTCAGATTCTGTGTCTCCCTCTCTCTCTGACCCTCTCCTGCTCGCTCGCTCTCTCCCTCTCTCTCTCAGAAATACAGAAAACATTTTTTAAAAAATTTTAAAAGACCTTCCTTTCAGGGACCCTGGTCACCACCCACACTCCTCCCTGGAAGGGCCTTCATCCACCTGCCAACTCCTCCCAACTCAGTGTCCAGATGGGGCCCCACCTCCTCCAGGACATGTCCTCAAGCAGACTCCTCTTCCAAACCCGCTCCCTAGCCGCTGGTCGCACCACGGCTTCCCACCGAGTCATGACACAGTCTGGAGCCACACTAGTTAGACGCCTCTGCATCATCAGTCTGACCCGCCAGGGTGCCCTGCACATGCCCTCAGTTCACGGTGCTGCCAGAGTCCGTACCGGCCACACCCCCTCCTCACTCCCACCAAGGAACCGGCAGGGCAGAGGCGCTTCCCCTGTGCTCAGCAGTGACTGAGCAGCGGCTGGGTGACGGCGCCCCGCGCTCTGGAGCAGCCAGCACGGTGCATGCACGGTCTCTCCCAGCTCCGGCCACCAATGCCCACGTTCCCTGAGGGGCAGGAGAACGTGCGGGCTGAGGCCAGATCCAGGCTCCACTGCTCACTGGCTACATGACCTCCAGCAAATGATCTGACCTCTCTCGCCTCAGTCCCCTCCCTTGTAAATGGGTATAACAGTACCTGCCCACAGGGTTATTCAGTCATTAAAAGGGCTGTCAGTATGGAAACCTGGCCCACAGCCAGTACGACCCAGAACAAAGCCAGTACAGATCCTCCCCAACATGCAATGGGGTACATCCCCATAGATTCGTCATAAATTGAAAATAACAGAACTCGAAATGCATTTAACACACCTGACCTTCTGCCAGAGCTCAGCCGAGTCCGGCTTCAACGTGCTCAGGACGCGCGCGCTAGCCTACAGTTGGGCAAAACCATCTCACGCAAAGCCCATCTTACAATACATGTAATTTACTGGATGCCACACTGCAGGTGACAGGCAGTGGCTCCATGGGGACAGGGGACTGTCCCGTATCAGCTACTGGCCCTGGTGATCGCCGGCTCCCTGGGGCTGTGCTTGCTGCCCAGCATCATGACAGAAGATCAGACCATGAATCCTCAACCTGGGAAGAGATCCAAGTTCAAAGTCCCATGGAGGGTTTCCACTGAACATGTGTGGCCTTCACACCCTCGCAAAGTCAAAAACCTGTAAGTAGAGCCATCCTAGGTCATGGACAGTCTCCTATTATCTTCCCAGAGGCAGAAAAGACATTAAAGCTGGTGGCTGGGACAGTGTTGATGCTGATCTAGTTCTTGGGTATCGTGGGGTTTCCCGAGGATCCGTTTTATTATTATGCCTCAGATCTTACAAGGAGAAGGACATCAAAAATAGGTGATTCCAGGGGCACCTGGGTGGCTCAGTCAGTGCGCATCCAACTTTGGCTCAGGTCAGGATCTCCCGGTCCATGAGTTTGATCCCTGCATTAGGCTCTGTGCTGACAGCTCAGAGCCTGGAGCCTGCCTTGGATTCTGTGTCTCCTTCTCTTTCTGCCCCTCCCCTGCTGTGCTTTCTCTCTCCCTTTCTCTCTCTCTCTCTCTCTCAAAAATGAACTTTTTTAATAAGTAATTCGAAATAACCCTTTAATGATGCACAGTATAATCCTGGCTACAGGGAGGGGTGAGAGGGAAGACAGAAGTGGAAAATACACCAAAATATTAACAGTGCCGTAGTGGGGTTTTATATCATTTTTATTCCATTATGTAACTTTTGTTCCATTTTTCCCCATTTCCTAAATATTTTACAACAATGTGTGTTATTTGTGTAATTTGAAGGAAAACAAGTTTCCAAGGAACTCAATTTTGTCAATAAAAATGGTAAAATATGTTTCAAGTACTAAGAGCACTCTCGGCCTAAGGTTTTACTATAAACACGAAACTCCTCTGGGCAAACCGTCCTGCTGAGCAGATGACGACATCCCCTCAGGAGAAGCGCTGTGTGCGAGAAGGGAGGGACCGCTCTCCGCTCTCCGCAGCGGGTCCTGGGCCTCACGGCTCGCAGGACGCGGCTGCGGCCACTGCAGGGCGCTCCCAGTGCACAGTGAGGGGAGGATGGGGAAGGACACGGGCCGGTGTATTCAGGACATGGTCACAGGAAAGAGACACAAGACACCTGTCTCTGCAACGCTTCCACCTCTACAGAAACTCACTCGGGGCCTGAGCCAGGGCTCAGAGGCAGCGCAGGAAAAGGAAATGTCTCATTTACATGTGACCGTGCTTTTATTTTCATGTATCTTTAAACTAATGGTCTGGTCAACCTTTAAGGATAAAGGCAGCAGCTACCCAAGAAAACAGCACCGGGCCGGTCAGCAGCGCCGTGCAGCGGGGTGAATGAAGACAGATGCCGAGGGGACAGAGGCCTAGGGACCATCTCAAGCAACACTTTTAACATCCCCACCCAGACACGCTAAGAAAACATTCTCCAATCTCCAGAGTCAGACACACGCTCTTCCCCCTCCTGGGTGCCCACAGTGGCTCACCCCCTCTCTCCTGCAGCCGCCAGGGCCCCGAGTCCCTCTGCCAGTCAGTGACCCAGGTGCACTGTCCTCTGTCCCAGGGGGCGCTCGGCCGCCTGCAGGTCCCCCCCCTCAGCCCAGCTCCGCGGCAGCCGCTCCTCCTGGGCTCCCAGCTCCCCTTCCTCAGTGTGCCCAACCCACACCGCCTCCCTCACACAAGTACACATACATACACACACACACACACACACACACACACACACACACACGCCACACCCTCCCGTTCTCTCTCCTTCTCTCTCTGCAGCCAGTTCAACCTTTCTAAAACCCTGATTATGTCACTACCCTGCTTTAAGACATTTCTTAATTGTCCTTAAGACAAAACCCAAATTCCCAGGGCTCGTGAAGCTTGTCGGGACTCGCCCCGTCTGCCTGTCCATCTGCACACACTCTCACTACTTCTCCAGCACAGTCCCCGCCCCATTTTCCTGCCCGCCGTCTACCCAGCACCTACTATGGAATGTCACGGAGTGAGCCGCCAGGGAGACAGCAGTGGACAGAACAGAGCGCGGCTGACTAATCAAATGCACAACCTGGTGTCCGGGTGGCGGAGGTGGCAGAGGGAAATTCGCCAGGTGGGGTACGGGTGGCCAGCAGCTGTCTTAGGACGGGGGGAAACACGCTTAGGGAGACCCAGCCTCAAAGAAGGGCGGCTCCCCGGGGGCCGGGCTCTCCCCTCCCAGCGTCTGCACACCTCAGGGCTTCGGCCAGCCCCCACAACCTCTCTCCCTTCTTTCCCAGCCAATTTCTGTCCCTTCCAGGTCCTGACGCAAAGATTTCCAGGAGCCCCTCCTGCACTCTGTACGCAGCCGCCACCCCAATGCCCTGCCTCCTGGGCTGAGTCAACCCATCTTCCCAAAAACCTGGTAAGCGCCTAAAAAGCAGGAGTCGTTCACCAATGAGTCACCCCCACTTAGCACCGTGCCCGGCGCAGAGAGGCACTAGACAAACATTAGCTAAATCACTGAATTCTATAAATCAGTTGTTTATGACCTAACTGCCCTTTCCCCCACCCCCACCCCCAGCACCTGACGTACGCACCCTCGCACGCTTTCACCTACCCTGCCATACCCAGCACAGAGCACCCAGCGCGGAGCACCCAGCGCGGAGCTCAGCCCAGTGCCTCGGGCATGCAGACACTGCAGGCAGGCAGAATTCCGGGATCGCTGCCCTGTTGCTCAAGTGCAGATACATAATCATTGCACTGCGTTTTTATTTTATAGAAGAATGTCTTTTCCTCAAAGCAGATACAAATCCCTCCAGGGCCACACCCATGTCCTGTGTCTGCCCATACCGGATCCCAGGCCCCAGGCCACAGACGTAAGTGGCCCTGAATGTGCATATTAACCACTATGTCCACACAAGATATTGAGAAACCCTGAAACTCACTTTTTAAAATTTATTTGAGAGAAAGAGAGCGCAAGCAGGAAAATGGGGCAAAAGGAGAGAGGGAGAGAGATGAGAGAGAATGAATCTCAAGCAGGCTCCATGCTCAGCTCAGGGACCAATCCAGGGTCCCACGACCCTGGGACCATGACCTAAGCCGTAATCATGGGTCAGACGCTCAACCAACTGAGCCACCCAGGCTCCCCACTGAAACTCACTTTTCCTTTTTTTTAATGTTTGTTTCTTTTTGAGAGAGATAAAGACAGAGAGAGAGAGAGAGAGAGAGCATGAGCAGGGGAGGGGCAGAGAGGGAGAGGAAGACATGGAATCCAAAGCAGGCTCCGGGCTCTGAGCTGTCAGCACAGAACCTGACGCGGGGCTCAAACCCACAAACCACAAGTCAAGACCTGAGCCGAAGTCGAAGTGGCTCAATCCACTGAGCCCCCAGGTGCCCTGAAACCCACTTTCAATAGCATATGCTCCCAGGTAGGCCTAGGGCATCTCATTGTATGCAGAGTGTGCCTCAAACAACAATGCAAGTATTAACCTCTTAAGAGGTCTGCTTCCCCAAGTGCCAAGCGTTAGCAATTCAGGGATGCCACTTCTGCATTCCGGTCCAGGGCAAGTGACTCTGTGACGGCAGTGGAGCCAAATCTTCACCCCCAGGAAGCAAGTGACAGGGCTGCAAAGGAGACAGAGGGGAGCATGCCTAGGGCCCAGATCTTGCTTCTAAAGCCCACCCTCCACTACGAGGAGCCATGACCATGGAGAGATGGCTGACTCCAGGGCTAAGGCAAGGAAATACAAGAAGAGCGTGGAGTGTGCCAGAAAGTAAAGAATTGCTCAAAACCTCGTACGTCAGAGGGGCGATGGCAACAACCGGAAGAGGCCTGTGAGCAAGAAAATAAATAAGGTCGGTGACAGATCACGTGACCAAACACTATTGGAATGAAGCAAGACCATGTGCTTTCTGATCGAATGCTCTGAAAATAGCATATCACTTCCACCAAATTCCACCTAAGACGCACAGGCTGAACCCGCGGATGAGGACTTTCTACACAGTAATTGCCCTGAACTCGTGAAAAACATCAAGGTCAACAAATTCATAAACACACAGTAGGATGCCGGTTGCCAGGGGCTGGGAGGGAACCGGGAGTCCGTGGGCACAGAGCTTCCGATTGGGGAGACGAAGTTCTGGCGGTGCACGGACGGGGGGGCTGCAGGACGATGTGAATGCACCGAAGGCCAGGGACAGGGACTGCACACTTAAAAATAATTAAAGTGGTAAATATATTAGCATATTTCACCACAATAAAAAAAGTGTCAAGGTCAAGAAATTGTAAGGCTGAGAAGCTCCTTTGTATTTAAGGAGGTTACACAGACAAGACCATTAAGGGCAATGAGTGATCCTGAGTGGGGGCCGGGAGGGCAAAAAACGTTAATAAAGAGGCACTGCGGGGACAAATGGCAACATTTTAATGTGAACTATGGATTAATAATAGTCACGGATCAATGACAGACATGTAAGAGAACTCCCTTACACACAGTGAGGCCTCAAGGAGCGTGGTCTCCAACTTACTCTTCAATAGCTCAGGGGAGAAAATTACACACAAACACAGAGAAAGGGTCAAGTAGAGGAGAGAAGGTGTAAACAAGTAGTGAGCCTGGGTAAAGGGTATGGTGGAATTCACTGAACTAGTCTTACAATTTTTCTGTAAGTCTGAAATTTTATCTAAACTACGAAACAGAAAATAGTAACAGTGAGAGGCACCTAGGAGGCTCAGTCAGCTGAGCATCCGACTCTCGATTTCATCTCAGGTCATGATCTCAGGGTTGTGAGATCCTGCTATGTACTGCTTAGGATTCTCTCTCTCTCTCTCTCTCTCTCTCTGTCTCAAAATAAATAAACTTGAAAAAAAATAGTACTAGTCAAGAACGAAAGCCACCTCTGAAAACAAACTGACTTAGGGGTCAAATTATCACTTGTTCTCAGTGGCCACCTCTCCTCCAGCCCCTGGGACACCCCCTGCCCCCCAGAGCTGCACCTGTCTGACAAGTTCAGACTCAAGAACATGATTAAAGCATTAACTATCATGCCAAACATTTCCTGGGATAACATTTTGTATGTATTTATCTAAACTTACAAGAAGAAAAGGTATCAAACTTCAGCTCTACTGAAACACGTATGGTAGATGCCCAAGTACTCTTTTTTTTCCTTAACTTTATTTTTAGGTCTTTATTTTCGAGAGACAGAGAGCGAGCGAGGGAGGCGCAGAGAAGAGAGGGGGAGACATAGAATCTGAAACAGGCTCCAGGCTCTGAGCTGTCAGCACAGAGCCCGACGTGGGGCTCGAACCCACGAACTATAAGATCATGACCTGAGCCGAAGTTGGACGCTTTACTGACTGAGCCCCCCAGGTGTCCCAACCCCAAGTACTCTTTTCGTGTCTTCTCAATAAAAACAGGAAAGAGTAAGAAACCTGGAGAACGCCATCTAAATATAACCCACATGCTATCTTGTTAAAACTCGAGCTTTAGAATTCTACAAGGTGATAATGAGGAGAAATGTTCTTATCCATTTCAGGCCTACCTCCACAGCACACTGTTCAAAATGGAACACGGCACATTTTTTAAAGCAGGTTAAAAAAAAAAAAATCTATGTAGATGGTCCTTCGTGGCTCCTGAGCCTCCCAGGACAAATGCCGAGGGCCGGGTGGAGCACAGAGAGAGGGTTCCTGCGCTGGCCGCCCGCTCTTAAGCCCGAGGTCTGACCAGCCTGCAGACCCCATCCCCGGGCAGCCACTCTGCCTTTGGACAGGCCTTTCACTTGGATGGGCGCAACCCCCTCCCCAGCTGGTGTTCCCTCCTCNTCAACAAGATCCCTCCAAACACAAACCTCTGTATGATATCGCCCACTTAAATCCACGTGCAGCTCGTCACCACCAACCACACCAACAGTCACTAGTTGCTGAGAGTGTCATGCTGGGTCAGGGGGACTGATTCACAGGTTTCACAAGTGCAGTTCAACGCAAATACTTTACTTAATGTAAACGCCGAGTTTTCCCCATAACCATCCATTCTCACCTGTAAACGCACATAACGGTGTACCACAATTTGCTGTGGATGTGTCCGTCTGTCCTACTAGATGCTAGGGTCCAGGAAGGCAGGGCACGCTGTGAGCAACGAGCCCTTGCTGAACTACAGCAGAGGCCTCTGGCTGCCTGCCCCGCCGCACCNCACTGGCCCCGCCGACGTGGATGGCCAGCCCTGGCTTCTTCACGTCTCTGGTGTGCGTGCCCGGGGAGGGCGGGGGGGGGGGGGGGGGGGGGGGGGAGCAGCAGAGCGAACCCCTCCCAGACACACGCCAGAAATCCGGGTCAACAGGAGGCCCTACCGATGGCTATGCACTTACATGCTGGGCAGCAGCCTTCACCACCCCGCGGAGCTCTTCACAAACACAAGACAAGCTCCAGCATAGAAGGGGCCTTAACAAGTCCCTTTTAGGTCTGCTCTTAATTTCTGGTCGTCTCTGCTTGGTATTTTTGGCCAACCACCTGATCTCATGCCCAGCTTCCTAATTTAAGTCTGACACCCACTTTCTTTTTAACTACACTAACAAGTCTCAAACTTTTGAGGATAGAACACCTTTACACTCAAAGATTACTGAGGGCTCCCAAAGAGCTCCTTTTTTAAAAAACATTTTTTACACGTTTATTTATTTTTGAAACAGAGAGAGAGAGACAGAGACAGAGAGACAGAGAAAGAGAAAGAGAATGTACACTTGAGCAGGGGAGGGCAGAGAGGGAGGCAGAATCCCAAGCAGGTTCTGCACTGTCAGCTCAGAGCAGATGTGAGGCTTGAGCCCATGAATAGGAGACCATGATCTGAGCCAAAATCAAGAGTCAGACGCTCCACCAACTGAGCCACCCAAGTGCCCCTCAAACAGCTTTTTCTATGAGCTACACCTATCAGTATTTTCCATCTTAGAGATCAAAATTTAAAAAAAAAAAAAAAAAAAGTATTTCCAGGGGCACCTGGGTGGCTCAGTCGGTTGAACGTCTGACTCTTGATTTCAGCTCAGGTCACGATCCCAGGGTCGTGGCATCGAACCCCAAGTCAGGCTCTGCACTGAACATACAGCCTGCTTAAGATTCTCTCTCTCCCTCTGCCCCTCTCCCTTGCTCACATGTGCACGCATGCTCTCTCTCTCTAAAATAAATTAATTAACTAATTAATTAAAATCATCCTCTATCCTGTAAAAAAATGTTTAAAGGAACGTATTTCTTTATTAGCTGATTTAAAAATTATAAATTCAGTATATATTTCAATAGATATTTCTATGAAAAAGACATTTTCAAATAACCATTAGACAAGCAACAGTTTTTTGCAAATCCCTTTAAGGTCTGCCTTAACAGAAGACTGGGCCCCATCTTCTCTTCCAGCCTGCTGCGACGTGTTGTTTTGGTTGAAGTGGATGAAGAAACTCTGGCCTCAAGAAGAAACGCATGAAAAGCGCAAGAATATCAGCACATCCAAGTACCTGAGAATATACCTCTTTGAGATCACCTCAAAAACTCAGTAAATTGTAGTTTCTTAAAGGTTAGAGGCAATCTATGTGAACAGAACACCAAACAGACGATCCAACCTCTCTGCAGCACCACACACCGTACTATATTAAAACGCACCGGCCTCCCTTCGAGTGGCTCTCCCAGCCATGGATGATGTGGATGAAAGCGTGCATTGGTCACCTGGAAACACCAGCTCACTGAATTATGCAGGTGTTCCAAATGAGGGCACGTTTCACTCTACGTTTTGTATCCAAAAGAATCCTATTCACTCTGCCACCATCATCTCGTTGGAAGAGTCTGAAGCATGGGAAGCTGGGCAGCTCTCGGGCAGACACAGGTTTTCTAAAACTCTTCATTTTCACCTGAAAGCTTACTGTGTGGCCACACATCCTGTCAGTCTTTTCCCTTGAAGTGACAGCTCGTTATTCGTTCTGGAGAAAACGTCTGCAGGAGACTCAGGAGTTGGAGTCAGCTGTTAACCTTCTTCCGGGTCCTGCGTGCGCGCCCGGCGAGCTGCAGGTGGCCCGGCCAGCACCCCGCAGGGCTCTTCCCGAGGCGGCCACCCGCCACGCGGTACGGGAAGGCGGGCGGCCAAGGAGGCCAGATCTGACACAGCCCATACTTGTTACCGTGTCACCAGGGGCATCGCCAAGTGGGATGGAACTGTTCACCACAAATGCAGGCGCAAGGAGACAGCAGCAGCACCGGCTGGCATGACTCGCGCCCTCGCCACCACCCTGGCCACTTGTGCACCATCCGCTCAGATCCCAACGCAGAGACTGGGAAAGGCCGGTGCCGCCTTGCATTGCTTTTCATATTATTCAGTCATCTCTACACCCACCGTGGGGCTCGAACTCATGACCAGAAATCCAGAGTCGCATGCTGCACTTGTATTATTAGCAAAATAGGGGAGGGGGAGCCCAGAGCCCACGCGGGAACAGCTGAGCCGCTCCACTGGCGCCATTCTCTGGCTTTATGCGCCACCACCACCCAGCCAACTTCCCTACACGTTTGGCTTTAGACTAGGTGGAATCTTCAGTCAGTGTGACACCGTTTTCTTTGTATCAACTAGGCTTCATTTCTCAAGTTCAACTTCCTACATGGCAAGCCCCGTAGCTTAGGCTCCTTCGGCAAGCCGCTTACGTAGCTAAAGCCTCAGTTTCCTCAACCACCACACGGAGATAATAATTCCCAGCCAACGCAAGGAGCACAACCTGTGCGGAAGCCCTTCCCCCCAGTCACTTTGTCCTCCGCACATGTTCACCGCGTTCCAAGCACTGTCCTGTGTACTAGCATCAATGAGGTCCCTGCCTGAAGACAATAAGTTCAGTTCTAGGGGTGGGGAGGTAGTGCAATTACCAGAGAAAGAGAGAGCGATCATGAGTGGCTGGCAAGCTGCTTTAGAGGAGGTGATGGGGGCAGGCCTCTGAGCAGCTGGGGGGTGGGGAGGGACATGGGGCGCCAGGTTAACCAAGAGCAAAGGGAAGCACGACCCAGGCCTTTCCATCCAGGAAGCAGAAAAGGCAGACAGGGCCAGATCACGAAGACTTGCAAACAGGGGCGAGGAGTCTGCACTGTTCTCCTAGCACTTGGTAAGGCAGAAGCGGTCAGTTCTGGGGGTGGGGTCACAGCGCCTGTGCGGAGACTGGTCAGGATGCGAGGACAGCCGTCCAGACGAAACACGGTAGCTGCCTGGGCTGGGCCCACAATGCATGGAGACAAAAATGAGGTGATCCAATATAAGGTGCACTATGGACGCAATGTTGACGGGTTCTACTGGTGAGCTGGGCAGGGCCATGAGGAGAGGGAAAGGAAGGAATAATGGTAAATTCTGGATTCCCAGCCTGAACACCTGAGTGGGGCTGAGGCAAGGCAGGCATCCAGGAGCTCCGGGCCAGAGCCAGGTCAGAAGTAAAAACTGCCCGAGGTGAGGGTGGCTGGCACGTGAACGTCATTTAAATCACGAGCCCAGACAAGACCCGCTGGCCGAGGGCATACGCAACAAAGAGGAGGGGCCCAAGATCAAGTCCTCAAGCACTCCACACTGAGCTGTCAAACAGCAAAGGGGTCTGAGAAGGAGGATTAGAGACCTCGGGGGAAGACCCGGGGTTTCGGGAAGACACAGAGGAGCGGCAAGTCTCATGAGGGAAGAGAGGCCGGCTGTGCACGGCGGCATAGAGGTCAGACAACATAGGGACAGAGAAGTGATGGCCTGTGGAGGGTGGCCTCGATGCCCGGCTGGAGTTTATGACCGAGGACGCAGGTGAGCAAGGAAGGGTTACTCTTCCATTGTCCACGTGCCAGTCCGCTGCCTCCGCTCGGCTCCCTCCGTGGCTTACTCAAGTCCGGCTCACAAAGCCAAGTGACAAGCAGTCGAGAGGCTGGTTTGGAAATGGCATCGTCATTCTCTCCCTGCGTCTCCTGCACACTTGGAGGCAGTGTGTGTGGCGGTGGTTTTCCTTCAGAGCAAGAGCTCTCAGCGTTCTCGGATTCTGCCCCACAGGTGCCAGGAGAAGATCTGGGACCAACTGTCCCCGCACACTTTCCGGGGGGAAAATGAACTCTGATGACCAATGTACACAGTAAAACACAAACAGGGGACATACACACACATCGGCGTCAGCCACAGGCCTGTGAATTTTGAACTGTAATTTACAGAAGTCTAATTATTTGAAAATATTAAGCCAAAAACGCTATCCACGCACATACATACCATTCACTATAACCAACAGAACTAACCGAACAACAAACTGATTTGATAGTAACAGTAGTAAACTAACAGTAACTTAGTAATTAAAATGCAATAATAGTGGCATTTGAATGTTTTTTTGGGTTTTTTTGTTTTTTTTTTTTTTCTGAGAGAAAGAGACAGCATGAGCAGGGGAGGGTCAGAGAGAGAGGGAGACACAGAATCCGAAGCAGCTCCAGGCTCTGAGCTGTCAGCACAGAGCCCGATGCGGGGCTCGAACCCATGAACCTTGAGATCATGACCTGAGCCAAAGTCAGACGCTTAAAGAACGGAGCCACCCAGGTGCCCCAATAGTAGCATTTGAAAACCGGCACGGATCCCAAACAAAACCTGTGGGAATCCCGACGGGGAGTGAGCAAGGGCAGCAGCTCTCCCTGTAAGGGCGCCAAACGCTGAGTGGCAGAAAACTTTCAACAGCTGTCAGTCAACTTTGGTGAAGACATCAATTTTAAGAATCCTTAACAGCTTCACTGAACAAGACACCGATAGGGAACCGGCAATACAAACACAAAATAAAAGTATATGGAACTGTGTATGGGTCAGAGGGAGCAGCAAAGGCCGAGTCTGCGTTCAGGCCACTTGACGGACCACCAGGGGAAGAGGCAGGCGCAGCGCCTGATCCGGGACGACCAGGCCCACACATGTCGCCTTCCGCAAGGCTGCTCCATCGGACAGCTGGAGGCAGTAAGGGACACAGCCCGGTCGGGACGCCTGTGTGCTCAAGATTCCCAGAACCGAGCAGCGGCCTGGCGTGGTAGTAACAGAGCACAAGTCACACCCAGGGAGCCGGCCGGCCAGAACCAGACCCACAAACCAGGTGTGTTTGGCCCGCAGTGTTGGACTCCTTCATGTTTCGTAACATCTGAAACAGTGCCAACATTTAAAAAAAAGTCTTCTGACTTCTTAAAGAAAAAAGACAGACAGAAAGAAAAGAAGAAAGATCTGGCTGAGGCCCAGCTGCCCCTTCAGCTATTGCGGCCTGTGCTCTCCAGAGCCCACCTTCCAGAAAAATCAGACACAAGTCACATGTCGGCTGCCATTTATCTCCAGCCCTGTGCCATTAGCTTATATCCGGCCCGTCTCCTTCGCTTAAGCTTCCTTCCAGCTCTCCGCGTCAGTTGGATTTGCAACTTTGTCCTGGCAGGGGTGCTGAAAGGTCTCGTCGGGGCTGAGTCAGAGGAAGAGACTACAGGCACGGGAGACGCCAAGCTCTCACACGCGGAACTGAGAATGTTAGCGGCTGGTTCGCTTCTTCATTAAACACCTTGCAAAGGTCAGACTCAGCAGACCGTTCTCCCCTGGCTCTTTCCTAAGGAGTAATCTCAGCAATTACTCAGACTCAGAGCTTTTCTTTCTCTTAATAACCTATGATGAGCTTATCAGAAAACGTTGTCATTCACAAATTAATGTTTTAAATAAAAGGTCAAGAGTATATCCATCAATCAGTTGGAACAGTTTGAGCGTGGGTTTAAGGTAGCAGAGGGAACCACATTTCACAAGAAAAAAAATAAAAGTCCTCCAGAAAGAATGGAAAAAATTACTACGGTTACTTTAAAATAAGTTTCTTTTCATGTACACATAACAACCACAAAAGGCTTGAAGTACAGAACTAGGACTAAAGAAGTCCCTAAGGCAGACTTTGCACAATTCTTCCAAAGACCATCTCTCTTACTCCTTAAACTACTTTTGGATGAAATGAATTGACCTAAGCCCAATCACTGACTAAAGGACTGGTTACTAGTCACTGACCCAAGGAGAATTACCACAATTGTGATCTTATACAGTTCAACATCATACACGGAAAACTATAATCTTCTACAAACACATTCATAAGCCTAGAGCAATCACACTATACTATAGCACCAATTACCTCTTTTTCCCCTAAAATGTTTAAATAAAAAAAGACAATCTTGAAGGAGAAAACAAATCACAAAAAGACAAATTCTAAGTGTGCGTAGATAAGAGGTTCCCTTC